>NC_135537.1:38490034-38804409 GCF_045843805.1 Urocitellus parryii
AATCTGCACTGCCCTACCAAGAAGTAGGGCAGGCTAAAATTGTCCTTTTAAAGGGTTCCAGTGTAAATACACAGTGATTAAGCTATGCTGGGTTACAAAGAGAAATGAAATTATTTTGGAGAGGGAGCATTCAATAAGTTTAGGGGTGATGTCAAAATGGGCAGCCTCACCATCCATAAAATGCCTCAGGGGACCATCATCAGAAGCAGAATTATGGACTGGATGGACCAAGCGTCTGAACTGAAATGGGATTTTTTTTCATTTCTTAATACCACAGTGTCAAGGTCAGGATAAGCTGTATCATAGATTCTAGAAGATAAATAAAAGAAAGTTTTCCTACTAAAAGAAATCCTATCTTAAAGAATAAATTAAAATATAACAAAGCTCGAACACTCATGAATAATACGTCTCATGTTCAGGATGGTGTCACATAATTGTATGCAGAGCCAGATCAGGCCAATTTAGAAAACTGATCTGCATTTTGCTTCTGGATTCTTTCTTTTCTCCATTTTTGTTTATGGGTCAGACAACATTGATTTATCCAAAGTAAGTGTGTCTATGCTTTTATGTAAGGCAGTTGGTCACCAAGAGATGACAAACTACTTGGATAGTGTTATGACATGTTAGTTGAGGTTTCCCTCAAATCAGTTTCTGAGGAAAGAATTACAAGGACAGAAACACAGTGAACAATCCTTGTCTCAAAGCATAAATCTTAAAGATGGAACAAAGAAAGATGTTGACACTGGTGAAAAATCAGGTAAATGTTAGCTCAATTACTCTAATGTGCTTTCCTTTTATTTGTGCAAATAATGTGTTGTTGTTGGTTTTTTTTGTCACCTCAAAGTTTCCCTTTTAGTAGCAAAATGCAGATCCTTGGACTATCGATACGGGATGCATTTTTTTTTTAAATACCAAACCTTCTAAAAATCATTATGCTGCAAGAGAATAAATGAGCTAAACATGAAAAGCTTTGTGAATACCAAAACAAAGGAAAATAAATGTGTGAGAAGGATCCTGGGGAAATGAATATGCTTTTAATGCAAATACATTTCACTTAAAGCAAAATGTTGGTTCAAGGAATATCCATTAAATACCAATGCTCATGAAGAGATCCTGGCCCATGACAAAGCATTTATGGAGAATCTATGAAACTGAGATGCAAATTTAACAGTTAAGTGTATCTAAATTCCCAGTGTTAATTATGGATGACTCTCACAGGACAATCCTTACAATAAAGAAACGGTGGTAATTCTCTGGAGTCACCCAAAATGCAATTAAACCACATCTGATTAAATGTTTTTGTGGCAAGATAAACTACAATCTAATTTTTTTATTAAAAAAAATAAAAAAAGGTTGATGATGAAGGAAGCTAATGGTACTTAGTGGGCTAACATATCACTAGATGCTCCATTATTCAAACTCCAGAGCAATGGGGTAAGGGTATCAGTGCTTGAGATTCTCTGCCACAGATCCTGAAATAGTTTCCAGGAGTCCTGCTGTTTCACATCCTGAGTCATTTTTCTCAAAAGCTTTTAGGATTCTTGACAGAAAGTAGAAAGTGTGCTGTCCTTCATTAACTAATTAAACTGGTAAGAAGACCTCATTATGGAAGACATGGAACATGAAGCATGAATTATTTCTTGTTTAATTTCACAGAGTTGAGGAATGATCTTCCAGCTGCTGTGGATACGTTAAATGGCTACCCAGAACGATCACAATATTAACTTCTCACTCATGGCTGCGTCTGTAGCAAGGCAGCCACCAGCAGATTCTTTCAAACATGACTTGCATAGATGGTTTGTGGAAAAGGGATCATATTAATTCAACTGATATCTATCTATTGAGCTCCTTCCAACTAAGTGCCAAGTCCCTTCTAGGCGGTGGGGAATCCATGTGGGCTTAACTTTCCATGTACCCGTTCTCATGGAACTTGCAATCTAGGGAAGTATATCTTGGTGGAAATGAGGCCCACCGGGAAATAAAAGCACACTGAAAACTGCTTGAGATTCTGCAGATGAAACTTGAAAAGAAAACAGCTTCACCACCCCCCAGGGTCCTGATTTAATGCAGTGGTGATAGTTTTGGGGTATGAGTGCCTGGCACAGGATGTTTCAGGATGGGCAGATACAGGAAGCTGGGGAGCCAGTGTTCCCACTTTTCATCTTGAGAGAAAATAACATTTGGCTTAATAATGAAAAAAGGAACAAAACCATAACTATTATCATAGCTAGGACTTACTAAGTACTTTCTATGAGCCATGCCTTGTATTAAACACTTACATGCATTATCTTATCAATATTCCCAGTGATTCTATAATTATTATTACCCTCATTTTACAGATGAGTAAACTTTGGCTTTGAGGTAATAATGATGATCATAAGCACAGGAGTAGAGCGAGAGGGTCTGCAGACCTTTGTACCTTGTGCTGCTTTCATATTTTTCACGTTAAGGGTGAAAGCTGTAGGCGGTGAGCCTTGTCTCCTGTCCCCTTTCCATTCTTTCCTGCTCCAGCCTCAGGAAATCATTGATTTGCTTGCATCACTGTTGATTACCTTTTCTAGACTCTCACATGTATGGAATCAAACAATAGTTAATCTCTTTTGTTCAGCTTCTTTTCTCAGCACAATTTTATAGAAATTCATCCGTGTGGTTGGATGGTTTATTTGCTTGCTTGTGGCCACTTCAGTGAGTTCATAGCAACAACTCATCTTCATTTTAATTGTATTTCTAGAATGACTAATGATGTCAAGCACCTTCTTGTGTACTTAATTGGGTACATGTATCTTCCTGAAGTATTTGTGAAAACAGTTTGCCATTTCTATTAAATTATTGCCTTTTAATTGAGTTGTAAATGTTACAAGTCTTTTGTCAGGTAGGTGTGTTTTCTCCTGCGTTTTTCTTAATGATGTCTTCCAAAGAGTGGAAGCTTTTAACTTTGATAAAGTCTACTGTATTAATTCTTTTTAATGGTTAAGGTGTTAAATAATGTATGTTAGAAGTCTTTGCCTAACCTGAGGTCAAAAATATTTCTTCTCTATTTACTTCTACAGTTGTCATAGTTTTAGATTTTATGTTTAGATTGTGATCGATTGTGAGTACATTATCATGTATGGTGTGGAGGTAAGGTTAAGACTCATTTTGTTCCCATAAGATTATCTGTTTCAGCACTATATTCTATAAAGACTATTCTCTATCCCATTGAAAATATAACCTTATATTTTTGTAAAAATATGACCATAAATGGATGGCTCTATTCTATCCCATTTATCTGTCTATCCTTATGCCATTATGTTAATACCATCCTACTTTGATTATTGTAAGTTGATAAGATAGAGGAAGTCTTGCAACTTTTTCTTTTTCAAAATTGTTTTGATTGTTCTAGGTTTGTAGAATTTTAACAAAGACTTTATTTTTATTTATTTATTTTTATGTGGTGCTGAGGATGGAGCCAGGGCCTCACGCATGCTGGGCAAGTGCTCTATCACCGAGCTACAACCCCAGCCCCAACACACATAGACTTTAGAATCAGCTCATTGTTTTCTACAACAAAGTCTCCTGGAATTTCAATTGCAATTGCAGAACTTTATGGATCAATTTGGGAAGAACTAACTCTTGACCACATTGAGTCTCCCCACCCATTACTACCAGGCATCTCCAATTATTGGTATCCCTTAAATTACCTGAAATGTTTTGTGATTTTTAGCATTCAAATATCACATTTATTTGGTGAAATTTATTCTTGGGTATTTCATGTTCTTTGATGTGATTTTTTTTGCTAGTTGTTGTTAGAATACAGAAATACATTTTAATTTTTGTATATTGTGACCTTGTTAAATTTATTTAATTCTACTGACATATTTTTGTACCATTCTTAGGATTCTGTGTGTACACAATCCTGTTGTTTAATTATAAATATAATTTTACTTCTTACTTTCCAGCTTGTACTTCTTTATTTATTTTCCTTGCCTAACTGTGCTAGGTGGACCTTCAGTATCATGTTGAATAGAAGTGTTGAGAATGGAAATCCTGTCTTATTCCCCATCTTGGAGGACATCATTGGTCTTTTATAAATAAACTGTAGATTTTCAAAGCTGCCTCTTTTTTTTTTTTTTAATCATGAATGGGTATTGAATGTTGTTCAATGTTTTTGTGCATCTCCTGAAATCATAATACTTTTCTCCTTTCTTCTTAAGTGGGATGAAGTGTTGTTATGGCTTAGATATGAGGGGTCCCCCGAAGCTCAAGTGTGAGACAATGCAAGAAAGTTTAGAGGTGAAATGATTGGGTTATGAAAGCCTTAAACTAATCAGTGCATTGATCACCTGTTAGGAATTAACTGGATGGAAACTGTAGGCAGGTATGGTATAGCTGGAAGAGATGGGTCCCTAGGGGCATGAATTTGGGTTTGTATTTTGTCCTTGTTGAGGGAAGAGCTCTCTCTCTCCAATTCCTGATTTCCATGCCCTGAAGTGCTTTCTTCTACCATGATGTCCAGCCTCACCTTGGACCCAGATGGAGTCAGCTGTCTATGAACTGAGACCTCTGAAATCGTGAGCCCCAAGTAAACTTTGCCTCCTCTGTGTCACTCTTTTTTTTTCTTTGATTTATTTTTTTTTAATTTTTAATTTTTTATTTTTTTATTGTTGGTCGTTCAAAACATTACATCTAACTTGATATATCATATTTCACAGTTTGATTCAAAAGGGTTATGAACTCCCATTTTTACCCCGTATACAGATTGCTGAATCACATCAGTTACATCAATTACATTTCCATTGATTTACATATTGCCATTCTAGTGCAGGTCTTTTGGTCACAATGGCAAACAAGCTGACTAAAACAAGGGCATTGATTGATTAAAAAATGTTAAACCAACCTTAAATTCTAAGATAAATGCCACGTGGACATCATATATTATTCTTTCAACATATCACCAAAGTTGATTTCCTATTTTGTTAAGGATTTTTCTATCTATGTCCATGAAGGATATTGGCTTGTCGTTTTGCTATATCTTTGTTTAGTGGTGGTATCAGTATAATATGGGCCTCATAAAATGTGTTGAAAAGTATTTACCTCCTCCCCTGTTAATGGCTGTTGTATAATATTGTTATTATTTATCCCTTAAATGTTTGATATAATTAACTAGGGAACCACTTAGGCCTGGGGTTTTCTTCCAGTGGAGGTTTTTATCTATTAATTCAATTTGTTTAGTTTATAGGCTATGTAGGTTCTTTATTTCTTCTTTGAATAGGTATTTGTAATTTGAGATGGTTAAGGAATTTGCTCATGTCATCAGTCATTGAATTTATTGATGTATATTTGTCTCTTAATATCATTTTAATGACATACCAATGATGTGCCCTATTTCATACCTGATATTGGCAATTTACATCTTCTGGTCGGCAAACATCCTACACATGATTTCAGTCCTTCTAAATGTTTTGCGGTTGCTTTTATGACCCAGCATGTGATCTTTTGTGGTGAATGCTCCATCTGTACTTAAAAAGAATGTGTGTCCTGCTACTGTGGAGCCCAGGGTTTTATAACACCAGCTTCGTCAAGTCAGTTGACAAATCTTCCATGTCCAGACTGAGCTGCTATCTATTTGTTCTAACAATGACTGAGAAATGGATATTGAAATCTCTAACTGCAGCTGTAAATTTGTCTATTCTTTCAATTCTGTCCATTTTTCATTCATATATTTTTTGAAGATTTGCAATGTGGTGCATTCACATTTAACATTTTTATGTCTTACTGATGAATAGATTACTTTATCATGATGAAATGTCCTTCCTCCTCTATAATATTCTTTATTTTGAAGCCTACTTTTTCAGGCAGTACAGTTATGGTAGCTTTCACATATTCAAAAAATGTTGTATATATTTTTTTCTGTCAATTTACATCTAACCAGTTCCTTTATGTATAAAATGTGGTTTTTGTAAATAGCATATAATGGGATCAGACTTCTTAATTGCTTGATAATTTCTGTCTTTTAACTGACGTGTTTAGTTCATTTCTGTTAATGTAACTATTGATATGATTTCGTTTAAACCCACCACCTTAATATTTGTCTTCTATTTCTTCTTTTTTCCATTCTTCTTTTAATGTATCTTTTTTTGAATGGTGAAAATAGCACTTTCATTTTAACTTATCACAGTCTTCATTAAATATCATATACTTCACATATTTAAGAATCTTCTATTTCTTCTCCCTTGCCCTTTATGGTGTTATTATTAAACATTGTATTTCTTCATATATTTATATACCACACATATATCATTACTATTTTTTGCTTTAAATAGTGAGCTAATTTTTAATGTTTAAAGGTATTTTAAAAGCAAAAATCCTTTTTATGTTAACTCAAAATTTATCTGTTTACCAATTCTTCTCTCTTTTAAAGATCTGAGTACTCATCTGGCATTATTTTATTTTGACTTGACAAATTTCAACATTTTGGGTGGCATAGGTGTTCTGGTGAAGAATTTTTTCCATAATTTTGTTTGTGTAAAAATTCTTAATTTCACTTTCATTTTTGAGGAATGTGTATGCTGATTATTCTGGGCTGGCAGTTTTTTGTTAGAGCACTTCAAAGATGTCTTCCTTTGTTTCTCTAAGACAAAAAATCATTGATTACTGTTATCTTTTTCTCTTTTATGTAATGTGTTTCTACTCTTGGGAAGCTTTTAAGATATTTATTTATTGCTGCTTTCCAGGGAGTTGATTATAATGGTTTTCTTGTTCTTCCTGCTGGGTTTTATTGAACTTCTTGAATATGAGAGCTTATAGTTCTTATTACATTTGGAAAAAATTTCAGGCATTAATTACTCAATTTTTTCCCCTGCCACTACCCTGTCATTTTCTGGGACTCTGTTTACATGTTACACTGCTTGAGGTTGTCACAGAGGTCACTAAGACTCAGTTCATTGTTATTTTTTTTTCCTTTTTTTGTCTTCAGTTTTAATTGCTTCTATTGTTATGTTTTTAAGTTCACCAGTGTTTCATTGGACTCAATCTGCTGTTGAACCCATTAAGTGAATTAAATTTTTTAAAAAAATTTAGTTATAGAATTCCATTTGACTCTTTTTATAGTTTCCATTCTGCTTTCCATTATGTTTTTGATTTCCCTTCAATCCATATTCCTTGTCTTCCAGTTTCATCATCACTATCCTTTCTAGGTCTGCTTCTTTGACTAAGTGATTTCTTATGGGTCACATATTCTTGCTTATTCACATGTCTAGTAATTTTTGATTAGATGGTAGATATTGTGAACTTTATACTGTTGAATGTTTGGATTTTCTTGTCTTCTTTTAAAGAGTGTGGAGTATTATTTTGGTAGTTACAGATGTGGTTGATCCCTTCAAGTTTTGTTTTTAAGTTTTGGTAGGAGGAGTCTAACACAGTCTCAATCTAATTTAGCCCTAGTCTTAAACTGTGGCCTTTCTGGGGTCTCTGTTAATATGTCATATTCAACAAATTCTTTCCACTTTAGCTGAAAATTTTACCAGCCCTGTGGGATCTGGGACTTTTTCAGCCTGTAGATCCCTGGTAGCTATTCTTTGCTGAGGCTTGTAGAATTTTATCCAAGCATGCTCATTTTGGTATTCAGCTGGAGACTCAAGGGGACCTTCATGCATATTTCTGGAGCTTTTTCTGTGTAGCCCTATCCTGTCTGGCATTCTGTTGTACAAAATATAGCTGTCGCAAACTCCCTGAATTCTAATCTCTGTCTCTGCAATTTAATCAGACATGGTCCAAAATGTGCGTGTAGGCAGAAAACTAGGGCAATTGTAGGGCTCCTCTTTTCTTTCCTTTATTTCAAGGATCATAGGCCTCACCTTCCTGTTGTCCAATGAATGAAGATAGTTGTTTGATATAATTTGTCCAGTTTTCCTGTTTTTTTTTTAATGAAAAAGGACAATTCCAATGCAGTTTCTCTTTTATGACACAAGGCAGAAATTCTTATTAGCTTTTTTTTTTGGGGGGGGGGGTGAGGGTGGTGAGTACTGGGGATTGAACTCAGGGACACTTGAACTCAGAGCAACATCCCTAACTCTATTTTGTATTTTATTAGAGACAGGGTCTCACTGAGTTGCTTAGTGCCTCACTAAATTGCTGAGGCTGGCTTTGAACTTGTGATCCTCCTGCCTCTGCCTCCCAAAGTCCTGGGATTACAGGCATGTGCTTCTGTGTGTGCCTGGCTATCTTATTAGCTTTTTTAAAAGTTAGAAAATATTTCAAATGTTGCTCTTGCTCTTACATCTCAGTGTCTGATAGTTGCTTTACTTGTCAGCATGGTACTGTTGTTAATATCAAAACTTACAGAGTCAGCATTGCTGAATCTGAATCCTGATTCTGCATATAATAGCTAAAAACATGGAATATGATATTTTATTACCCTGAGCCTTAGTTTTCCCATGCATAATACAGGAATGATAAATAATCATATCTACATCTTAGGTTTGAGTTTTAGTGAGTTAGGCTATTGCTTGGCACATGATCATGGTAGTTATGGTTAATATTGTTATTACTAATCATCAAAAGGCCAGTGAGCTGATTTTTATATGACTGAGGCTTCATTTTAGAGGGGGTTCATGCAGATAATCAGAGAAAATTAGTCAACAAAATCATCTAATATTGTTTTACATAATATAATCACATAATACCTTTTTTAAATTTATTTTTTAAAAAATAAATGACAGCAGAATGAATTACAATTTATATTACACATATAGAGCACAATTTTTATTACCTCTGGTTGTATATAAAGTATGTTCACACCAATTAGTGTCTTCATACATGTACTTTGGATAATGATGTCCATCTCATTTACCATCATTGCTAACCCCCTGCCCCCTCCCTTCCCCTCCCACCCTTCTAACCTATGAAGGGTTTGTCTACTCCTCCCATGTTCCCCTTCCCTACCCCACTATGAGTCAGTCACCTTATATCAGAGGAAAAAATTTGGCATTTGTTTTATGGGGATTGGATAACTTCACTTAGCTTTATCTTCTCCAACTCTGTCCATTTACCTGCAAATGCCATGATTTTATTCTCTTTTACTGATGAGTAATATTCCATTGTGTGTATATGCCACATTTTTTAATCCATTCATCTTGAAGGGCATCTAGGTTGGTTCCACAGTTTAGCTATTGTGAATTGTGCTGCTATAAACATTGATGTGGCTGTGTTTCTTTAGTATGCTATTCTTAAGTCTTTTGAGTATAGATGGAGGAGAGGGATAGCTGAGTCAAATGGTGGTTCCATTCCCAGTTTTCCAAGAAATCTCCATACTGCTTTCCATATTGGCTGCACCAATTTGTAGTACCACTAGCAATGTATGAGTGTATCTTTTTTCCCACATTCTCGCCAAAACTTACTGTTGTTTTTCTTCATAATAGCTGCCTTTCTGACTAGAGTGAGATGATATCTTAGAGTAGTTTTGATTTGCATTTCTCCAATTGCTAGTGATGATTAACATTTTTTCATATATTTGTTGATTGATTGTATATCATCTTCTGAGAAGTGTCTCTTCAGGTCCTCAGACCATTTATTGATTGGGTTATTTGTATTTTTGGTGCTTAGCTTTTTGAGTTCTTTATGTACCCTTGAGATTAGTGCACTATCTGATGTGTGAAGGGTAAAAATTTGCTCCTGAGATGTAGGCTCTCTATTCACCTCACAGACTGTTTCTTTTGCTGAGAAGAAACTTTTTAGTTTAAGTCCATCCCATTTATTGATTCTTGGTTTTAATTCTTACACTATAGGAGTCTGATTAAGGGAGTTGGGGCCTAATCTGACATGATGAAGATTAGGGCCTACTTTTTCTTCTATTAGACACAGAGTCTTTGGTTTAATTCCTAGGTTCTTGGTCCACTTTGAGTTGAATTTTGTGTAGGGTGAGAGATAGGGATTATTGCATATGGATTTACAGTTTTCCCAGCCCCATTTGTTGAAGAGGCTATCTTTTCTCCAAAGTATGTTTTTGGCACCTTTGTCTAATATAAGATAATTGTAATTTTGTGGGTTAGTCTCTGTGTCCTTTATTCTGTATCATTGGTCTACCAGTCTGTTTTGGTTATTTAAAAAAAATTCTCTACCCCATCTCTCACAGACAATCATAAATAGCAAGTAACTTTAAACTCCTAGGCTGAGAACAAAAGAGTTTTGACAATATCTAAGGGCATTATAACTGCGCCTTGTTCATTATCTTTCCATCCAGGTTAGCAATGAAAAAGCATATGTGTACTGAATTTCTAACAGTGAGATTTTATTGGAACTGCACCAGTGGCAATAGATCAGTAAAAGAAGATGGTAGTGAATCTGCTTGTAAAGTGAAGAGTCTTTTATAGAGCAATGATTATCCACTAATTTATCTATGCCGTAAATCTAGATTTGGGTATAGAGGGTCTATAAATGGGTTGGTTGTATGTAGAATGATGTTACTTTCAAAGACCAGGCTTGGACCCCTTTTATGGCTGCCTTCAATCACAGGAGCTGTTCCCATGGGGAAATTCTCCCTGGAGATTTGAGGAAATTCTTGGGAAAGAGATCTCTATATCTACTTGCGTGAGGCACAGGTTTGTTAATCATTTGTGTATGTGTTTAACCAGCCTGGATATGGGTCATGCATCCAAGATTCAAAAATGGATTGAAGTTTTAGCATAAACAGATATCTTTGATGTTTGCTCTGTAAATCATGCATGTGCTGCCTCCAGTTATTCTATCTTGAGAATAGTCTTTCCTCATGTGCCCACAGGGCACCTCCATCTTGGTCCTGGACTAAAATGGCTAGTGGCCAGGTGACCTTGGTAGAGATATTGGCCTGATCTGAAGTTCATGTCTCATAAATGTTTAATGACAGTCTTGGGAGGATAAATGGATAAAGAAGCAATTAAAACCAATATTTCTGACTATATACTGCAATTAAATTAGATTCCTACATAGTATTTTAGCTTTTGATGGAGTACCATGGTGCAGGGGTTTGTATGCCATCACTGATCTGACATGAAAAAATTAATATCAGAGAATAACACACCACCATCATTTCTGAGTCATCTAACAGCATCCAACTTAGGCATAATACTTTGAACTTTAGTAATCTTTCCTCCAGAAAGGATCAATGTTTTTGTTTTCTTATGTATCTTCTCAATATTTCCATGAGGAAAGAAGGAATTCTGCATTCCTTTCTTTTTAGAGAGAGAGGGAGAGAGAGAGAGAGAGAGAATGAATCGTTTATTTGCTTGAGATCATGCAGTGACACCTAACCTAGGAAGACCATGGGCTTTCGAATAACAGTCTTGATACTTTTCTGCTAGATCAGAATCAGCAAGGTATTTTCATAAAGGGCCAGAAACTAAACATTTTAGTTTTGGAGGGTCATATGATCTCTGTTGCAAGGCAACTACTCAACTGTGTGGTTACAGCATGAAAACAATCATGGACACATGTAAATATGGTTGAATAAGCATGGTTGTTATAAGACTATATATTATTTATTTATAGAGTATGCTTTATATATAATAATGTGCTATATTAATATATATGTATGTTAAATAGTCTATATGCACTTTGTGTTAAGCCAGAATAGGCACGGACTGTGGGCCATAGTTTATTAACTTTGCTACTAAATATGACTCAAGCTAAAGGCTACCTTAAACTGAATGGCCATTATATGACATGAGGTTGTGACACCTGTATGTACTTTCTACATTATCACTTGAGCTTCACAAGAATACTGCTCAGTAGGCTGTTAATGACTTTCCATTTGATAGTGAAGAAACTAAGATGCTAATGCCCTTGTCCAAGGCCACATGGTTACAAGTGAAGTGTGGAAATTACAGAACCAGTCTCCTGGCTTGTGACATTTCTCCTCTGTGACTTGTTCCATGGGAACTTCTTACCTAAGCCTTCATTTCCACTTGAGGAAATCCAATCAGTGGAGCGGCTGAATGACTTGGATGGGATCAGTGGTCTGTGAGTGACTGAGCCAGGACTAGGACCACCATTGTTGGCCCCTAGACTGGTCTTCTGTCCCTTCACATTATTGTGAATGTATTTCAGGGGAAAATAAAAAGCTTGGATTGGATAAATTAGTAGTATGTCTATTGTAGTTCATTCTTTCAACTTCCTGAAGTGATACCATTTTATAAATGATTGTTTTGATGTACTAAAAGTATCCAAATATAAAATAAATGATTTTTGTTTCACTTTGTCTTTTTGAATATCTACTTTATATTTATTTAATTATTATTATTTTGATGCTTGGGATTTAAACTAAGGTCTTGCCTATGCTAAGCACATGCTATACCACTGAACTATACCTCTGTCCTCTTTGATTATCTAAATATCAAATCCCAATCTAGATTATAAAATTCTTATTGACACACTGCAGTACCCTGAGTTAAATTTTATTATTTCCCAGAATTTTAAAATGAGTGGGTGTGAATCATGATTCCCAGGGTCTCTTCTAGCTCTGCCCAAACAAGAAGAGGACAAGGTGACCAACCCTCTTGTTTGCCTGTGATGGAGGGATTTCCTGGAACACAGGACACCGAAAGCTAAAACCAGAAAAAGTCACAAGCAAACTCGAATGATTTGATCACCTTAATTGCTGGATAAATAATTGCCAAATGAATTGACTACTACCCATAACTCTGCATCCCTGGAGGTGACGATCCTTTTGTGGAATAGGAACTGAGGAACTGGGGGAAAGACCAGGAGGGCTGTTCCTCTTCCTAGCAACATTTGAGCAAGAGGGTTTCATCACTTTATAGAAAACCAGACCCAACTTTATTAAAATATCACAGGGTATTTATAAGAGACTGGTCCAAAGACAAATATAAATCAGTTTGGATAATTATTGCTACACTCTCACTCACTGGCAAAATTGTATTGCCACTTAACCTACAAAATATATAAACAAAGAGGGCATTTACCTCCACCCATAACAGAAAACACATGAAAGGGCTTAGCTGAAGTTGATACTCCACCTGGAAATCATGCCCCAGTTCCTGTTGATTACCAAGTCCTGGGTTCAGTGGAGCATCCAGTTGCCAGCACAGGAGCCACAGCAAGTCCAGGAGGTAGTGCCAAGTTTCCAGACTCTGCATCTGAGCCCATAGGCCAAATGAAACCCTCTTGAGATTCTCTTAGGTCTCCTGTCATGTCTACCTGTTTCTGATGAAACTGGTTTTGCAAATGCAGGCTGGTCAAGGAGACTTGCTCTGGATTTCTCAGCTTTGGGGGAAGGAATTTCTGTTGTTATCCCATTAGAATCCTTCCAAAGTTACTCTGTTATTGATAAAGTTAATGTTCTTTTGAAGGGACTTCATTTACATCACAGGTCAGCCACCATCTCTGCATATCAGAATGCTAAAAGTAAACCCTAGAAGAATTCCCAGTCCAGCAATGGAATAGTTTTTAACATACTAGTTAAGCATTAAGAACTGCAAATGACCAAGAATTCTGGAAAAAGCAGTGTGAAGGATCTTCAGACTTTTGCTATAGAAACACTGAAAACCCCATTCTGATTTTTCAGTTACATCTGGTGACTGTTTATTTAAGACCTTGGTTAGAAAAATTCCGTTTACATATGCATCAGTGAATTCTGTTGCCATTACAGGCTGGCCAAACTCAGTAATGAGCCTGGCTGGCTCTTATTTCAGAGTCTGAATTAGCATCTGCAGGGGACTCTCCTGACTGTCAGGCTGTCTTCAGGAATTCAGACATCTAGCTTCATTAGGGATCCGTCCCCCTCTACTTCTTCCTGGCCACGGAGAGCCTGTAATTCTTCAGACCTGGATGTCTCTGACTTTTTTCCTCCATAATTCTTGCTTTGGCCTTCACTTTTTCTATTTCTTTTTTTGAACCCATTACTCAAGTCCATATTATTTCTTTTTCTTTCTCCTTTCTTCCCTTCTGCTTTTTCCTTGACCCCTTCTCCCTTTCCAATATATCACCTGTCAACTTCACCCATTTTTCTTTGCTATTTTACTCTCTCCTTTTAAGTGTCCTTGTCTTTGTTACCTATTTTTTTCCCTCTCTTTTGCAATTTGTGCTTTGAATTCCACTTGGAATTTCTTTAAGCATTTTAAAAGCCGATTGTAACCATGTTTTATATTTAATAAACTCTGATTTTTAAAGTAGAAACTCCATTTCCTTAGTGTGCTATGGAAAAGAGGTAAAGACATAAATTAGCAAGAGCTGGCTGAGATGGGGAATGGAACGCCAATTTGTAGCTCTGTGCCAGACTGAATACGAAGCAGGTGGTGGGGAGCGGGGATATATACCTACATCCAGCACAGCACACCCTGTCCATCAGTAACACACAGCCTGTCTGTGCCCAGAGGAAAGCAATTTATCCTCCACTGAATGCCAAAAGAAAGCTGTGTAAGATACTGATCAAGTATTTGTAGAAGCAATTGAAAACTGTCAGAGAGCCTTTTTGAAACTGCCATGAAGTCCAGTTTCAGCAACACACGAACCTGAGTCAGCTGAGGATATTCCTACTGGGCAACTGATGTCTGTGCCTTGGCTGAAGGCCTCTGGTGTATCCTCCGGATCTCCAAACATTGTGCTAACATAAAAATCTGAGCAACACCGGCCCTACTAGCTAGAGTAAAATTGCTTCTGGTTGATAGGCCTTCAATAGCTTTTCTGAGGTTTTGGCAGACTAACACCTGCCGATACAGCTTTTGATTACAAAACACAACAGTTGGGCAGTGCAGGTAACAATAATTATCTCGGTAATTAGATTCTGTCATGCACTGTATAGTCCTGGTACAAACAGAAGAGGCACCAGGAGTACCTTTACCGCACTCGGTCTTCTAGTGAGCGGGACGCTAACAAGCTCTTCCTGAAACAATGAGAAAGCAGATTGCCTCTGTTTTCATACCTCCTTCCTCCCCTTTCTGGTTCAGCAAATTTCAGTTGTGTTGCAGAACAAAAAAGAAAGGAGAAAGCTGTAAACAAGCACTGCAGATGGAAACTGTCCAGGAAGAAATCCAATTTCTGTCTTGTGCTCTGTGCATTTCAAAATGGAAATGCTACACTCATTAAACTGCCCATTAAGCAAACAATACAGGGAAACAAGATGGGGTTTAGGAAGCTGGGAGGGAGGAGAAGAGGCAGGTCAGAGAGAGAGGAAATGAAATGAGGGCATCGTTTTTAAAGGAGACTGCAAAATGTTCAGCCAGAGAAAGGAACAGTGCTTGGACAGATTTCACCAGAGTGAAGGAGTGCGTCATTTCAACATTGACGACTGGGGGGTAACATCTCTACTGCAGCCACTCACAACTCTGTGGGTGTCTGACAAGACAGGCATGAGTCTAGGTAATAGTAGGACTTCCTGGTAGTGTGTTTAGCACATTAGCATAAGAGATGACTAAATACTTGATATATTGACTTGGCATCAAGAAATATATTGGATCCATGAAAGCAAACATGGTTCCCTGTAGCCAAAACAGAGACACAGAAAAGGGAGAAGTAAAACACTGAATCCTCACTATGGGTCTCGAACCTCCCCACATTGTCTCGTTTAATCCACAAAACACATGGGTGCTGTAGGTATTAGGCTTGGTTCACAGAAGAGCAGAAAAAGACCCAAGAAGATATAAAAAAATAATCCAAGTTCACAGACCTGCTCAACAGTAGAGCTACAATTTTAGGGCAAATTTTCTATGGCTCCTACTCTGCTATACTGCCTTATAGAACACAGTTCTAAAAGGAAAGGAAACCAGCGCTTATGGATCACCAATATGGGCCATCTACTTTGGAACACACTCTCATGTTCTTCATCTCCTGTAATTTCAGCTTTATCAACACACAGACAATTTGACACACACAATATGGAGCCCCTTTGAAGGACAATTCAAATCTCCGCCACCACAGTTACACAGATCTGGTGCCTGGCTTGGGAGTATGATGAAATCCCCAGGCTTGGCATCCCTCTGGAACAGGGAAATCTCATCAGAAGACCAGAGTCAAGCTCTGGAAAGAAATATGGTGGGACCACTCCTTCAGACCAGCAGTGGGAGCTGGAGCCGAGATCCAGCCCAGAATGCCCACACCAGCCCTCCCTGGACCCATGCTTTCTGTAAGCCTGGTTCACCCCTCCCTTGGCAGGGCAGACACCCACCAGAGCCTAGGCTCTGGTGAAGGACCACCACTTCCAACCAGAAGACCACCGAGGGAAGTCAAGCCCAGTGGTCCAGATCCACCCACACCAACTTGCTCAGGACTCGGATCCAGGATGCAGTAGCATTCATTGAGGGACATCTGCAGGGTCTGGAAGCCCAACATAAAGGTGAGGTACAGATAATCTGCACGGGTACTACAAGAATATAGGGTGGAAACTGTAATATCTCAGATCCACACTGCAAGAAAGGAAGACACATAGAAAACATGAAAACACAAGGGAGGAAAGTGCCCCAAACAAACCAGGACACTACAATAACAGAACCCATGGACAGCAAAGTTGATGAAATGTCAGAGAAGGAGTTCAGAAGGTTCATAATTAAAATGATCTGTGAATTAAAGAATGACCAAAATGAGCAAATACAAGCAAACATTGATCAACAATGAGGTAAGAGAGAAAATACAGGTAACAAAAGATTACTTCAAGTGAGAGATACAAACCCTGAAAAAAAAAACAGCCAGAAATTCTTTAAATGAAGGATACAATAAATGAAATAAAAAACTGAATAGAAAGCATAAGCAACAGACTAGATCACTTGGAAGAAAGAAAGTCAGATAATGAAGACAAAGTATACAATCTGGAAAATAAAGTTGATCACACAGTGAAGAAAGTTAGAAACCATGAACAGAACATCCAAGAATTATGGGACAGTAGCAAAAGACCAAATCTAAGAGTCACTGGGATAGAGGAAGGCACAGAGTTTCAAACCAAAGGAATGTACAATCTCTTCAATGAGATAATATCAGAAAATTTCCCAAGCATGAAGAATGAAATGGAAAACCAAATACAAGAGGCTTACAGAACAACAAATGTACACAATTACAACAGATCTACACCAAGGCACATTATACTGAAAATGCCTAGCATACAGAATAAGGATAGAATCTTTTTTTTTTTTTTTTTTTTTTTTTTTTTTTAACAGACACCATTTATTTGTTTTAGAGTTTTATGGTTATACATAATGGTTGGATTCATCCCAACATACTCATATATGCATAGAAATTGATTTCAGTTCATAATCCCCCCTTTTCCCTCCCACCATATCATTTATAAGGTAAAGTTGGAGTATAATAACTTCCAGTTTAGCACATATTGCATCTCAGAAAAGTGGCCCCAAATTAACAACTACAGAAAATCCAAATGTACCAGAAGAAGGAAGAGACGTTGTTTATTAGGTGGTTGATCTTAAAGTCTCCAGTGATTTTATTTTATTTTTTTAAAGGAAGATAGCATCCAAGAAGGTTTGAGGATGACTGTAATAAAATAGATTTTTTTAAAATATATTTTTTAGTTGGAGATGGGCATAATATTTATTTTTAAAAATGTGGTGCTGAGGATTGAACCTAGTGCCCCACCCATGTGAGCCAAGCGCTCAACCACTGAGCTACAAGCTACAATTAAGTAATTCAAATCACTGTTTTGGGGATTTTGCAGAACTGAAAAGTTTTCCTCCTCCTCCCAGAAATTGCTGATATTCCTGTGGGAGGACTAAATAAAGACACCATATTAAGAGAATCATTAAGAAACCTGACAAATGAAAACGGCAGACCAGCAGAAGTCGGAAGGAGGCAAGTGACTACCTCCTCTGTGACTCTAAAAACCTCTCATCTGGGATGATGACTAGCAAGCTCATGTACTTTCTAATGTGTTTTTTTTTTATCATGACATGATATATTTTAGCAGGCACATTTGTGGGTGTAGTGAGTTTGTCTCTTACAAAAGATTCGAATCACAAGATGGAATATCTATTTAAGCTTTTTTTTTTTTTTGGTTGTTTGTAAATGCAATCTTGAAAGATCAGAGCTGAAACTATACACTAATGGCCTTCAAGAAGCCTCCCTCCCTAGCTTCGGATCAGAATAGCAAGGTACGGAGTCACCAGTAAGACAGCACATGAACAGATGACAATGTGGATGTATCTTTCTGAGCTTAAAATAAGAATACAAAAAAACTATCAAGCCAAGATTCGTCATTATTTCCCTAGCTCTTTGTGCACACTTTTTAACATCAAAATCCCTTGACCCAATCTGACAGAGCATTAAGGACAGAGGGTAATCACGATGGTCTGGGCTTTAATGGGGTGAAAATGAACATCTCGAATACAATGGGGAAACCAGGAAGGTGACATGACATTAACAAAGGATAGAATCTTAAAAGCTGCAAGAGAGAGGAATCAGATCACATATTGGGGGAGACCAATTTGTATCTCAGCAGTTTTCAATCCAGACCCTCAAAGCCAGGAGATTGGTGGAACAAAATATACCAAGCTCTGAAAGAAAATGGATGTCAACCAAGAGTCTTATATCCAGCAAAATTAAGCTTTAGATTTGATGATGAAATAAAAACCTTCCATGATAAACAAAAGTTAAAAGAATTTACAACTAGAAAACCTGCACTACAGAACATCCTCAGCAAAATATTCCAAGAAGAGAAAATGAAAAGCAATAATGCAAATCAGCAGACGGAGGGGTTACACTAAAGGAAAGTCTAATCAGAGGAGAAACCAAGTCATGTTAAATACCAAAAATAAACAAAAATGGCTGGGAATATAAATCATGTCTCAATAATAACCCTGAATATTAATGGCCTAAACTCACCAATTAAAAGACATAGGCTAGCAGATTGGATAAAAAAAGAAAAGACCCAACAATATGCTGCCTCCAAGAGACTCATCTCATAGAAAAAGACATTCACAGACTGAAGGTGAAGGGTTGGGAAAAATAATACCACTCACATGGACTATGGAAGCAAGCAAGGGATTTCCATCTTCATGTTAAATAAAGCCTACTTCAAACTAAAGACAATCAAAAAGGATAAAGAAGGACACTACATACTGCTCAAGGGAATCATACACCAACAAGACTTAACAATTATAAATACATATGCCCCAAACAACGGAGCAGCTCTGTTCATCAAACAAACTCTTCTCAAGTTCAAGAGTCAAATTGACCACAACACAGTTTTTGGGTGACTTTAACACACCTCTTTCATCACTAGATAGATCTTCCAAACAAAAGCTGAACAAAGAAACTATAGAACTCAATAATACAATCAATAACTTAGACTTAATTGACATATATAGAATATTCTAACCTTCAATAAGAGACTATGCTTTTTTCTCAGCAGCACATAAATCCTTCTCTAAAATAGATCCTATACTATGCCACAAAGCAACTATTAGAAAATATAAAAAAGTAGAGATACTACCCTGCATTCTATCAGATCACAATGGAATGAAATTAGAAATCAATGATAAAATAAGAAATAAAATCCACTTCAACACCTTGAGACTAAATAATATGCTACTGAATGAACAATGGGTTACATAAGACATCAAAGAGGAGATTAAAATTTTTTTAGAGGTGAATGAGAACACAGATACAACATATCGAAATCTCTGGGACACTGTGAAAGCAGTTCTAAGAGAAAGGTTCATTTCATGGAGTTCATTCCTTAAAAGAAGAAAAAGTCAACAAATAAATGACTTAACATTACATCTCAAAGCCCTAGAAAAAGAAGAACAAATCAACACCAAAAGCAGCAAAAGACAGGAAATAATTAAAATCAGAGCTGAAATCAATAAAATTGAAACAAAAGAAACAATTGAAAAAATTGACAGAACAAAAAGTTGGTTCTTTTTGGGGCTGGGGTTGTGGTTCAGTGGTAGAGCACTTGCCTAGCATGTGTGAGGCACTGGGTTCGATTCTCAGCACCACATATAAATAAATAAAGGTCCATAAACAACTAATAAAAAAATTTTTTAAAAAGTTGGTTCTTTAAAAACTAAATAAAATTGACAGACCCTTAGACATGCTAATGAAGAGAAGGACAGAGAAAACTCAAATCACTAACATACTCGATGAAAAAGGAAATATCACAACAGATGCTACAGAAATACAGGAGATAATTAGAAATTATTTTGAAAACTTGAACTCCAATAAAATAGAAAATATGGAAGGCATCAACAAATTTCTAGAGTCATATAATTTGTCCAAATTGAATCAAGATGATATACACAATCTAAACAGATCAATTTCAAGTGACGAAATAGCAGATGCCATGAAAAGACTACCAACCAAAAAAGCCCAGGACCAGATGGATACATAGCTGAGTACGACAAGACCTTTAAAGAAGAACTAATACAAATACTCTTCAATTTATTTCAGGAAATAGAAAAAGAGGCAGAACTTCCAAACTCATTTTATGAGGCCAATATCACTCTGATTACAAAATCAGGCAAAGACACATAAAAACAAACAAACAAACAAACAAAAACTTCAGACCATTATCTCTAATGAACATAGATGCAAAAATTCTCAATAAAATTCTGGCAAATCGAATATAAACACATATCAAAAAGATGGTGTACCACAATCAAGTGGGATTCATAGCAGGGATGCAAGGTTGGTTTAACATATGGAAATCAATAAATGCAATTCATCACATCAACAGACTTAAAGATAAGAATCATATGATCATCTCGATAGACACAGAAAAAGCATTTGACAAAATACAGCACCTATTTATGTTCAAAATACTAGAAAAATTAGGGCTAACAGGAACATATCTCAACATCATAAAAGCAATCTATGCTAAGCCCCAGGCCAACATCATTCTAGATGGAGAAAAATTGAAGGCATTCCCTGTAAAAACTGGAACAAGACAGGGATGCCCTCTTTTACCACTTTTTATTTAACATAGTTTTTGAAACATTGGCCAGAGCAAGTAGAGCAAGTAGGAAATTAAAAGAGATACCCATAGGAAAAGAAGAATTCAAATTGGCACTATTTGGTGATGATATGATTTTATATCTAGAAGACCCTAAAAATTCCACCAGAAAACTTCCAGAACTAGTAAATGAATTCAGCAAAGTAGCAGGATATAAAATCAACACTCATAAATCAAAGGCATTTCTGTATATCAGTGACAAATCCTCAGAAAGGGAAATGAAGAAAACTACCCCATTTTCAATAGCCTAAAAAAAAAAATACTTGGGAATCAACTAAATGAAAGAGGTGAAAGATCTATATAATGAAAATTACATAACCCTAAATAAAGAAATCAAAGAAGACCTTAGAAGATAGAAAGATCTACCTTGCTCTTGGATAGTCAGAATTAATATTATCAAAATGCCATACTTCCAAAAGCACTATACAGATTTAATGCAATTCTGGTCAAAATTCCAATGACATTCCTCATAGAAATAGAAAGCAATCATGAAATTCATCTGGAAAAATAAGAGTCCCAGAATAACTAAAGCAATCCTTAGGAGGAAGAGTTAAGTAGGTGGCATCGCTATACCAGACCTTAAAGTATACTACAGAGCAAGAGTAACAAAAACAACATGGTATTGGCACCAAAATAGACTTGTAGATCAATGGTACAGAATAGAGAACACAGAGACTAACCCACAAAACTACAATTATCTTATATTAGACAAAGGTGCCAATAAATATGCATTGGAGAAAAGATAGCCTCTTCAACAAATGGTACTGGGAAACTGGAAATCCATATGCAACAAAATGAAATTAAACCCCTATCTCTCACCATGAACAAAACTCAACTCAAAATGGATCAAGGACTTAGGAATTAAACCAGAGGCCCTGTGTCTAATAGAAGAAAAAGTAGGCCCTAATGTCCATCATGTGGGATTAGACCCCAACTTCCTTAATAAGAATCCTGTGGCACAAGAATTAAAATCAAGAATCAATAAATGGGATGGACTTAAACTAAAAAGTTTTTTTTCTCAGCAAAAGAAACAGTCTGTGAAGTGAATAGAGAGCCTACATCTTGGGAACAAATCTCACCCCTCAAACATCAGAGCACTAATCTCTGGGGAATATAAAGAACTCTAAAAGCTAAGCACCAACAAAACCAAATAACCCAATCAATAAATGGGCCAAGGACCTGAACAGACATTTCTCAGAAAATGATATACAATCAATCAACAAATACATGAAAAAATGTTCATTATCACTAGCAATTAGAGAAAAGCAAATGAAAATTACTCTAAGATTTCATCTCACTCCAGTCAGAATGACAGCTACTATGAATACAAACAACAATAAGTGTGGGTGAGGATGTGGGGAAAAAGGTTCACTCATACACTGCTGGTGGGACTGCAAATTGGTGCAGCCAATATGGAAAGCAGTATGGAGATTCCTTGGAAAATTGGGAATGAAACCATCATTTGATCCAGCTATCCCTCTCTTTGGTTTACACTCAAAGGCCTTAAGAATAGCACACCACAGGGACACAGCCACATCAATGTTTATAGCAGCACAATTCATAATAGCTAAACAGTGGAACCAACCTACATGCCCGTCAGTAGATGAATGGATTTTAAAAAGTCACATATATACACAATGAAATATTACTCAGTAATAAGAGAGAATAAAATTATGGCATTTGCAGGTAAATGGATGGAATTAGAGAAGATAATGCTAAGTGAAGTCAGCCAATCCCAAAAAACCAAATGCTGAATGTTTTCTCTGATATAAGGAGGCTGATTCGTAGTATGACAGGGAGAGAGAGCATGGGAGGAATAGAGGAACTCTAGATAGGGCAGAGGGGTTGGAGGGAAAAGGAAGGGGCATGGGGTTAGAAATGATGGTAGAATGTGATGATCATTATTATCCAAAATACAGGTATGAAGACATGAATTGGTGAGAATATACTTTATATATAACCAGAGATATGAAAAATTGTAGTATATATGTAATAAGAATTGTAATGCATTCTGCTGTCATATATATATAAAAGTGCTTCCATGTTTAAAAAAAATTTAAAAAAGAAAATAAATAGGGTGGGAACCCAAATGAGACTTCTCAGCTCTGTCTGCACCACACTGCATCCACGTCATGATGCATACTTGGCTGCCCGTGCTGGGACCAGTGACACAAACCCTAGTGTTTCCACAGACAGCACAGCTCTTCAGATGAGTCTGAGTTTCAACAATTTAGAAATGGAACTGAGTTCTCCAACTCTTTTGCAAATTGTGGATTCAGCCCACTATTACAGAGTTATGCCATTATTGCATGTTTAAGTTAATAAACATTATATCTATATTTTCATTATTTGCTTTACAGTCTACTGATGCTTCTCAGCACATCATTTGTTTCATTTGTTCATTCTTTTACTTAATTCCCAAACACAGTGAAATCCTGTTTATGTTGTTTCCATCTTAAGGAAACCAAATTTTTACTCCACGCCCCTCATTAATACAGCTCTTTCTCCATTTACAAGCAAATCTATTGTTTCCTTATTTTGTAGCTCCATTTCTGCATTTCCCACCCATTTTTCAACCTACTTCACTCTCACTATTCCCCTGAAATTGTATTTGCCAGCCTCAGCCCTCTGGTTGCTAAATCCAATGGGTATAAAAGTGTCTTTCTGGAGCTGGGGTTATGGCTCAGTGGTAGAGCACTTGCCGAGCATGTGCGAGGCACTGGATTCAGCACCACATAAAATAAATAAATAAATAAAACGAAGATACTGTGTCCATCTATAACTAAAAAAAAAAAAAAAAAGTGTCTCTCTGGAACATTGGACCTACTGAGCATTCTGCCTTTCTTGAAAGACTCTTAGTGCATGCCAAAGACTCCTCCTTCTGGCTGCCCCCACTTCTTGGCTGCCTCTTTTCAGTCTTCTCCTTGGGCTTCCCAACATCTGGGTGTGCCTTAGTGTCCTCAGGCTCTCCTCTTCTCCCAGGCTGTCTGATCCACTCCTGGGGCCACATGACTGTCAAAGTGCTGATGATTTATGACCCTACTAGTCCAGACCTCTCCTGAGGCCCAGATACATGTCAAACAGCCTAAAGACCTGAAGTTCCTTGCATTCCCGACTCCTGTGAATGCACTTGGATTGTCCCAGAGGGCAGAGCCTGAAGGCTGAGACTTGCCCTTTACCCTTTTCTCTCCTGTGACACTGCAGCCCATCCATCTTCTCCATCTGCACCACCGCTTCCTCACCGAGGCTATCCCTATTTCCTGTCTGGCCTTCCTGCCTGTCCCAACTTGCCACTCCCACTCCTGCGATCAATGCCACTGCCAGAGTGACCTTTCCAAAGGCAGAAGAGTTCTCTCATTTCCTCGCTCCCCTTTGCTCTGAGAGGTCCCCATTCCTCAGAACTTTCACGAAAGCCCTATTATAGTAATGCAGATGGTCCTCAACTTACGATGGGTTTATGTCCTAAGAAACCCATTGTAAATGTTGTTAAGTGGAAGATGCGTCGACGACAGCTAACCCATCAGACACCATGGCTGAACAACACTGTGCACTGTGGCGCGTGGGTTGTTTCATCATGTGATAGTGTGGCTGAATGGTAGCTGCTCACTGTGCTGCCCAGGAAAGGGAGGGAGAGAGAGGGAGGGAGAGTGAGGGAGGGAGAGAGAGGGAGGGAGAGAGGGTGGGGGAGGGAAGAAGGCAGGAGAGAAGGAGAGGGGCTCTATCAGACTGCATATTGCTAGCCTGGGGAGAGATCAAAGTTGGACCTATGGTTTCTACTGAAAGTATATCATCTCCCCACCATTGTAAAGTTGAAAACTCTTAAGTCAAGTGCCATCCCTGCCCTTGCTTGTCTTTTCAGGTTTAAGGTCACCGCTCTGGCTTGAATTCTGCTTTCTGAACACACCAAGCTTCTTGCAGTGCCTTACTGTGTCACATCCTCATGGCTTCTGGGGGGTTCCCACGTGTGTCCTCGGTGAGCAGCACCCTTCCCCTGTCCTGCGACTGACTTCTAAGAAACTTAGTCAAGTACAGGCCTCTTCCTTGAGGCCTCTCCAGGGCTCCCAAGCCTGGACTCCAAGTTCCTCTCTGGTGTTCCCATGGCCCTGTACTTTTACTATGATGGCAGTCAGGACACGGTTTTGTTGGTGTTACTTAGATCTCAGAAGTAGCTCTGATCCTACTGTGACTGCTATTGGACTTCCAACCCTACCATCGACTCTTGTCAAAGAAAGGAAGGGAGGAAAGAAGGAAGGAGTAAGTATTCTTTAATGAACAAACATACTTTGTAGGACTGGGAGGTTGGGAGTGAGTACAATATCAAAACCAGAAGGACAAAATAAGGAGGCAGGGGATGGCAGCATTTGAAAGTGCAGCTCCCATTTTCTGGAGATAGTGGGAGTCAACATGCTGCTAGATTCTGGGTTGTCTTTAAGGAAGACACTTGGGGAACCTGCCAGAGCACACAAGGGAGCACACAAGGCACTGGTTTGTTTTTAGAGTATGAAATAACAAGAGAACAAGACAAAATAAGACACAGAGGGTTTGTTGACCCCTTCTTGTTCATGATATTAGCCACATTTAAAGCCCAAAGTTCCTATGTCTTCCTTGGAACATGAGCCGCCTGTTGGGCCAGCCTGTGGGAGCCCTATTACTCCAGGCCTTCTGCAGGCCCAGAGGACTGAGTGCTCTAACATGTGCTCTTGAACTCTACGCAAGCTCTGCACCGACTGCTGAGTGATGAAACCTGGTCTGAAGCAATTTATTGCTTCAAGATGATGGTAGGAGGCAGACAGTGCTGGCCTGGAGTGTAGTGGCTCCTTTTGAGCAAGGGACATCAAAAGACAGCCTGCATAGCATCCAGCCCTCTGGGACGAGGCCACAGCATCTGGGGTACACTCGTCATTTCGGGTGTTCTCTGCTGCCCTGGGATGCCCCTAATAGTCGAGAGGCCCTGGGAGCTAGGATGGGGCTATTATCCCTCCCTGGGAAGGTTATAATTGTCCATGAGAGAGAACAGAAATGAAGGATGAATCAGCTGGGAAAGTGTCACAGAGACATCGTGGTTTGTGCCAGGCCTTGAAGATTTAGCTTCCAGGAGGGAGAATGGGAGGAGGGCATTCCAAGTAAGAATTTCCCCATACTGTGGGAAAAGGCCCAGAGGAGGACAGAGACAAGGTACCGCCAGGGAATGACGATTAGGCCAAGTTGGCCAGAGAGGCGGGCTCTAGTCACAGAATATTGGAAGTTAAGACAGGACAAAAATATCCTGCAGTGTTCCACAGGTAAGATCAATGGCTCATTTACCCAGCTTCAAAAGGCTGCAAATAGCTATTTTTTATGTTGGAAAAGAAATCCAATAATTTGTATCACTTGCCGCTATGAATCTGATAAAAAGCCTTTCCTGAAGACTCTAACAAATGGCCACAGGAGCCCTGCGTTCAAGCTGCAATATTGTAATACACTGCCGGGTGAGTCAGATCACATTGATTTCCTCAGGCCACTCTGCTGTTTGTACAGAATTCCCCAGCCCCTGGCTGCTTCCCTGGATTCCATTTTATTCTGTTCTGTACAGAATTAGTGGGAGCAGATCTAAGGAAGGGTAGACAGCAGGGGACTGAGGCACTGTGCAGCCTTCAGCCACTCGTGTGGAGAGAGATGTCAAAGAAAGGTGTGAATGAGGACACGGAAGTCAGAGATGGATGCAAAGTAACTGGGACCCCCACGTGCTGCTGGAGGGGATGTAGGGACAAAAAAACGAGGAAGAGCCACTTTGGAAAATAGCTTGGCAGTTTCTGACAAAGTTAAACTTCTGTTTACCCTGTGACTCAGCAATCCCACTCCTAGATATTTTCCCAAGGCGTGGGGAATAAAACAGGTCCACCAAAAAATTGCATCTGAATATACACAGTAACTTCATGTGTTAATGCCCCAAACTAAAAAAATAAAATGTGTATCTAACAGGAGAACAGATAAACACATTATATTGAGAACTATAATGCAGTAGTTCTCAGCAATCAAAAAGAATAAACTACTGGTAAATGTAACAACATGGGTGAATCTGAAAAACAAGATGTGCAGCTGAAGAGCAGGACATAGTATCCAGGTGTGAGTCCACGGACATGAAGTTCAAGCACAGGCACGAGGAATCCCTGGTGATAGAGGTTGAAACAGTGTTGTCTCTGGTGGGTGTGGGCATGTTGACTGGAAGGTAGAATGAAGAAGACGTTTGGGGTGCTGAACATGGTATACTTTGACTTGGAAGGTGGTCATTCAGGTTACATGATTATCAAGTTACCAAACTGGGCGCACTTACTTTATGCCAATGATAGCTTAATAAAAAAATTTTTAAATAAAAAGGAATTGTGTAAAGGACAGCCTGGCTTGGTAAAAGTGCTGCCTTGAGCAGGCCTCATGAAGTGAGACCCTTAAAGAATCCTTGAGGGAAAGCAACCCAGAGGGATGAACCAGGGAGAGAAGGTAGGGAGTTGGGAAAGTGAAGTGCACTGTGGGTCCCAGAAGGGTTAGAAGGGACTGGGGGACAAAGTCAAAAAGGAAGGCAGGGGTTGTGGTGCCAGGTGGGTCAGAGGAGCCAAAAGCACTGAATAAATACTCCAGAAGATTTTCCAAGAGAGAGAAGGGAAACAGAATAACAATTCAGGGATAAAAAAAAAAATCTAGGGAATTAAAACAGAAGAAAGGATTTTGACTGTTCCACCACAGAGAAGTGATATTTGCAGAGAAAGATATGTTTACACTGATTTGAACACAGGACACAATCTGTGTAAGTTTTGACACATCACCTGGTACCCCCCATAAATATGTAGATATTTTATGTATCAATGAAAGTTTTTTAAAAACTTAAACGTAAAATATAAACACATTTGTTGGTAGCATGGGCAGAATCACAGAGGAACGGGTTTGGAAGAGAGGAGGCCACTCACAGGACAAGGCTCTGGTGAGCCTGCATGGATTATCACTAGAGAAGGGAGGAGGGCCTGGTACCCCGTCAGGAAGGAAGATGGCGGACAGAGCAAAATTGCAGGGTGAGAGAGAAGAGCGTGGGAGTTCATGCTCATGAGGAGAATCATGATGGATGTCCTCTCCTGTCCAATACAGCAGGAGGAAAGACCTTCTGTGAGAGTGATAAAGAACTAGCCTGGCATCTGAGGAGCAGGAAGAGAACTCAGAACACGACACCACAGAGAATCTGAAGGCTGCATGCCTGAGATGGGTGGGAACCTTCTGGGAGCCCCATGATGTAGATGGAAAATGGAGGTCAGTGCTAAGGCCAGGGCCTGGACAGGCACGAAAGTTCATTGTGACTACTGAGAACCCAGAGGGGATAGGTCATGGTAGAAGGACAAACAGGCAGGGCCAACAGAGAGGTGAAGGTCAAGGGCAAGCTCTGGAGGCATCAAGAAGCAGGTAAGTATAAGCAGTGTTGACTTGGGAAGGGAGTCCTAGCGCATGAGACGTCTGCAGGAGAGTTGCCCAGTGATGATGAATTACAAGGTTTGCTGAAGGTAGGTTGAAGGGCAGCGAGGTTCAGCATCGGCAGCTGGAGTCACTAAGGGTGATGGCAGAAGATGAGTAAGAAGGGAGACTGAGTCCCCAAGAGAATGTGTGTGGCAGAGCATTCTTACTTAACACGTTTTCCTCTCTTCTACATTACTTGCTGCATTTAACCCTTTTAATTCTATGAAGTCTTTAGGATATATTATAAAGCTGATCTCCATCGAGTCTCTATGAGTAACATAAAAGTGGCTTTTATTCACATTTCACAAATAAGGAGCCCTACTCCAGGCCCTCATCTCCTCCTCAATGCCTATCTTCCATTTGGAGTTAGATTTGGGGGCACAGAAGTAATTGCTAAAATCACTTGACTATTCAGAAAGTGATTGTGTAGACAAAGGACACCAAATGTTACAGACTTCAGTATCCGAAAAGAAGTCTCATGTTTTGACACTTTTTAAATGCTATTAGTGAGAAAAAAAGGAATTACTTCCTTTTTATCTTTCCAGATCTTTTCTTTTTTAAAAAAATATTTCTTAAAATTAAACGAAAATTTCTTCGAACTTTCAAAGATCAAAATTTTTATTTGGAGACTCCCTGAATTCTTTATCAATAAATATATTCATAAGGCCAGTGTCAGCTGCCTGGGAGGAAGTAGCAGAACTGTTTCCACCAGTTCATGGCTGTGTATCTCTTGACATATCATTGTCTCTCTGTGCCTCAGCTTCTTCGTGGGGAAACTGTGCAAGTGAAAGAAAGCTATACAACATGGAGCATAAATTTTTAAAATACTTAACAGTGAATTATGAGTGAGACAGATAGAAATTTAATGGACCAAAATTCAACTTGGACCTGAAATGGCACTGTGGAAAGGCATTCTTAGTGAGGGACCTTGTGCCTCACTGAAGAATGAGAAGAGAAATTCCATGCCCTCTCCCACCACATCTACTTCCTCACCAGTACCCACGCTCGGCCTTCCCCTTGTTCCTGTATGACTACTCAAGTTTACATCCACACCCGGTTTCCACACCTCTGCATGAAACCTCTTCCCTTCTGCCTACCCAGGTCATTGTTCTGGTCAGCCTTTTCTCTTCCTCTTCATCTTTTTTTCTCTTGGGACTAGATTATTCTCTTGAGTGAACAAACATGTTATTGTTTTGCTTATCTTAAAAACAGTCTTAAAAAATTTTTTTAACCCTATTTCCCCATCAGCTCAGAAAGCTGATAATAGGGCTCCTGTTTGGCCCTGTGCTTTATAGGGCTATGTTCTGTCCCTTTGCAGATATCCATTGTGCTAGGAGTAAGCACCTTCTGGGCCAAGGAGAAGTGCTCACCCAGAGGTGAGGCCCCTTGCTCTCTAGATCTTACTCTAGATCTTTCTGCCAGCATGTCTGTGAGTGTCTTTATCCTTGTGTCCCCAAGGATTCTCTGCTTAAGTGGTCCTTGGCCCATTACTTGTGGCGACTGATCACTTGAAACATGGAAGCTAGTACAGCAAAGAATTGAATTTTAAATTTGAATAAATTTATATTTAGATTTCAATTTAAGTAGCCGTCTGTGGCTAGTGGCTATCATATCAAGAACACTTTTGGACTCTGAATAGCATAAGAGCAGAGAATATTGTTATATTCACCAAGGTATCTAAAGCCCCTGACAGAGTGCCTGATATAAAGTAGTTCCTCAATAAAAATGTGTTCATAAATGTATGATCAAAATCCAAAGTCAATTATGGAAAATCGTATTAGGTTCCTCAAAAAATTAAAAAGAGAACCACCTTATATTCTACTTAAAAAAAAGTCTGAAGCTAGCCTTCCCTAGGCCTTATAGCTAATGGAAGAGGTAGGGTCAGAACCCAGGCACTCATCACTCAGGAAACCCACCTCCTTCCAAGTATGTCAAAGACAGATCCAGAGGCCTGGGCAGAGGCTTTCTGCCAGCATGTCTGTGAGTGAGCACAGGACCTGGTTCTTAGTTTTCCTGATCTTACAAACACATTTACTCACACATATCAATTAGAGAAACAAATGATCTGTCCTGCCCAGAATCCAAACCCTCTGATCTCTGTCAATGTGTAATCCACTAGGTTCATTATTGGCCAGCATCAGAATTCAGGGAAGACACTTCTCGAATTCACAGTTTTGCTGAGGATGCTTATTATAAATCTATAAAGTATGGTGTCCTTCTCATGATGAGGAAGATGAAGGTACATTTCAGAATCCAGAGATAAAGAGAATGAGGTCTCAATAATAATGAATGTTTTATGCAGTTACATCCTGGAATTCAGAAGTATCAAACAACGGTGGAAATTGATCTCATTTTTGCAGAATGAAAACATCATATAGAAAATTTAAGCAATTTAAATTTAAACAACAATACCATGAATGATATTTTAACAGCTCTTTTGGAGATGAAATATAAAAATCAGTTTTATGATACCAAATCAAGGCTTTCAAACTGTTTCCTTCTAAAATCTTATTCTAATGATACATAAGACCGAGGTTTTCAGTTGTAGTAAGGTACAGAAGAAGTTACAAGTGCTTCATAAATGGCAGTAACACTGAGGGTCAGGCAATATTCTGCTTGTGTTATTACCTAGTTCATTAGGTTCTTGTAAAAGCACCAGATTACTATGTCTGTAATTTACCTCAAATACTTCAGTATATGTTTTTGCACCAATGTTTATAGTGGAACAATTTACAATTGCCAAAAGGAGGAAACAAATCAAATGTCCATGGACTAATAAAGAGATAAAATGTGGCATATACATAAAATGGAATAATATTCAGTTTTAAAAAGCAATGAAACTCTGACACATACTATGATAAGGATGAATCTTGAAGATATTAGGCTAAGTGAAAGAAGCCAGTCAGAGAAAGGCAAGTATTGGATAATGTCATTTATTGGCTTATTCGTGGTAAGAGTAGATAAACTTATAAAGTTGGGAAGTAGAATGGAGGTTGCCAGGGTTGGGTGGAATGGAGAATTATGGATTTTTCATTCATTTAGAATTTCATTTTGGGATGATAAAAAAATGTTCCATTAATGGATGGTGGCTATAGATGACAGCATTAATGCCACAGCTATAGAGGTAAAAATGGTGCAAGCGGTAAAGTTTGTGTCGTGAATATTTTACCATAATTTAAAAAAAACCCCAAACTTCAGCATGTGTGATACTATATGCTCATTGCTAAGGTATAACCTGGGTGCTGTCTGCAAGCATATCAAGAGGGTACGTTACACAGGACTGGTCTTTCTGATTACTTACCATGGGTTTCTCTTCTATCTCAATCTATAAGTAATGCTTTGCCAATTAACGTGTCAAAAGTCAGAAATGCATTTTTGTTGATGAAATTAGTAGTTTGTTGTTTAGTCTGGTGAATGTTAGAAAAGGGTTCTCATTAGTGAAATGAAAAGTGTTCATTATTTGTGGGTTTGTGGAACTATTTTAAAGACACTCCCATAGCTGCTTCCCAACATAGAATCAAATTAGTTCTGTGTTCTTTATTTTGGGGCTTGAAAGTAAAGGATAAATCTCTAAGTGGTCCTCTGTCCAGCCAGGAACACTGGGGGATCCTGGATCCCTGATGTTATTAGCCACAAGAGTGGCAGAATCCTGAACCTGGAATCTTTATGATGACTTTTGAATAATTTTTGTAAGATGGGGGTCAGAATACCTTAAAATATAGAGTTGGGTTATATTCAAGTTTATAAAACAGATCATGAACTCTCTGTGTGTTTATTTTCTAATAAATATTTACTCAATGGATGTTTTATATGTGACAATATGTGAGATTTCTTTTCATTACAACCTCCAACCTCACAGTAAAGTTGTCAGGAGAGTTGGCAACCCTTACCTCAAAACTTCCTCAGAGGCTGCCATGATCAGGTTCTTCCAGCAGTGAGAACCTAAGAGTCAAACATGGCCAAACCAGCCAAAGGCCAGTTTAAAAATCACCAGCCAGAGGTCAGAGGGAAAAGCTAGTGTCAAAGGTTGTGAGCAATCAAACCATGAGAATCAAGTCATGAGTCCTACGAATGCACACTGACATGTCTGATTTTAGAGATAAAAAACTGGAGTTCAGAAATGCTGAGTGATCTTCCCATGCACAAACTAAATTCACAAGCAGAAACTAAAAGGAAACCTTTGATATCATCATGACTTAGAGACACCAGTTATTTGGCAAGTATTATGTGCCAGAGAGGCTACTAGGTGCTTAAATATATGACTAATAATTATCACAAAAAACCCTACAAGGAACACTGTGGTCCTTAGTTTGTAGAGGAACTGAAGTCAGAGACACTGTCAGCAGATGCCGGGAGGGCCCATTCCCACCCTTTGCCACTTAGGGATCCTTACAAGAAACTGGCTGTTCTGTGGCATCCCAGGGCTTCTTGGCCTTCATGAGGGGGGCCTGCAGGTGTTGGAGATGGTGTCCCTGTGTGAGAGCTTCCTCTCCAGTGGTGAGACACCTCTGAGGCTTGTTCTACACTGCCTTCCAGATCCCAGAGGTCACTCAGTGGCCCATCCAAGCAACCTGCTTGCTAAGTGGCTTCTCTTCATTTTCTCACTCATTTCCCTGCTCCCTGTCAGTGCTTCCCAGGGTTACCTTTCAAGTAAATTATGTCAAATCCTTGTCTCAGGAAACATTTTTTGGGAATACACCCAGGAGTACATCATTGAATTTTTCCAAGGTTGCAGAGTTAGAATGTGAACCCAGGTTTGAACTTTAGGTTTATACTCTTCTATTCTTCTCTAGCCAATAATATTGCTCAATTTGATAATATCTTCTTTGCTGGACAAGTGGAGATAAGATAAAGGGGGAAGGGGAGATGATATGGAAAATACTTGATTTTCCTAAATGATAAGTTTCTGAAGCTGTCATGTCCTCAGAGTTTACATTCACTACTCTGTATAATAGAAATACTGAGCCCATTATTTAGTAATGTTCAAAAACTTAATTAGTCAGTGTGGTAGACTGAATAATGGACCCAAAGGTGTTTACATCCTCATCCCCAGAGACTGAGTGTTACCTTAGTCTTACTTGGCAAAGGGGACTTTGCAGATGTTATTATGTTAAAGATTTTGAAATGGGGGACTCATCCTGGATAATCGGGATATTCCATGTAAGAGGAATCTAGAAGGAATTGGAGAAGAAGGCAATGTATGATGGAGGCAAAGACTGGAGTGTTGAACTCTGAAGATGGAGGAAGGGGCCACCAGGCATTAGAAACTGAAAAATGCAGAAAAATGGACTCCCCAGAAGAAATTGTCTCTGCTAACACATTAACTTTAGCACATTGACTTTTCAGCTTTAGAACTGTGAAATTTGTATTGTTTTAAGCCATTAAGTTTTTGGTGATTTTTTTTTTCAGTAGCAACAGGAAGCAAGTGCAGTAACTAAGGGTCACTAGGGATATCAGACATTAACTATCCAGTCCTTGCCGTGTCTAGACACCATGTGGGCATCTGGCTCAATCTCTCATCAATCTTTTTGAGGAATTATTTTTAATCTCATTTTATTGTTGAGGAAGCAGATTTAGAGATGTTCAGAATTAACCTTAAATCACACAGTCAATAACTGAACTCAGGTCTTTGGTAACCCAAACCATGTTCTTAATGAAAATACTAAAACCTAAATCCTTAAAACTTCAGATTAAAGAGGTAAGGGGAAGGATACCCAATGCCAAATGCTGTGGAACATCCCACCTTCAATCACGTTGGAGGAACAAGAAGCAGCAATGAACACAATGCCCCTGTCAATACAAATAGCTCTGGCCCTCGCCCTCCTCCCATCATAGACCTTCTTCCTTATTCTCTTCTAAATTCTGGAAAAGGGCAGCTTAATCTGAACAGAGATGCTTGGACAGAAATGATTTAGTAATTCAGTGTTTTGATTTCTAAAGTCTTCTTTCTTCCAGCTTTAATCAGGAATTGAGCCTACAAGAAATTCCCCCAGCAACTTTCTTTGAGATCAGAAATGGCTTTGCAAACCCAGAAAGAAACACATCCCTTTTACTTTGTTTAAGGTTCGAAGGCATTTTCATTTTTAAAACAAAGGAAAAGCTCAAGAGAGCACATTAATTTTACAATGGAGCAGGATTTGACTGGTTCCTATGGCTAGATCTTACCTCTCCAACTACACCATACTGTATATTATTCCAAAGAAGCAAGTAGACCTTTCATATCTGTTTTCTCCTAACACCCAACATAAGATGAATTATTGAGAGGGGGAATTGGACCAGTCAGATGAATAAATAACAAAGGGCCAAATGAATGAAGAAAGCCACATGTAAGAAGGAAGGTTGAGACAGTATTTTCATATAAGTTTTATACTTATGTATTACCAATCATCCGCACTTACACATTTGCAGGCCATTAACACTGAAAGGGGGTTTCTTTGTTTGAAACTATATAGAGCCATCCTTTACTCTTGCATAATAAGTGGGTTTTAATTTTCCTGTAACAACTCTGATTCATTGATATTGACTGCTCTGAGCTCTATACCTCAAATCAAGATTCAGTTGGGAAAAATGTGTGATTGATCAGTGATACCTGCTTAGTACCCAGAAGAGGGAGTTAACAGGAGTACTGTATGTGCTGAAACTGTCTATGCAATTTGATTGTGTGCAGAGCATACTGCCCAAATTTGTTTTAAGACAATGCCATCATCTCCAGAACCATCTCTACTCTATGAATACACAGTTTTTCTTTCTGCTTCTTCAATGGTTTCTTTAACATGAAAACCAGCAAATCTTACTTTATGCTTCTAGAGGTACTCAGAAACACTGATTTTAATTTGAGAATCTATTTGAAAAGAGGTTTAAATCAATGTCAAATTTCTCTGAAGGTGAGGAATATTATATTCACAAAGAATCATCAACAATAAAGCTTTGTCTAACATTCCTTAGCAACATAAGTGTGGTTGAGCATTATTCCTTTCCTGACTCAGTGCATGAATAGATCTTTACTTCCCACATTCTAACTTTGTGAAATGAACATGTACAATTCAAAATAATTTAAATTGATCACACAAATTTAACTGAAACTCATTTCTAATATTTACTTAGGATTTTTTTTTTTTTGGTATCAGGGATTTAACCCAAAGATGATAAACTACTGAGCAATATTCCCAGCCCTTTTTATTTTTTATATTTTGAGCCAGGGTCTCACCAAATTGTTTAGCTTTCCTAAGTTGCTGAGGCTATCTTTGAACTTGTGATCCTCCTGCCTCAACCTCCTGAGCTGCTGGGATTTTTAGGTGTTCACCACCACGCCCAGCTCATTTCTAATATTTACTTAGGAATCTTAAGAGAATTTTCCTATACTTGTCTTATTTGGAAATTGTCCAACAAGCAATCAATCACTAGATTTTATTTTTTCACTTATTTTTCCCAGACATACATTCTGGGGCCATTCTACAAACCATTTTCCCCACTTTAAGAGAACCACCAGAATCAAAAGGCCAATCAGAATGTGACGAGTACCATCAATACCAACAATAATAACACCATCTTTTAAATAGCTCTTCAAGTGGATAACTTTTCACCTTATAATATCTTCCTGGTTTTATTATATGTAGGTACTATGTGTTATTCCCAATTTATAGATAGTAAATAGGGGTTCTTTATCAGTTATTGAACAATGGCACAGCCAGGACACAAATCTAGAAGTCATGTTCAAGTTCATTCTCCGTGCCTGACCTGCTGGTTTCTATTACTCCACCCACCACGTGATTATTCTGATCAGCCAAGTCCTTCTTCCCACTGCATCATGCTCAGTCCATCCTCTGTTACTTCCCTCATCTTTGCTCCTTACCTGGTCCTACCACTCTTCGCTATAAGTTTTCATGGCTCATATCAACTCACAAAGGCTTCATTATTCTAACTGAGCTCCTTCTGTTCTCACATCTGTAATACTCGATGGTGTAGTGCTGTGTGCAGTTTTATCCTCATTCATTCAACAAATAATTCTTGAGGATTCTATCATTTTCCAGCATATTCAAGGCACTAAGGATTTACCACCAAATAAACCTGCCTCTCATGGAGCTTACTTTCCCGCTGGGGTTCCAGCTTCTAGTGTTCATGTCTGGGCTTTAATCTCCTTGACAATAGTAGCCATACTCTTATTTTCTCCATGAAGGACAATGTAATTGCATTGCTGTGCAGTTTATCCCTGAATAAATAAGTGGTGGTCTTGGTGGTGTCGGTGAACAGCTAGCTGATATCAGGGGGCCATACATGTAAACATACTGGAAACACTAGCTCACTCCATTCTTCCATAGATTTCTAACTCTAGAAAATCTGCATCACCGTTCAGTAAGGTACTTTAGGAATTCTCTAGGAGGAAACTTGTAAAGGAATTATAAGGAGGAACTTCCTGGAGACTAGTTTCCTGTTTATGCTAAAGCAAGATCTAAAATATCTATTTCTCAGAGATATTCCAGGAAAGTCTCACCCCACTTGGGAACAACTTAAGAGGTTTTGAATTATGGCACTCATTAATATGTTTTTCTCTTCTTTAATCCTTTGCTTGAGGACAACTAGAGCTTCCCTTACAACATTTCAGGCGTGGTGGGAATTTAGCACTAGGAAAAACTTCTTCCCCAGAAAAACATATTTTCAGAATTTTTACTATAACCCAAAATGAGCAAGGGTGGAGTTGAGCCCATCAAAACAAAACACCTGTCTCCTCCAAGTCTGGTAGAAAATGATCAGAGGAGGAGTTGAGGGACTTCTTCCAGAAAATTCATCTTGGGAAATTTGGCATCTGGAAGAAAAACCTCTCTTTGTTTTATTAAATTAAACTTACATTTAACAGGCCTAAGTCAGTCTTTCCCACAAAAACCTTCTCTAAATTTATATGCTAAACACACACACCCCTTGGGATCATGATGAAATTTAGCTTATGTGTCTTTGAGGAATTATAGGATACCAATGGCTGTTGCTGGGGTCTGATTTGCATACATTATTTTTTTTCCCCATATGGAAAATGTGTGAAAGGGAACCTGGGGATATTCTGCATTCTCCTAGTTACCGAAGAGTCTTCTTCCTCCACAGGTACATGGTTGGCCTGCCCAGGTTAATTTGTGTCATGTCTTAGAACACAATCTAAAAACAACTTTAATAATAGGAGCAAGAGTATGCTTCTGGGCTATGTTACCTAGACTGATCTCTCAAAATTAATTTTAGGGAGAGTTGCAGAAGGTTTGGAAACAGAGTATCTCTGGAGGGAACCACTAGAGCTTCTGCAGAGAGTTGTTGTCTATAGCTGGTGTGGAAAACTCGAGAGGGAGAAAAGCAGAGTTGATATTAGGACATGCCACAGTAGAAGAGGCCCCCTAGATAGGGCATCTGGGGTAAAGAGACTGTCTCCGTCTCCCCATAATATAGGACAGTGCACCTCAATTACTGTTCTTGAACTAAATTAAATGGGAAGCAGCTACAGAAAGATGATCAAGGAACAAGTGGATGGCATACAGTTGGGAAGACCTGACCACCTCTGTATCCCCAGCTTTCTCCACCAACTTATTATGAGATCCCTCTAGACATCTGAGAAGGGAGAGGAGACTTGGAAACTTTCAAAATAATCAGAATAACTAGAATAATAAGGGGAGAAAGACTGTAACAGAGATAAGTGATTTATAAATCATCATATTTTTTTTTCCTTAATACCCTTCCTGATTCCACTGAGCTTAGATGGAGCATGAAACTTTTTCTGGTCAATGGAATTTAGGCAGAGGTTATGTGTGAGGCCTTATAGGTCAGGCTCTGAGGCCTTACAACACAGCAATGCCCGTTGATAGAAGAAGTCTTGGAACTTGAAGAGTTGTGAGGTAGACAGTCCCTCCTCTAAAGCACTCTCTCAGACTGAGTCCACTGCTTTGTGAAATGGCCAAAGACTAAATGTTTTAAGCCACTGAGATGGGGCTGTTATGTAGTTGTTAAGATTACTTACATTAATTAAATTTTGTGTTAGTTATAGGGACCTTGACCTCTCTTATTTCTGACAGAAAGTAGGAAGGGAAAATAAGAGTTATAATCACAGGCATATTTACAATTGTGTATACTGAATCAGAAATGCAATTTATTAAGCATCTTCCATATGCAAAGCATCAAAAAATAGCATGCCAGGCATTTAAAAACAATTCTTTGTATATTTATAAACTAAAAGAAGAGAGACTAAGGTTGACATATTCATCAAGAAGTCATGTCAGAGCTGGCCATTACCAACTTCAGGTTGTTTATGACCATTAATTATTTTTCCTAAGTAAATGCATTATAAAATATTCTTCTACTTAAAAAAATAAGGGAATAGATTCATCAAATAAAAGTATTTGCTGTCTTCTGAGAAGGAGAAGGGTCAAGGGCACTGAGCTGCTTTCTGGGCAGGAGTTACACAACTCTGTAGTTTAAGAAAAGAGTACTGACAACCCTTTCAAGACAAGAACTATACTGTGTTCAAACACGAAGCCCCAGGACAGCAGGGCCCTCTCCTGATCTGTTAAGTGACCACTCCACAGGTTCAATGCATGGCCACAGAAGTGGCTGTGTTTAGAAGACACTGACTAATACAGGAATGGACTGGGTTCTAGGAGGGAAGCCTATGATATGCCAGTTTATACTTTTCCTGGGCTTCACCTCCTTCCTGCCATAGATGCCCTCACAGCAAAACAAGAGATTCTGGGTCAAGAGGGACTGTACTCTTTTCTTTCCTGTAGACAAAAGGTTCTGCTGGACTCAGGCCTTTGTTTTACTCTTGCCATGAAGCAAGGTAATAAGATGTTGTTGTTCGATTCCCTGCAAGCAACCCCGAAACCCATGCAGTCTTCAGCCCTCTGCCACCCTCATCCACTGGGGCTCCATTACTCAGGCACATGTCTGAGGCTCTATCCTCCTAAATGACTTTCCTGAGCATTCCTCAATCTGTTTAAAACTTCTCTTTTCAATTTTCAAAGTGCTTGTAAGTTTTAGCATTTATAATATTTTTCCTAGTTATTTAGTTATGTTCATATCTTATTCCCCTTTCTAGGAAGTAAACTTGAGGGAAGAGTTCTGTTTTATTCAAAGGCTGAATTTCAAACAATGAAAAGTAGATTTATAATGACTATATGGATTTGCCATTCCAGGCTGTCTCTCGTTGAGTAACAGGAATAAGTTAGTGTCAGAACATGAATTATATATATATATATATATATTTTAGCCTTTGGAGTACCATTCCACATGCACAAATTCTGGATCTGCTCCACCAACTCAAAAGCTATGTGAATTGGCCAAGGTACTTATCTCTCTCAGCTTTAGTTTCCTCACCTATTAAATGAGATTAGTAATAGGATTATAATGGAAAATATTTAGGAAGTTCCTAGCACACAGAACTCAATAAATGTAGTTATCATCATCATCACCATTATCCTCACCACCAAAATCATTTCACTGGAAAATTGTAGATGATTCTTGTTATTTTAAACAGAAATGAAACCCAAAATGCCCAGTTAAGAAAGGTAATGCAAGTAAGAAAAGTAAAGTTGAGAACTTGGTGGTAAGAAGAGCAAGTGGCCAATCACAGCACAGTCTGATGAATGCTGTTCTAGGACTACCCTGGAGACAGAGGGAGAGTCCAGGACACTAAAGGTGGGGACAAAAGCAAAAATGGCAGCAATAATGATTGCAACATTTCCTAACCGATCCAAATATGTTAAGAAGCTACTGGCAGCAGGGCCTTTAAAGACAAGTACAAATTAGCCAGAGGGACCAGAAAGGAAGACTGTTAGAAGCAGAGAAAGCAGACTATGAAATGAATAATGGTGAAATAACTGGGAAACTTTAAGAAACTTCCAGTAGGATGTTAGATGGCAAGAGTGAAGTCCCCATGGAAAACTGGTAAAGGGTCAGGCTGGAGAGTTTGGCAGATAGAGGCTGTGCTCAAGAGTTTGCCTTGAAAGGATTGGGAAGCCACATTTTAGAAAGATACCCAGCAGAGGTGAAGTGTTGAGGACTCAGCGTGCTGTAACTAAGGCACCCGCACAATGACCAGCGGAGAGGCTTCGTTTATGAGGACTGGAGTGATGTGTCTCAGTGATGGATTGAATGGAGAAGGCCAAGTGAGGAATAAAGGTCCAAATGAGTACCAAGCTTCAGCTTCAAGGGACCAGGCAGTAATTCCTAGAGACAGGTTGGAGAGGGGTGAGATAAAAGTTTGGTTTGGGGCATATTTAGTTTAAGTACCTACAGGATTTCCAAACGGTAACAGTAGCTATGTGGGATATAATATTTGTAGATATAGATTTGGGAATCTGTAGAATTAGCTTCCAGGGATGGAAAGCTGAATAAGAAGAGTCCAAGGATGACAACATACCAACACTTAGTAGTCAGGAATAAGGACAAGAGACTCAAAAGTAAAGGAGAAAAGGGGTTCAAAATCCCAGGAAAGGAGGGTACAGAAACCAAAGATGTACGATGCTCCTTCACTTATGGTGGGGTTAGGTCCTGATAAACCCTTTTTAGGTTGTCAAAATACATTTAACACACCTACCTACCCAACACCGCAGCCTAGCAACATAGTACACTGTAGATAACATTTTCCCTTGGGGTCCTCTGGCTGGCTGGGGGCTGCTGCTTGCTGCCAAAGCTCAGCACTGAGAGGGAATTTGGACTGCATATCCCTAGCTCAGGAAAAGGTCAACGTTCAGAATGCAAAGTGTGATCTCTACTGAAGTCTTATTACCCTCACACCATCATGAAGTTGAAAGGTCGTACAGGTTGAAAAGTTATAAGACAGAGGTGCTCTGTGAAGGTTTCAAGATGTAAGTGATGGTCAACTATGTTAGTGCTTCGGAAAAACCGAGTAAGGAAAGGAGAGAATGGGCCCATTTGCTTTGGCCCAAAGCAGGACCTTTGAGTTCATACAAGGACTTTGAGGCCTAGAGTTTTGTAGACTGCTCAGGTGGAATTCAGAGGAGGAAGAATCAGTGAGAGAAGAAATACTTAGCTGGAAGAAAAGGAGCCAGAGAGTCATGGAGTCAAGTGAAAGCATTTTTTTTTTTTTTACAGGAAAAGACATAAAATATTTTATATTTTGAAGGAAAGACTTAAGTGAAGTCAGAGAATTGAATATGTAAGATAGAAATAAGAGCCAGTTTGAGGCACTTGAGGACATAGACAGAATAGAACCTAGAACCTGGTCCTGGATGAGATGAGGGACACATGTCCTATTGCATCTGAAAGGACGAGTGGAAACAGACAGTGGGATGGACTTGGCTGGGTGGGCGGGGGTGGGGGATGATGCTCTACCGTGTGCTATGTTGCTAGGCTGGAAAGCTGGGGAATGACATCAGTGGTGACAGCTTGGGCAAGGAGCTGACTGAGGACACACAGCAGGATTATGAGACCTCAATGGGGGCCAAGTTAAAACTGGAGGCTATGACTCTGGAGTGGCACCAAGGTAGTGTGTATGTGACTTTCCCAAGCAGTCCCTTGGCTGGCTGACATGGACGGGCAGAGAAAGCAGATAAATGAATTGGTCCAAGATATCTGGACCTCTGGGATAAAAGCTCGTGTTAGGAAGTGTTTAGTGATTTCCTCAGCCTGAGATTTCATTATGGGTTGGAACAATTTGCAAACCTGCAAATCATCTGAGATTCTCCCAAAGCTGTGTTGAATACTAATTCATCCAGATAGTGCAACCTGAGAGGGAACTGGAGCCTTTAAACTCAATTCTCTCTTGACACTTGAGAAATGAGTAGAGAATTATGTGTCCAATTCTTAGTCCTTGGAGAGTCGAGTACAAAAGTGTTTTATAAGAATTATCAGAGAAGAATTTTGCTCTCAAAATGCTCATTCTCAAAAGACACAAAAAGGAAAAAGAGAAGCCCAGCCCTTGACAGGGGGCAGGGCTGGCCAGGGGTGGGCCGGACTTTTGTTTGTGATGCGGCAGAGCCAATGAGACTCTTACCCTGAACACCAGCTTGGTGGATTTAGGATACCACAAAACAGACTCCACTATCCCCATTCTGATGCTAGTTGTGCCAGAGATGGACTTTTGACTCTGACAGAACTTTTTAAAGTAGAAGGCAAAGAAATACCTGGTGGATGATTTTCCATAAAGATTTTAGACTCTGGTGATTGAAGCTCTCAGGAGGCCTCATCCTTACAAAGAGCACAAGAAGGAGTGTGTGTGGGGGAGGGTGTCACTGTCCTTCCTGTCCAGGTAAGAAACATCAAACAGGAGTTCAATCTCCACGGCTACCTGTGCCACTGGTGTCACAGTGTCACAGCTAGGTTCCCCCCACTCTTCTGGAGGAAGGCTCCCTCTCACCTGGCTGGTTCTGTAGAAGTGCCTTTTAGGAAATGAATGTATCCCCTCAGACACTGACTTCATTCTGTGTTTATATGAAAATGAGCACTTTAGCCTTTAAACCTTATGATTCTGAGGACAACACAGCTGACAGCAGATTTCTGGCAGATTTCAGAGGCAGTAGGTGTTAAAACTAATCATTGCATTGCACAATTTTCTACTGGAGTTTCCATCCCACATATTTTCCCCTTAGTTATATAGCAAAGAAAGAAAGAAAGAAAGAAAGAAAGAAAGAAAGAAAGAAAGAAAGAAAGAAAGAAAGAAAGAATTCTTCTGAAACAATAGCTGGTCCTTTATGTTAGCAGCCCATGTTTTCAGTGCTATGTGTCAAATAGGTGCAACAGATTCATAGTAAGTACATACAGACAGTCATAAATAATGCCGTGGAAGGAATCATGGGCTTTGCTGGTGACTGGTTCTAGAGGTATTCAGGATAATTCAGCCTCTCCAGGTATGGTAAGAAGTTCAGATGAGCCTGATATTTTCTTTCTCTCAAACTCTTCTCAGTCTCCTCCCTCCCCACCATCTCTTGTGGACTTAAGCCACCTTTCCTTCCTTACAAATTCCTTACTGATCCACTGTTTCATGGGAGAAGTCTTTCTTTGCTCTCAAATTTGTTTCTAAATCCCCAAATGTTCCCAATGTATAGGTTCCTAAATGCTAAGGACATGTACCTTGAAATTAGATCAATAGCTCATAAATGAACAATGGCAAAGCTGAAGATTAATTTTTAAAAATAGCAACCACAAAGAGAACCTGAAATGCTCACCATGAAAAATCATACTGCCCTGAAACTGATTTTATTCTACAAAAATATTTGATCGAAAAGAAGAAGAAACCCGCCCCTGGCATCTGGGAATTAGCCTGACATTTACAGGTAGATGTCAGTATTATTAAAGAAGCCCTGCTAGACACACACCTAATCTTGTGGAACGCCAGCATCAGACAAGGTCACTCTGCAACTGTGACAGAGTGAGTCAAAGCAAGCCACTTCATAATTTTGTGTAAGCTTAGGAAAAAAAAAAGCCACTATGCCAACCACCAAGTACTAAACATTCCCTTTCTGAGTAATACGAGTGACTATTGCTTCTTTACCAATTACAGCATCAGCAACTATCTGATTGTCCCTTCCTACAGGTGCAAGTTATCAAGACACCTAGTCATAGAATTGTCCCTGCTTCCTGATAGCACCAATATAGAGCAAATCTCTACTTCCCTGGACTCTCCCCAAACCCTCCTAGAAGTGAGACCCACATCTTCTAGGTCCCTCTGACACATTTTCTCCGAGATGCTGCCTCATGACTCCCCAGTTGTGTGTCCTCCAGCATTGCTACTACACTGGGTAGTAAATCTAACTTGTTCAACCACAGGGGCATTCTGGGTCCTAGACAAAGCATAGATTTGGGGGGCATGGACTTTGGATGCTCTGTTCTGATGTGGAGAAATACCAGAGCATTTGGAAAGTTTGAGGTAAGCAAAACAGTGAGCAAAGTTTCTCTAGCAAGGGATGTGTCTTTGCCCAAATTCTCATTCTGAAGAACTGCTTGAAAACTCTCCCTTACTCAGCTCCTTCTGCTCTCAGATGAGGTCTTGGATAGAAGCACCCACACACTGACTCATTACTAGGAGGGTTTTGTGGTTGAACCTGACTTTTTATCCCACACGACACCCCAGGCTAGCCTCAGCAGCTGGTAGCTATTTTCAGCAAGTCAAATATGGTTGACCTCCAGGGTTCTGAGTATGGGAAATGTAATATTTCCAAGGACGCCCCGTTAGAGGGTGGTTGAGGAAACATGACACTTAATCTGCCATCTCTGTGTCTTTTATAGAAATGAATGGAGACAGGATGAAGGTAAAGGACACGGTTATGGGGAAAGTCTCAGAGGAAGTGGTTTCACAAGCCATCATCTCAAATGGAGGGAAATGATTATAAAACACAAAGAAAGAAAGATGCTGGGTTTCGTATTTGTGTTTGGTTTCTGGAAATCTGTTACTTATGTAACTACACCTCCATGTAGAAATTGGCTTATTTTTATAAGTTGTGCCTCAACGTTTGTCAGAGCATTGGCATGACGTGGGTAGGAGGCGAAGATGATTATCTCCACTCGCAGGCTAGCAGAGCGAGTCGTGGTAATGAGTTGCACAATACTGCTGGATCCTGAGCAATGGGGCCCTGGAACTCACTCTGTCTTCTGTTCCAGAATGTCTCTGCATCCGCCAAGCTGCTGTTCTCAGGGAGTGGCCTCATTGCTTTCCTTGTGGTCCTGAACCTGATCATATTTTTAAACATGGTAAAAATACTGCCTAGGTCATGCAATTCAAAAGTGGTTACAATAGGTCATTTCCATGAGTGAAATAGGGTCCCAACAGCCTCAAAAGATGGTGTGCAGATGCCCTGCATCTTCATCATCAGGGAAACATAGGGGAAATGAAGATTCTGAGGCCCACCCCAGACTTACTACATTAGTATTTGGGTGTGGAACTTGAGAATCTGTACTTGTACCAAGCTTTACAGGAGACATTTAAATATTATTGGTCCAGGGATAGGTAAGTGTTTCCCCAAAGACACTTCATGTTAGAGAAGGGATCGATACTTCGTTCTCCATCCATCCTAAGTTCAGAGGAGCAGAGTTGGTGGTCAATGTTTAAATTAGGAGTCACCAAACAAAATTTCAGAAGGGACCTTTTGGAAAAACCAAACCAAACCAACTGAACAACAACAAAAATACCACAGATCTTAAGAAGAAAGAGATCCAGAGATTTTTCAGATTCTCTTGCAACAAAGCTACCGTTTTTATGCCCACGGGAGAAAAAACAAAACAAAACAAAAAAACTCAAAACTGTGTCTTAATAGTAGATGAAAAGGAATCAGCAGATTATTCTGATGACAGCAGAATTTGCAGCTTGAAGTCTGGCCTTGATTGAAGGAAAGACTATGGACTATACCCATCACAGCAATGCAACGAGCCCTGTGCTTTGGGGAAAGACACGAAGACACAGAAGGAGGAATAGAAGCAGGACAATTTTCTTAATGGCAACAGCTGCCTAGGCATTGAGTGGTAATATTATAATTTCTTTCTTTCTTTCTTTCTTTTTTTTAAATAGAAGGACCATCTGTAAAAGTTATTTCAAGCATGGCTTGGACTTCCTATTTTACAGCTAAGCTAGAAACAATCTATTTCTTTTCTTCCTGGATATGTAGTAGTTTTAATTAAGCTGTTCTTTCAAGCTACCTATAGCTAAAATTAGTCACGTTTGATAAAAATAATGCTATAAACCAGTTGATTCCCCTAAAGTATCATTAAAAAAAAAACACCACAGGCCACATATTCTGAATGCAAAAATCTCCCATAGACTGATAAAGATCCCACAAGGAAGTGAGGATCCCATGTAGCAGAGATTCTAAGAGAGTCATTTGCTACCAGCCACTCTAGCACTTACGTCTCAATTATTCTCATTTTCACTGTTGAAATGGGTAAGTTTCAGTTCTTCAACAACTGAGTAACATTGGAAAACTCATAGTGAAATCACATATGCTGTTTGTTTTAAAAGCTATTCTAGGTTATACAATCTATAATAAGGTAAGCAATTTGTGTAAAATTTCTTTTTAGAAAAGCCTCATTTGGGACTTGAAAATGTAGTACATAGAACCAAACAACTTGTATTGAATGAAGCCAATGGTCATCTTGAACACAGATGTTTAAAATCTGCTACAGATGCATGAATCAAGGAATATAGCTCTTTAAAAATTCCATTGATCAAAGATGAAACATTTATAGTCTTACCCCACTAGCAGCTTCACAACTAGCTTGGTGAAAAGTAACTATACTTGATGAAATTTACTACCACTGTTTACATCACTACCATTTCTTCTTCGCCATTTGTATTTTGAGGACACACAGAAAGTGTGACATATGTTAAAGAGGTACTTTCTCTTTCAAAAACATATTAATGAAGAAAGAGGATGAAAAAAATAGCTCATTCTTTCTCATTTCTTTTTGCTTTTTGCTTTGGTTTGGATGTAAAATGTTTAATAACTGGAAATCAAATATTCCTTGATAATCAAGAAATATTTCCAATATTATGAACTATGCCTGTATATCACCAGAATAAATAATTTAGAACTATTACAATTTGATCAGGTGCTCTAAATGTATAACTCCTTTAAAAAACAGATACTATAAATAGGCATTTTAAAACCAGATACAGACTGTGAATATAAAATATCTCATGTTAGCAATAACCTTTTGTGTTTTTTTTTTTAGTGAGATCTTTTCAAATTAATCTTTCAGCCCTATTATTGAGAAATCCCAGTTCTTGTCAGTTCTCAGATTTAATGACAGCCTTTTGCATTTGTGATATCGAGGAGTAGAACAAGGTAATGAATGCACAAACTTGGTCTAATTTAGCTTACCTTCAGTCCATGAAATTAATGCAACTGGATTCCTAATGGAAAAGCTTTTTAAATTTAAAATTCAGTTTTGGATTTCTTAATTTACTATTCAAGATGTAATGCAAATTATCATTATAACAAAGATTCAAATAAAGAGAAGAGCTCAGCCCTCTTCAGGGTGGTCACGACTGCCTGAGAGGTATTGCTTCTTAGGTGGGGAGACCCATGATCTCAGCAGCCTCACCTGGGACAGGTGTGTGGGGTGCTGTGGCTGCCTGCCTGTGCTAGGAGCCACAGGTCATCTTGATTCCCTTTTGGCTTTTCACCGTGCAAGGCCATTCCTTCTGTCCCATGTAATTTACAGCCATTATCACAGATATTAGATGTGGAAAGACTTGGCAGGTCACCTCATTCCCCAGCCCTTCACACAGAATGCCCCTGTTGAATATTTATGAGGCAGTCGTTAGCAGGCGCCTGTGGAAGCCAGCCTATTAGCCATCCCGGTCATTTACTATGACCTAGGGGTGCAAACAACATCAAAAGAGCCTTGAAACATAACTGTAAGTGGAAAAATCAATAACAAAGGTATGCGTATTCTGGACGTTCGACTAATTGTCCAATAAGGGGGTTCATTAAAAACTTTCATGAAACTAGATTCCTCTTCTGTGGGGATGAGCTGAAAGGACTCTGAAGGGTACCTAGAGGTGGCTTTCTTTCCTTTTGTGTTAGAAAAATCTCAAGACAGGCTCTTCCCACACCAGACATAGGTCACAGCTCAAATGCCATCCTGAAGGATTCTTGATTTAGCTATCTTCAATTTAATTACCGTGAGACAGTCAGCACAGCACATATTTGATTAACGTAAGACAACATGCTTAGTATTCTTCTGGGACACTGAGTTTTGAGACATGTTAAGCTGGTGACAAAGCGAAAACTGGAGAGAAGAGCAGCCTTATTTGATGTATGGGATAATTTAGACACCACTCCAGATAAGTCAGCTCCCAGGTGGATTTCTGTGGGGAGTTTGGGTGAGTGTCTTTGATGAGTCAGATTGCACTGACTGCAAAGAAGTGGCCACTCTGCTGTTTTCAACATAATCTCAGGAATGTAAAGACAGCCAAGAAGGAAAACAGCAGGTTTCAGCTCTGACCGCCTCATACTCCTTAGATGATGGCTCCCAGCAGTCTTAGCCCCAGTCTCCTCATCCAGAAAACACAGACAGCAATATATACACATATGGATGTTAAGAGGAGTAGAAAAAATAATGCATAGTCATGTGCGTGGCACATTGTAGGTCTTCCACAAATCTTGGCTTCCATTTCCCTTCCATCTTTACTTAAATGCTCATTTCTAGAGGATAAACTTCTGAGGTGTTTAGCAAAAATGTTATTAGAGGTAAATATGTGTGGCCCTAAATACAAATTTTCAAAATATTTGTAACTCATTGAACAGTAGAGCAGCCTGTTTAAGTGCTAAGCAATTAAAATTGCTTCCTTCACATATCCTTGAGTTTAATAGCAAATGGATGCTAAATTTAATGCTGGAGAAGAGACACACTCATCCTGTTTTTTTTCCATTTGAAGGACAAGGCAGCCTAAATTTTAACAGTTTCCTCTCTTCTGTAGAATCCTCAAAGCCCCAAGATGCTCCTTTTCAATAAACACTAAAGAATTTGTAGGTCATTTCCACTTTTCCCCAATATGTTGGTAATTCATTTAGATATGAAGGATAATTAAGCATTACAACACACTTGATATTTGAAGTTTAAGAAACATCATTAACCACCATGGATGAAACCACCATTATCTTTAACCTCAGTCTCAATCTCTTTTTCTCCTAGTTATTTTTTCAGCCATTAAATAACTTCTTCAGGTAGCTCTTTTACTACAATTCATTTAACTATCCATTAATAAGAGATCCTCACAATGTCAAAATGCAGCACTTCTCACTTAAATGCAAAAAAACCCCCACACATTCTGATGGTTATGTGTACCTAATACTAAACATACGCATGAAAATCAGAAAAGATGCTCAATAATGTCAAATATACCAGGTATTAAGATTAGAGAAATGAAATCCTTGGACAGATGACTTGAAGATTTCAGCTCCACTTTTCCAGGTATTAGATACTCCTGAATAATATGGCTTAGGATGAACTGCTATATGTTTACTAGTCAGAAAAAGATTTTAAAAAAGGGCCTAGCTGCAGAGAGGGTCCCAACAACATCATTACATGCAATATCATATTAAGAAATCTGACCTGACCCTTGACTGAAGAACATGAAGGTATGAAGTCAGAACTAAATTCAAAGAACAGAAAAATCCAAGAGAAGCCAAGAAATGCAATACTAGCAACAGAAATAAATAAATAGATAAGTAAATAAATAAATAAATAGCAGCAACTTCCAAGGAAAGTTTGTGAGTAAGTAGAAAAAAATCTTTGTGCCCATTATTGTATGGTTCCTCTTTGGAGAAACACACACACACACACACACACACACACACACACACACACACACGATAATAAGGGAAAACAAAAGGAATAACTAGCTCTTTTACAAGGCATATAAACACATTCTCAGGCAAAATTAAACTCTTGAGTTCCAGGACAGTTAAAAAGCACACACTTTGTAAATGACCCCAAGGGCCTGTGAACTGAGGCACAGGAGACATACGCCACAACATGAATGGCGTTGCTGTGCCTCTGTAATTATCACCAGATGTGGTGTGCCAGGAGACGGAAATGTGGCTTCCACTTCACACAGGAGTTCTGGTGACTGACAGGATTGGAGTCTTAGAAAAATGAAGGTTTGATGAATAAGGCATCCTGCTTAATTGTGCTAAACTGTTTAGTTCAAATTTTCATAAATAGATCCAACAGTCGAGAAATAGGAAACCTTTTCCTGATTCTCTCAAGAAAAAAAAAAAATTGGAGGGGGATAGGAAGGAAATGAAAGAAGAAAAAGATTATGTTGCCATGGGATACATAAACTGTATAAATCACCCATTTATGCGGCTATATTAGCAGAAATTGAAGTAAAATTGGTTCCCAAACCAGATGTTAAAAAAAATTAAGAAAACGTTCCTTCACTTCCGAGATATTCTCATCAATTTGCTCCCTATATTTTAGTGATGTTGAAGTGCCAATCTTTTGACTATATAAAATCTCTGGCTCACCTTTATTTATTCATGTTTATTTGACATAGGCATTTTTTGACTATTTCATCTTCTGTTCCTAAAAAGTAAGGTTTCTTGAGTTGACTGGCTCCTTCCTTCACAATGCTCTTGTTTCATGTGGAGAGTAATGGTGTTTTGATTAAAGAGTTTTAACATCAAGAGAGGCTTACAGAGGTAATTATTCCATTTGCAGGCAAGAGACGTGCATACTATACGCTTTATTTTATTTTTTTTTTATAAATACTACATTAACATCATTATTTGGGGTGAGGCTCTGGCCAACAGAGAAGATCCAGTTAGTCCATTATGCGTACTTCAGAACTAGGTGCTGCTTGTGAGAGCCAGTTAGAGTGCCAGCCTGTGCCCTTGGCCATGTATTTTTACACATTCATTCAGGTACTCTCCCCACTGACTCTTATTGACTCATAATCAATGTACTTTGGCTGAATGGGAGCTGCAAAGAGACTTCAAACTCCCCAGTGGCATCCTTTGAAATAGAAGAGCTAGTAATGTTGGTAATAATTGCCTTTTTTCCTTGTTTGCTTCCTTCTCTGAAGTGTTGCACCACATTACAGTGAAGTGAGTCAGGTTGCCTTCCTAAGAAAGGTCACACTGAATGAGGACAGTAGCAGGTGGCTTGGAGTGAATGCCAGCAGTGCTTGAACTTGGTCTACTAATCACAAAGTGGGTTAAAGGCCCAAAGGTCAGTTAATGCCAATTTTTGTGCATCCTTTGAAATGTTTCATAGGTTAGCCCGATACACGCCCAGTCATCCTCTCTACTGAGTCTAAATACACGAGAGTATGTTCATAACTAGTCCTTTTCAATAACTTTTAAAATATAAAACTTCCCCTCAAACCCTGAAAAATCATTTACTATTATCCATGTAGAGTATAATTGACTTTCAAATACATTTCACTTATCAATTACATTCAGTTCTTACAATAGCCCAGAATATATTCCTCTCATTTACAGATCAGGAAACAATCTCCAAGAAATTAAATAACTTGTTAAAAGTGCATTGCTAGAAAGTGATGCCTGCGATCCCAGTGACTCAGGAGGCTGAAGCAGGAGGATCTCAAGTCTGAGGCCAGCCTTAGTAAAAGCAACTCAGCAAGATCCTTTCTCAAAATAAGAAATAAAAAAAGGGTTGGGGATGTGGCTCAGTGGTTAAGTGCCCCTGGGCACTTTAATTCTCAGTACTAAAAAGAAAAAAAAAAGAAAAAAGTGAGAGATCCTATTCCTTTTTCATGACACTTGCTGCCTCTCCGCTGTAATTTTTAGGTAAGGGTTTAGGATAATTCAAATGCTAAAGGGTGTCTCTAGGCCTTTTGTCATTGTCCTTCCTCATGGAGACCAACCATACACAGTAAAGTAGCATAGAGGATGTTCTCATAAGTAACTTCACTATGTTTTCCCACCTGTCTGTAAAAAGAGACTGGGGTGGGAATGACGGGAGAGGACACTTCAGACGCTGGTAATGCAGATTGCTGGGAGCAAGGTAGGAACTGACCCAACTCCTCATCTCCCCAGCAATCTGAGTATCTCAGGTAAACGATACCTGAAAAGTGAACAAATTCTTTTGTTAAAAAATTCATTTAGGGCTGGGGATGTGGCTCAAGCGGTAGCACGCTCGCCTGGCATGCGTGCGGCCCGGGTTCGATCCTCAGCACTACATACCAACAAAGATGTTGTGTCCGCCGAGAACTAAAAAATAAATATTAAAAATTCTCTCTCTCTCTCTCTCTCTCCTCTCTCACTCTCTCTTTAAAAAAAAAAGAAAATAATTTAAAAAAATTCATTTAAGAGTATGATTACTATATGGGTTATGAAGAACAGACACTGAGTGTTTTAATTTTAGAGATCTTCTTGCTTGCTTCTGGGATCTTGCTCATCTGACAAGAGATCCTAGGACAGCAGAGATTTTAAGTGTTTTATATATTTTGAATCAGGTGTCAATAGTGAAATTTTAAAGGTAGCTCTTGTACAAATCTGCATGGTAGCACTTCTTTCTACTTTGACTAGTCCCTGACCACAGAGATGGACATAGCAGCCATGTTGGGTCACTCTGGTTTTCCCAGGTGAATTGAACAGGATGAATTCCTTAGATCTTCTGTATTTAAGAGGCTGTAAAGTTATGTCTCAAATCGTCCGTGGTCATAGTTTAGCCTAAGAGGGCAGCTGGTCCTAGAGAATGAAGGCAGAATGAGAAAAGAAGTTGGAATGGGAGAGAGAGGGAGGGAGAGAGAGAAAGAATGAGCATGTATCATAACATTATTCAAATGCTGGAATTTGTGAAGTCAGATCCAATTCCAGTCTTCTTGTGGCTTACTTAAATTCCCAATTTTGCTTCGGGTCATCTGAATTGGATTTCTGTCACTTAGAACTAAGAAGTCTAGACTAATATGGAAATTTTGGTTTAGTAACTAAAGTAATAATAGCGACTTGTTCAGTGTTAACTTTGGGCCAAGCATTTTACTTAGATTGTCCTTTAAAAAAATAATTTCATGAAGTACTACTATCCCCATTTTATTTTTTGAGAAATTGAGTTTCCAAGAAGTTAAATGACTTCACTAAGTTTACTCAACTAGAAAGTAGTAGAGGGCTGGGTGCCGTGGCTCACACCTGTAATTCCAGCAGCTCTGGAGTCTGAGGCAGGAGGATCGCAAGTTCAAATCCAGCCTCAGCAAAAGTGAGGTGCTAAGCAACTCAGTGAGACCCTTTTTCTAAATAAAAAATACAAAATGGGGTTGGGGATGTGACTCAGTGGTTGAGTGCCTCTGAGTTCAATCTCTGGTCCCCCCCAAAAAAAAGAAAAAAAGAAAAGAAAGTAAGAGTAAGATTCTGAGTCCTTTTCAACATGGCTTCTTGATGGAGGCTCTTAATGTTGACACTATCCTATACACCAGTAGTTCTCAGTTCTGGCTGCATATCAGAATCACCTGGGGTGTTTCTGAAACCAGGTGTGCTTGGGCCCTGTCTCTAAAGCCTCCGAGTCTGCAGACAGACAGGGAGAACCATTCACATAGAACAATGGAGTTGTGCTCCTGGAGGATGGAGGGCTGGCGGGTAAATAGTTTCTCCATAAATGGTGTTCCCCTTCCACAACTGTTGTGACCCTGCAGCCAGACCAATTAAATCTAATCTTTGGGAGTGGGGCCCCAGCACTGATACATTTTTAAAAGCTCCCCAGGTGATTTTAAAGTGTAGCAGAGTATGAACCATGACTTCAACCAAACGCATATCATGGGTTTATATGTCTGGGTTTACACTAGCACAAAATGAAAAAACTTATGCTTATGGGGACCATTGAAATGATCCCGCCACGTGACTATAATCATCATGTATGTCAGATAAAATTTGTGAGGAATAGAGTCTGGAATCACTGAACCGCCTGGACAATAGCTCTATTTTCTACTGCATTTTGCAGCATTGTGCTAAGATATTAAAATGATACCTATTGCATAACCTCATCTGTAAATATGACATTAACAATGATAAATCATTTCTGCAAAAAGAGGATTTTTAAAAAGGAAGTGCCAGGAAACATTTTTCACTTAGATTTAAACCTCCAACAACTGGATGGTTTTGATTACTGAGGGACTCAATGCCATAGTCATCCATAAGATTCTGTTCTCTCACCTGCCAGGAATAGAAGGAAGAAGGGGAGGCAGGAAGGGAGGAAGGGAAGGAATGTGGGAGGGAGGAGAGGGAGAGAATACTAAGAATAATAAGGACACTTCTTATCTACATTATGGGCTACAGATCATTCAAGTCTCAAGAGATCTATAACTAATAGATTTCACAGAGTTCAACCACATTTGACTTAGATATTATGCACTGGAAGGACAATTAAGACAGCAAATGTCATATAAGAAGAGAAAGTTTAGTTACCATTAATTATCTAATCTCATGCTTTCTTATAAAATGGGATAATAGGGAGATTTAATTTACTATGTTAGAAATTCCCATGAGGGGTATATACAAGAATAGCATGGTAAGTGGTTATTTTTTTTTAAATTTCAATACTGAACAAAGGGAAGATCTTAATCTATCGAAATTACCCAAACTAGAGTCTATTGTATATAATTGAGATATAATTCATTTCTATACTAAAAAGTCCTTATCCAATATGAACTCAATTTTGCCCAAATCTCTTCCATTGTGATTTTTTTCTGTTGCTTCCATAAACATTAAAGTAATTAAATTGATAAGCATACTTTTAGCAGAGCTCTATTAAGAAGCCCATGAAATGCCACAATATTCCCAGACTTATCTGACCCCAAGATTCAACAAGCAGGTTATGCCAAGTCATCAGACTTTGCTAATATCTGAGAATTTTAGTATAACCACTGATGTTCAAAAGTGCAATGCTTCGTGGGACTACTTCCAACAGGAAGGCTTAATTTGGCAAAAGTTCCGGTAGCTTCTTAAGTACAGATGTTAGGAGATTCAGACCTAACATCAAAGAAAATGCAAGTTTGCCTGGAAATTGCCAGTAGGCATGCAACTAGTCATGAGGTACGTGTATCTAAGTAGCTGGGTCTTGTCTTGAGTCCCTTAAGGAGGAGGATTGGGGTTAGATGGAGCCTGTCAAGTGGCTGGAATCAAATCCCACTGTGTCTCATTTCTGCTCAAAACCTTCCAAAGTCTCAAACTATCTTAAAGCCTCTGGATGGCAGTCAGATTCCAAGTGGGACTTCAGGCAACCCTTTTAGTTTTATCTTTGACTATTTACCTACTCGGTCTAAACTTGAACCAAACCAAATGACCTATTATTTCAAGAACCCATTGCAATCTCTTACTTACAGGATTCTGCTTACCCCTATTTTTGGACATGGAGTGCATTCTCTTTTCAATCAAATGAACCTGATTCTTTCCTGGTAATCTGGCGAAATGTCACTTCTTTTGTGTCCTAGCAGATCAATGCCTCAGTTGCCTGAACTATTGCATTTTGTTCTTCCTATTTTAAACAATGCATTAACTCTTTAAGGACAGGGATGGTCATGTAACATTGTCCATGTGAGCTAGTCCATGTGACACTGGAGTAAAATAGATCTTCTGTGTTAATTCCTACCTCTCCATGTAATGTCTTTGGGACTTTGGACAAAGGAAACTCTCTGAGCTCCAATTTTGGTTACAAAATAATACTATGTATTTCAGAAGTACACAGGTTCTCCTGAAATTAAGTTATATAGCATATGAAAAGCATCTAGCATGATGTTTGGCAAAGAATAGACTCTCACAATCCTCTCTCTCTCTCTCTCTACACACACACACACACACACATGAATAATATATATATATATATAGAGAGAGAGAGAGAATGTATATAGTATATATAAATATATAATCTCTATATATACACTTATATAAAATTAGGTATTTCTTGGACAAATAAATAAAAATGTGAAATAGTCTGAGTCAGGTCTAAGAAGAAAGAACAGGCAATAGCATACTGGGAATACAACTATAACTCTTCAAGGTAATAATAAATCCCACGATGATTCTTATTTGTAATCTCTTTTTCACTTTACAAAGGAAAATTAGAAATAATCATGTAAACACTTTAGAAATCAGCAGTTTCCAGTGTTAATACAAAGATCACAAAGATAGAAATGATATCACACACAGGTTAACATAAGTTTATACACCTCTAGTGGAATATACATACTAAAAACAAACTGAATCAAATTTTTTCACTAATCTTACTGTTGGTGACTCTGGTGGTATTTTTTTTTTTTGAGACTATTGTGTGTGTATTTTGGGACAAAGCAAACAAGTGATTATGTTGTTCTACTGGAAACAAAGATTTTTGGCATGGGATAAAGGAAATTCAGACCTAAATTAGTGAAGTTATGTACAACTTTACAGTCCTAATCTTGAACTGGAAATATATAATTCTAATATAATTTCTCTTTGGAAAGAAATCTCACATTTTCTATTTTGGGCTGCTTAAAAGACTTAGAAACAATGACAAAACCAGTAGCAATAAGTATTCTCACAGATTGTCTTTTATATCCCATGTTCTAGTAAAAGAAATTGGGCTTTTTCCACCCTCAGCAATGATGAAGTGCTTAGCAACTCAGTGAGACCCTGTCTCTAAATAAAATACAAAATAGGGCTGGGGATGTGGCTCAGTGGTAGAGTGAGTTCAATACCCAGTACAAAAAAAAAAAAAAAAAAAAAGAAAAGAAAAAATAAAGAAAGAAATTGGGCTTTTTGGAGTAATAGCCAATTCCAAATCTGCTGTAAGAAATATATAAGATGGACTGTAACCATTGCCATGTCATAAAACTAAGATGCTCCCAACATCTGTGAGGGTTGCTGTGGTTTGGATCTGGGATGTGCCCCAATGCTCCTGTGTTGAAAGCTTAGTCTCCAATGCAGCAATGTTCAGAAGTGGGGCTCTTGGGAAGAGATCGACTCACCTGGGTTCTAACCTTATTAATAGATTAATCCATTGATGGGTTCAAAGCATATGGTAATACTGGAAGGTGGTGGAAATTTTAGAAGGTGGGGCTTAGTTGGAAGAAGTAGATGATGGGGAGCATATTTTGTATATTTTATCCCCAGCCTCTCTCTGGCTCCTGGTTTCCATGAGGTGAGTAGCTTTCCTCTGCCACACCTTCCATCATGATGCTTCTGCCTTGGAGCCAGCTGAATATGAACCGGAACCTTTTAAACTGAGCCAAAATAAATCTTTCCTCCTTTTAAGTGGATTTTCTCAGCTATTTTGCCACAGCAACAGAAAGTTACCACAAGAATCATATGAAAATAACTCAGGAAACAGTTATTTGGCTTTCACTGGCCAAAGATGGGACAATTTGAATGGCCAAAAAATTATTACTGCAACAAAATGAAAAACATCAAGTATTTTTTAAGCCGATCAATTAATCAATTTTGGATGGTAGGGAACCAAATGATGAGTTTTAAAATTGGTAAATAAAGGGAAAAATAAAACATTTTTTCTACCTTTTTTTTATACAAAAGTATCTCAAGGTAACCAAATGGTTGATGAGGGGCAAGTTCTTTTTATTAAAATTTTAGATGTTAATGAACCTTTATTTTATCCATTTATTTATATGTAGAGCTGAGAATTAAACCTAGTGCCTCCCACATGCTAGGCAAGCACTGAGCCACAACCCCAGCCCGGGGCAAGTTCTTATAGAATTATTTCAACGAATAAACAAAGAAGAAATGGGAGAATTGAATTATATCATTTAGAATATACAGTAATGACTTAATGAATCTAGGCCATAAGCCTCAATGGCTGCTCACATTGAGGAAGGGGGTAGTGGGGGGAAATGAATTAGACATTACTCCTGATGAGAATAAAATGAAATACCTAGAAAGTATCCTTGCCCTTGCCTTCCCCCACCATCCACAATCAGACTCAAATCAGAGCAAGCCATTAAATTTAACCAGCAATTCACAAATAAAGATGAGGGATAGAGAAACATGTCCAATGATGCCATGGGAATGGAATCATCGAAAATTATTTGGTTTCTACAATGAATGAATGGCAAAGAAAAAAAGATGAAGGTAGAATCTATGAATTAAAAGAGATAAGATAAGAGATAAGAGACATATCAGCCACTAGCATTGCTTGGAGCTTACTGAAATCCTGGTTTAAAGTAGAAAACTTCTCTTTTTCAAATTGGAAGAATTTAATTGGAAACACTTGGAAACTGATTACATACTGGGTATAATTTTAAGATATTGTCTGGAGGAGTGAAAGTAATCAAATTATATAATGTACATGGATGAATATGTAATAATGAATCCCACCATTATGTGTAATTATTATGTACAAATAAAGTTGTTTTTAAAATTAAGTAAAGCACTTAGGTGGAATAATAGTATAGTATTGTAGTTATGAACATAAAAATGCGTTCTTGCCTTTTAGAGACACAGATTAAAATGTTTTCCAATGAAATGATTGCTTTAAAATAATCTGGGTTTAGGAGAGTGGTTGGACATTGATGAAATAAGACTACCCATAATTTAAAAATTCCTGAAGCTGAGTGATGGGTGGTGCATGGGGGTTCAAACCAACAGTGAGTTTTCAATTGTGAGCTCTTGGAGAGAAGGGGTCATATCTTATTTTTGTATACTCCATAATTTATATATCATATAGCTACCTCTTAAACAAAAATTTAATTCTTGTTTGGTGGGTTAGGTGCATTATACATTTTGACTCAATATTTTCAACTTATAATGAATGGTTTTATCAGGATATAACCCCACTGTAATTTGAGGAACATCTGTATAGCATTTGTCAAGTATCACCGTCAAACGCATAAGAGGGGAAACCCAGGAGAGCCAACCTTGAGACCCACAAAGGAGCGGATAGAGAAGTAACACCTGTCCAGGCTACATTATCAGAAGGCAAGGCAAATGGTAGAGAGAGACACTCAGGTCAGAGTGTTCAAGGGTCATTACAGTGCACGCAACAAGCTACTACAGTACTTAAAGCAATGCTCCTCCTCCTTTGTTACTTCTTGGGCTCCCAATTTATTCCAGATCTCTCACTTTGAGCCTCCTACTTGAGTGGGATCTGGACACCTCGGCATCCTGAAATGTTAGGGTCTGTAAACAAGTCAGAATGGCGCCTGACATTTTGCTAGAGGGAGTGGTTTGTGAAGTAACGCCAGTGAGCCATTAAGTGTGGAGATTCCTTATTGGTTGACTGCTGTATCTAGTTTATGTTAATTAAGATAAGCTGTGTGGAATGTATATATACCCCTCCTGTCCTACAATAAACGGCTCCCACTCCTGCTGTATCAATGTACACAAGTTGCTCGTCACCCCAAGGTTATTTGGCCCAGCCAGCCGGGCTGCGGCACTGAAACACTGCTTTCATCAACTCTCTTCTCCTGCTGAAGATGTCTGGCCGCTGCTAAATCTGTAAGAGTTTTCAACCTGAAATTTATGGCTCTTTCTGGCCCAGAGTTACTCCCCTGGCCCTCCATGATGAACCGCCCAGGGAGGCCATTCTCCTACAGGGACGCCTGCCCTGCTCCTATCCTTTCTCTCACCAGGAAGGCCCTTCTATATCCTTTCTGTCCATTCTGATCTGAGCATTGTTTAGTGTCCAGCTCGAGCTCCCCTCTTGCTGCTCTTCTGTCCTCCGTCCTGGGAGATCCTGCAGCCATTCTGCACTTGTTAATTATCCGGGAGCTGTACCAAAATCAGCCGTTTACTGTTACTTAACTTTTCTTGTGTTCATCTTCAAATCAATATGTGTAATCAGTAAACTTTTATGTGCCAGGTAGTAATAGGCATTGTGGGCATATAAAATATTCTCTCGCTCCTCCATCAGTGAAGGAGATAAAATGCAAAGTACATTAACTTCAAAGTGAAAGCGTGTGCTTTAAATAACCGTTGGAGGTAACACTTCATAAGGCACTTCGTGACTAACTGCCCCGGGGTATAACCGTGCCTCCTTCACCCACTGTGTTACCATCCTGAAGGCTTGAGCCAGCTCTGCTGTGGGCATGCCACCCAGCGGCTTCTGTTAGAGCTGAAGCAGACGTGCTGCAAGGGGGAGCAGGGTGAGGAACTCATTTGTTCTTCCAACGTGCAGTTCTAGGGTGCAGTACTGATGTGGCTGCTATACACACCCATCTAGAATAAAAGGGTCAAGGAGGAGTAAAGCCAGAGCCCGGACTCACCTGAGGTGAAGGGGAGAAGAGGGAGCCACTTACTGGCTTTCTCTGTATGACCCTCATCAGCCTCCAAGATTTTTCTCCATTCTTGATTTATTTCTTTGTTCTAGTCCCCTTCCCCACACTGTCCCTGTGTCCTCTCCTGCAATGGAAACTGCCCAGGGGCTGAGATCTGGTAAGTCTTTTCCATGCTCTACCCTCCGTGTCTAAACAGTGCTTGGTTGTTGCGAGGCACTTGAGAGATGCTTGTGGATTGAACAGAACTTTAAGTGAGGGTTCCAGAACTACAGCCACAACAGGGAGAGCACCCTTTCCCTGTTTCCCGTGGGGTGAGGCCTCCTCCCCGTAGAGCAATAAGTTCTTCAAACACCACCGCACAGAGTGTTTTCACCATAAGGGAGGTGTCTTTTCATTAGGGACAGCAGGTGACAGAGGACTGCTGGGTTGCATTCTTCCATCTGGTGACTGGAAAACATACGTGATGTGGGTCCAGAGGCAGAACCTTCTGTTTACTTTACACATTGATGCCTACTTGTGTCCTCACTGTCTCTTTTCTTGGAACATTTCAGAAGAAAGGCCTTTGGGAATGTCAAAATGGAAAGTTTTAATTTAGTTCTGCTTAATGCCATATGAAATATTGGACAGAAATAAGCAATACAGAAAATATGTGAAATTCTGAGTAATCTGTGTATTGGGTACTTCAATATGGAGTCTGAACTATCATACAAAAGAGGAAAGAAGTCAAAATATGATTTTTAAAACCCTATTTAACGTGTAGCAAAAGAGCGCAGGTCAGTGAGGCCATGTTATTACTAACGTAATCCTTGGGTAATGCACTGCACATAACCAGGCTCTCTCACAGCACTCTACTCCTCCTAGAACCCTGGAACCTACTTCTTTAGCCTTCAGTTCATAGACTTTTGTTGGGGGACAGACACTGCTGCTCAGGCACTGGGGATTCCGAGGAGTTCACGGTGGATCAGGGTTGTAAGGACAGCGTGTAAGTAAATGGCTGGGCAAGTTCTGTTCAACAAGTTCTGTACCATCAACAAGTACGTCTCAAGTGCCTCCCATAAACCAAAGAGAGGTGAGCTTATAGAGTTGGAGAGGCACACTCCAGGGACACTTATCAGGGCTACAGGAGATTAGTGAAGCCTTGAAAAGGAGAACAGAGAGCCAAATCATGGAATTGGCTGGTGAGAAAAGATAGAACAGGGAAGGTCCGAAGGCAAAGCAGGTGGAATGAGAAAAGCCTCGCAGGCCATGCTGAGTAGACATTTTTGTGACGCATAATGCTCTGGAGACAATGGGGGACAGCGAAGGAGGACAGACGATCTGACATTGCAGCTACTTTTAATTTTTTGCACATTGGAAATCCTTGTCTTCTTCCTAAAGAAATTTTCCTGTACATCCGGAAGCTATTTGCAGTGGATATGGGGCTCCACTCCATGCCCAGGAAGTGGAATTGGATCCCCATGAGCCAACCTGGGTAGTTGTACTCCATCAGCAGAATGCTTCTCAGCCACCGACACGTGTCACACTTTTGGCCAATGAGATTGAGGAGAAACCTGTTTTACGGCTTCTTGAAAAGAGTTCCTCACTCTTAAAAAGAGATAATACAGACGTTCTCTCTTCCACTATTGTACAACATGTGTAGCTTGGAACAAATGCAGCCACCTTGAGACCATGAGGTGACAAGCCTGAAGATAAAAGTCAACATGCCAAGGATGGCCATGTGAAAGATGTAAAGAACTGAGGTCCTTGTTGTGGCTGAATGACTGAACATTCCTTTTAAGAGAAGTTTAAAAATCCCCTTCCTGCCATTCTGAGTTGGGTCTTCTGTTTTATTTCATAGACAAAAGCAACCCAGCTGATGGATGCGCTGATGTTCAATGCAGGCAGTTTGCTCTGGAATGAGTGGGGCCCAGGAGGTGGAAGGAAACTGGGAATGTGGGTCAGCGTAATCCTAGGAGGCTGCTGTAGGAATCAGTGAGTGGTGATGAGACAAGTCTGTGGGGTGGGGTGGAGGAAGTGGGTTGAATAAATAGGAGAGATTTAAAGGAAACAGGACTTGGAGACTGGTGGCATGTTCCAGATTATGCTGAGGTTTGGGGATTGTGGTTACAGTCACTGAGACAGGACAGAGGAGGAGGAGAAGCACATGAAGATACTTGGTGGAAATGATGACTTGTAAGTTACCATATGCACTTTGCAGATGAGATACCCACGAGTCACTCACTGGGGATAGGGATGTCCACCAATCCCTTCACTACCGAGTGCTCAGTAGATGACAAGTGAAGATACTCAACAATAAATGAGTGAGGCTTAGAAAGAAAAAATACATTATTTGCACTTATAGTTAGAAGCTGAGAAGCCAAAATACTCAAGGTCTCTAATTTTTTCCAGCACATTCTACCACAAGCCAACAAATGAGAAAAAGGTTAAATCACAGATTTTGAGGCAGAGGAGGAAACTTTTACTGGTATATATGGAATAAAAGTGGAATCATTCTCTTAGGTCATATTAAGAGAGTATCTGAGTTTTCCATTAGTGTATGTTTTGTGAAGGAGTTTCTAAAGAAAGATGTTCAAGAGGGATGCATTTAGGGACATCTGAGAACCATATATTATACCTCAGTACTGAAATATTCAAACTGAAAGAGATTCCTCTCTTTCAGCTCATACTAAGAGAATCATCATTTCCACCAAGTATCCTCATTTGGTCCTCCTCCTCCTCTGTCCCCTGTCTCATTGACGGTGCCACAATCCAAAAGCCTCAATTATAATTTGGGACATGCAACCAAATGTTTTCCAAGCCCTGTTTACTTTAAATTTCTCCTATTTCTAAATTCGCACTTAGAAAATCAAGCACAAATTTTAAAATTTATAGTCTGTTCACTCTCTGGAGTGAATAGAGACTAACTTAAACCCCTCTGAGATCACTTGTCACAAGTGATCTTTGAAATTATCTTTGAAAGACTCAGCGAACAGCTGTTCACCATTTTATGCAGGAAAATCATTAAAGTACTAGAAGATATTTTCAACATCTTCTCAAATTTTGTTCTTTTAAGAGAAATAATTATAATTGCTGGACTTCCTAATATATATCATTCTTCCAATATTTTAAAATCTTTTTGACTTTTTTCATGGCATCCTTTCTACCTCCACTCCCCCACACACCTTATTTTTCTTCTTTCCTTTTTTGGAACTGAGGATTGAACCTGGGATTTCGCATATGTGAGGCAAGCACTTTGCCACTTAGCTACACTTTTATCTACACTCTTAATGTAAGGGACCCAAACCTTATCAAACATTGTTTTCAACGCCTTTGTTTCTACTCTCACGTTAGAATTGCAAGAACTTAAGTATTTTTCCAGAATTAAACTAAAAGCTATGTGAAAGGCATGGCAGTAGAAAATACTGGCCTTAGACTCTAAGAACTAATGGTTAAAGATTGGATGCAAGATGCATCCAAGAGCAATGTTGTCATAAGCGGTCAAGTGCCAGATTGTGGAATAAGGACCAGGAGTGCTTTGGAAATTCAGACAAGTAATAGGGCACCATGGGCTGAGGAAGGACAATGAATAGTACCTGCAGAGTGTGCCTCAAGGAACATCTAGGATTTGGTGGGAAGAGCAGAAGGACAGAAGGCTGGAGTAGCAAGATCTGGAATAGATCATTTATGCAGAAATTACATCCAAGATACTCATTTTTAAAAGTTTTTCCTCCAAAGCCTTGTATTTACTTTGCTACAGATTTCATCTAGATGGGTGAAGGACATTATCTCTCCTCTTCCAAAGACGATCCTGTCATAAATCGATCTATTTGTCTTATATAACTAGTGAAAAGCAGGTTGAATTTTAATTCTCTCTGTGTTCTCAATTCCTATTTTGGTATTCATCATATATGGAATATTAAGAAACCAGGGCCCAAGCATCATACAAATTTGATAGGATTAAACATACTAGAGGCTCAAACAACGTTCATTGAATCAATGAAAGAAAAAAAAAAGATGGATGGAATGTGGAAACATTACTTCTCATTAATCTTCCAAATTTTAGGTAAGCAGTTATTTAAACATAACTTAAATAGTATTTTGAATTTTACCCTTAGGTTTGAATATTTTACTTGCCAGGTCTTTAAGAATACAGAGAACTCATAAGTTTTCTTTTCTTTTTTAGATCAATTATGCTTCTTTGGTTTCTTTTGTTTTTGAAAGTTCTTGAAATTTTCAATAAGCAACAAAAGTTCTAATGTGGGCAGTTCCATTGTTTCTTCCAGGAATAGCCCAAACCTGAAATTTCAAAAGATAGCTGAACAGAATTCAAGGGAAGGCTGAGATAATTTGGTTCATCCTTTCAATACTCTAAAGGAAAAAATTTCTTTAAAAATTCCAGGAAACATTTATAGTCATCTAAAAGAACTATTGCCTTTTTAATCTACAGAGCCAGGGAGGGGAGTGGAACCAAGAATGTGAGGAAAAAACAAGTAGTTATTTACAATAACAGACTCCTCTCTCCCAGAGGTAAATTATTTTGGAGCAGCAGTGAACTGCAGTCCTTTGCATAAGTAAGAGCTGGGTAAGATAAACATTGTGGAGCTGCCAGATATCTGGAGGACCATCGCAGCATTCCAACGTCCCTGTGTTGTTCACAGTGCAAAAAGTCCAGCAGCCTTGACCCCAGCCTGGCTCATTCTCAGGGTGACTTTGGCCCTGTCAGCAGTGACGACTTGTACTGTGTCGTTTAACCCTTCTGAATCTGTTTCTTCACCTACTTCACAGGATGGTGGTAGGACTCAAAGACAGTGTCTGCAAAACTAGCACCCCATAAATAGCAAGAGCTCAACAAATTCTAAGTTAATTACTCAGGAATGGTAATGGGCTCAAATTCCCCACGCCACTTCAGCAGGTGGATATCAAATCTGACCTCATCATGGCTGAGAAGGACCAGGCCTCCTTCCCTCAGGTGAAGACAATCAAATCAATTCGTGCTTTCCACACAGAACCTTCCTCAGGAATCAGGTGGACATGCGGCGCGATCTCGCCGTCACACATGACAAAGCCAGAAACAGCACAAGGTTTTGTGCCCCGATACTGTTGTAGGTTCTAGTTCCTTCTCACTTCCCATGACCACCCCAGAGGGTCTCCAGGGCCGTTCACCCTCTTCTACCAGTCTGCTCCTCACAGCTGCCACCTGAAGCTTCCTTAGGGGTTCTCAAATTTCAATAATTTCCTTTTGAAAAGTTTAGGCTCAGTAAAAATTCAAAATTTCAAGCAAATTATTCTATGTGATGTACAGGGCAAACTCTCTTCCCTTAACTTCCATCAAGTTTATCAATGACATATATGTCGATATATGGATCTGTCCAGAGATGACACCATCATTGTTAATGACATACATAACAAATGAAGAGAATTTGGGTCCATGTATTAGGTTTTTTTTTTTTTTTTTTTTTTTTTTTTGTGCTGGGACAGAACCCAAGACCTGGTACATGCTGGGTGAGTGCTTTACCACTGAGCTACATCCCCAGCCCAGGTTCTTGTATTAGAATAAAGGAAAACTTCTATTTCTAGTTATGGAAGATTAATATAAACCTTAAAACTTAAAATGTGCTTTAAAACCTTCAATATCTCAATAATAAGCTTTTCATAAATCTTAAATCTGTGTAGTATGCTGTTGGTGAAATCTATTTTGCCGACAAAACAAAAACAAAACAAAAACAAAACTAGAGTGGGGTGTGCCTTGAAGACACTGTTTTTGTATCTTTGAAATGTTTCGTAGTTTCTGGAATGTCCAAAGTCTGGCCTTCCTATTTGTGTAATACAAATACAGACTAATTTGCAGATGGCTCCTTGAACAAGATTTTGATTATGTATATAACAGTGCTGGGGACCACAGGAGTCAGGAACAGTTAAGAGCACTTTTCCATGCCTGGGCTTGGGCACATTCATGAGGTTGTACAAGTTTTGTCTTCTTGAGACTGTTCTGCCTCTATTTCTGTCACCTCCTCAGGTTAATTCCCACTTCATAATTCCATCCTTGTCCCCAGAGACTTAGGGCTTCTCTTCAGGATATGTATGTGATAAAAATCATAATCAGGGCAAGTCAGTTTATATCCAACCTCTTAATGGAAGTCTTTGCATTAAGGAAAAAACATAATTAGCAGGAAGAACCCCACCCTCAAAGAATGAATCTCTCATGGTAAAGTTTCAGATGCCACGCTCTTTGGGTAGAGAATTTAGATCAGTAAAGGTTTCCTGGCACAGGGCAGAATGAGAAGGGTGTCAGTGATCCTAATTGCCTTCTACTCTGTTTTTCAAATTTTTGATTGTGAGATCACTGTGGTACAATCACCAGAGATACCTCTTTAAAAAACAAAACAAAACAACTGATTTCTAGGCCAAATCCTAGAGTCATTAAATCAGAATCTCTGGGGGGGGGGAGGGGAGAGGAGCTTATCATTTAGAAAGAAAAGACAGATGGGTAACAAATGCAAACTGAATACCATTATCTCAACTTTAGAATCATCAAATTATACCTGATAGACAAAAGCTTAGGGGTTCCATGCATCACTTGGCCTACGAGTAGCCACTGTGCCTTGGTAAATAGAGATTTTATTTTAAATCGGTGGCCATACGTAAGGAACATGGACTTCATCCTTTTGTCTTACCAGGCACGCCAGCTTGGATCCAGAAGTTAATGTCCACCCCTTCACCATCACTGAAGACCTGGGTGACGTTGAGGGGCTGCAGCAGGCGCATCACCTCCTTCATGATGGCCCTGGCCTTATCACTGCCAGTGAATTGCAGCCCCGTGGGTAAGAAGGTTCCCGAGTCAGACTCCATCACCAGGCTGTAGTTGGAAATATTTACCTGAACAAAAGAGAGAGAGAGAAAAAAAAAATGTTTGGTTCCTATCTGCCGCTTCTGTGCTTTCTCCTGGGGGAACAATCAAAGGCCAAGACAGACGTGGCTCTGCCTGACTTAGGGTCTGGTCTGCACGTGACCTGATGGTTCTGAGGTGCACAGTCACTTACCCTGAGATTTGCCAAACTCAAGCCCTGCCTTGGAAGGATTAAAAAAAATACAATGAAGGGAAATGTATTAAAGCTGCTCAATCATTTCTATCAGCAATGTTATTCTTTCAGCTGATTTTCTGCTTGTGCCAGCCCCTCCTACGTGGCAGGGATCTCCAGGGAGCGTTGGACATGCTCAGACAAAAGGCGGCGTGCCCTGTGGACTTGTTTCCGCACTTCTTCCCTCCACAGAGATATTCTATCTCGTTTTAATTGTGAGTTCTGCTGGAGCTAAAAGGCCTCAGACTGGCAGGTGTGTCTTGGGTTTCTGGTTTTGTTGTTGTGCCATCTGTTGAATCCCTGGGGAGGCACTAATAGAACAAGACATGAAACACGGCTCTCCCTGGTGTGGAACCACAGCACTCTAATCCCAGGCAACTCTGCCAGGCTGCCAGTTTGTAAACTCTTCCCCAACAAAGTCTGGTAAGAGAGCCTGCAGTGATTTGATGTAGCCAGTATCGTCACTGCAAGAGCTTCCACTGTAACAGGCTCTCGACAGGTTGCACGGCTAAATTGCTACCCAGCCCTGACTTGCGAATTTCAGGGCCTTCAAGCTGGTCAGGCCCTCTGTTTCCCAAGAGCCACCCCCTTCTCCAAGACTGATCAGCTATTTGGTTGAGTTATTCCCAAGCTGTCTTTGGATAGCACTATTACTCATTCTTCATTACTCATCTAGTACAAATCAATAATCACATCGGTATACTGCTTCCAGAGAGTTTCCACATTTGCAGTCTCTTTCGGTCTTCTCTGGAAACTCATAAAATCAACAAAGAGGCTTTATTATTGATGCAGTTTTATAGGAAAGAATCTGAGGATCAGAGGGGTCAAGTGATTCATTCAAAGTCACACAGCAGGCAAATGGTAGCACCTGCTCTGAATTCCTTTGCTTTCTGAAACTCCACAGTGCCACTGCTGGCATGGATATGGGAGTGGTCACTTGTTCTGCATTAAGATGACTTTTCACTTACATAACCAATTTGAAAGTTGCATAAGTACCTTTTCTCCTGAAGCAGATTCCACTTTATAGTGATTTCTTAACATTTGCTGTGGAAACATACTGAGGCCACAAAAAAGCAAGGGCAGAGGCGGGTTCCAAGGGAGGGTACTGCCAGCATTTATAGGCCTGAGCAGGAGGCCCTGAGACGCCTGGATTTTTGTTGTCGTTATTAATGGTGAGGAGGTTAACGAAGCAGAAGCCTGCTCGTGTTTCCACTTTCATTCTAAGGAATTTTCTGTCTTCATGGTGATTTTCACTGAAAGACCCAAGTCATTTATAATAGAAAGGGCCACCTCGGCTTTCAGCTGGTGGCTACAGTATTACGGTAGGAGCATCATTAGAATTAATAATATGCAAAATATTTGCATTTGTGGCCTATATTCAGGGATCATTTAACTGTACATTGCTGCTAGGTCAGCAGGTGACTTGCGATTTGGCAGTACTAATTCTTTCCCCTTGAAGGCCTCCAATCCTCCTCACCCCGAACTCTGCCTAACCTGTAAACAGGAGAAAAAAATCAAGTATATTTTACAAATGAAAACAGAATTGGGTGACTTTATATGTAAGGGTTCCCATATTGTGGGCATATTATATGTTTCCAACAAGAAATTCATGTGAAGGGCTCCTAATTGGGTACTATTTAGGTTAAAAGTGGAGCTAGTGAGCAGTTTAGCAGTCAGATCCCACACTAATGAGCAGCCAATGAGGTGGACCAGGCTTGGATTCATTTGTTCTCTTCCTGACATAGCAACTGACACTCTGGGTTACTAGGATGGAGAGACTGGCCTCCTCCTTCTCCCAAAGTCACCCCACCTTAGCCCTTGCCTTATCATCTTCAGGTTGGGATAAATGCTCTTTCCTAAGCTCTAACAATGAACCTGTGCACTTGGAGCTTCTAGCACCTCTAAAGAAATGACCTCTGTAGACCAGGGTGAAAGCGTTGCAGGAACTCAACTTACAGTGGCTTCTAACAACATGTTCATTAAGTGCTTCCTGGCTTCCTTTAATTGCAAATGAATAAATGTGGTAAGGACAGGGGACTTCACAGTTTGGGAGTGCCACTGTGCCATGTCACAGGATGTTGACAGGAGTATACAGAGTAATGTAAACAAAGAACATTTCAAAGGTAGCATGAGCTATCTATGTGGCAGCCATTTTCACAGAGAGACGAAAAGTATGGGCTTTGGAGTTTGCCTGACTGGGTGGCAGCCTCTTAGTAACCAATCTTTAGTGGTGTGACTTTTGCGTGCTCCATATAATCTCTCAGCTTCTTCTGCCGTGAAATGGGGACAATACTGCCCCACCCTCATCCCCAGCTCATGGAGTTGTGAGCAACTGCATTGCAGAGCCTGGTGCACAGTTAGCACTTGATAAACAGCAGCATGATTGTGTGACTGTTCTCAGAACTGGCCATCAATACCTCGTAGACTGTCAGGATGGTGCCAATACCAGCTATTCTGTTAGCTGATTATGATGATGACAGGTTAGCATTTTTCAGTGCCTCCTGCAAGACAGACACTGTGGAATGCTTTGCAGCTCATCCCATGTGCTGTAAGATAACTGCTGTTATATTTATTTCACAGACAAGACACTGAGGTTCATTTGGCTTCCCACCTTCCCCACAGTTCCCTGCTAGTAAGCGGTGCAGTCAGAACTCACAGAGGTCTGCCCCTCCAGGCGTGGGGTCTCAACCCCACTGCCCTGTCTCCCGAGGTCACCTCTGACTTTCTCTGACTTTCCAGCCACCAGTCCACACTTTTAAATCAGAAATTGAGACTGTAGCTGAAGAAACATATAGATTTCTTTTTTTTTTTAACTTCATGATCTCAGTATAAGATCTGCTTAGATAGAATTTATTATCCCAGCTAATAAAGCAATTTAATAATAAAATAATAGACAAAGAGAGGATAGAAAACAAAAGCAAAAACTCTTGCTCCAGATTTCTTCCCAACTAGGAATAAAAAGCCTAATTTAATAAAACATTTTTTATAGCCAAATAACACAGGATGTGTAGGTATCAGTAAGCCAGCATTCTGGCGTAGGAAGAGATGTTTGATTTCCATTCATGTAGAGTTGTATTAGCTGCTAACATGATGGTAGCTTTCTATTGTTTCCTATTTATATATAAACTTCTCCATATGTTTTCAATAAAGAACTAAGAAAACAAACCACCCACTGTCCATGACACTGCCTTTGCTCCACATTTATGGAGTCATTATCTAATTGTTAGCACATGGTGAAGGATTTGGGAAAACAAAATTGTCTCTGCTCAGAGAAGCTGAGATGGATCAATGGGTCCCCTGGCTGCTACAACTGTTGCTTCCTAGGAGCCAAAGTCACAAACATCCAGATTCCTTATATGCCATGAGCTTTGGGTCATGTTCAGGGTGGATGTGAAAACCTGACCATTGCTAGTGACAAGGAGCAGGCCAGGCCCGATTTACCCAACTCCTTCTAGCACACACACCAAGATAGTCTTCCTCTGGTTTACAGGGTGTAGGAAGAAACCTGCTTCAAGAGACGGGAGGCTTTATTGCTGAGATAACCAGCACCCATGGAGACAAGCTCGAGTGTACCGACGAGGAGGCCACGCTGTTCAACGATAAGCTCAGTTATTATCTGCAACCCCCCCCCCCCACTTTGCTCTCTTAATAAAGGAATCTCTCTATTTGGCGCCAGGGAAACTGTCATTCATTACCACATGATGTGCATAATGTAACGTAGAGAAATGCCCCCAGGGAACCTCCCTGGTTGGGATCATTGGATTAGTTAATATCTGCTCAGAGTTGAGGCTTTATGGCTTTGTCATGTGCTACAATCACATCTTATAACACTTCTTTTTTTTTTTTTTTTTTTCCTCTTAAGGGTCAAGCAACTCTGCCAAAAACCAGTTTGGTAACCATTCACATTCTTTGGGTGCAACGCAAGATTAAAAAGAAGAAGACTGTTTAAAATACATATTGCATGTTTTAAAATGCTCACTTCCTAATATAAACACAAGGATGATGTTTGTATTCTTGGCTTTTATAAAATTCCAGGCGATTCTTCTTCAGAAATAAAGACCCAAATTCCATAACATCTCCTCTCCACCCCCGACCCCACCCCCCAATTTGGTTTCTTCTTTGTTTAAAAGCTTTTCATTTTCTCATAACCTACAGAGAATAACTGATGAGAAAACCAGGAGAAAATCAATGCGTTTCTCTCATCTTTCTCAAAATGTCTTTGGTTTTGACCTAAAGTGACACTGAAATCCCAAAATCAAATGAAAAGAACAAGAGCCCCCTCATTATTTTAATTAATCATGTAGCCTCATATCAATCATCAAAGAAATAAAGTTCAGCTGGGCACAGTGGCACACACCTGTAATCCCAGTGGCTCAGGAGGCTGAGGCAGAAGGATTGCGAGTTCAAAGCCAGCCTCGGCAAAAATGAGGCGCTAAGCAATTCAGTGAGACCCTGTCTCTAAATAAAGTACAAAATAGGGCTTGGGATGTGGCTCAGTTTTTGAGTGCCTCTGAGTTCAATCCCTGGTACCCCCCATCCCTCCCATAAGAAGAAATCCCCACTGACACAAGGCAATCAGCCCTGGTAGGACTTTCTTGCCCCACTGAATGTTAACATTTTATGGTGGCGGTGACATATTTTACACAGGTAGTGGTGATGTTGCTTGGCCAGGTAGTGGGCACAAAATGGGTTTTGAAAAGCAGTTCATTCCCAGATGTGCGAGCTGAGCCACTGCACTCATCTCTCATAGCCGGCTGATGGCCCTGGAGTCCCCTGCTTCCAGGGTGGAGGTGGAGGTATAGGTGGAGGTGGAGGAGGAGGTGGCCAGTCTTTACAGAGCAGCAGCTCAGACCACTGCCAATATTTGTGGTCTAAAGAGGCTTCCCCTGCCCTGCAAAGCCAGAAACAGGCTTCACTTTCTGGTCAGGTCTACTCTGAAGTTCATGCTTTTATTTCTAACCAGTCTTCAGCATTCTGTCTTGAACAGCCTTGGGTACCCAAGGGAGATCTAGAAGAAAGATGACAAGGTGCAGTGCCATAAGTTATTTTCATTTGGCAGCTAAACTGGCAGCAGCATGGGGGAACTGGCAGTCTTGGGTAAGTCACATTAGTACAAAAATTGCAGACAACTTTTGTGGGTTAGCCCCCACCTGCCTGGAGACAGGAACAGAATGGAGAGCTTCCAGGGACCCCGTTCCAGCACGATCACACGGTTGTGTGCAGAGGAATTCTGCTGTGAGACAAACCTGTGTTTTCAGGCAATCCCATTTTTACAATGTCATTTGAAGCACTCTAGATCTCAGTGAATTCTCCTCTTGGGCTAGTCAAGGTCTGCAGATAGCCCTTAAACTTACAAAGGCATCTGATCCCTCTCTAAATGTCACTATGGTAACGGCGGTGAGTCGGCAGGATAAAAATACGGCATGAACATTGGTTAAAAGATGTATTTTACTTATAGTATATAAGAAATAGGACTGTATTCACGTTGCTTTTAAAAATAAAAGAATGCAAGATCCAGGGTATTGTTAGATCAACTTTAAAAAAGCTGAAATTAACACCGATCACAGTGTCTAGTTATTTTTCTGATGTTGTAGCAACGTATTTGATCATAGGCAGTGGACCTCAAAATCAATCTCTGTGTGTATGTGTGCGCACACGCCTGCATGCACTCTGCGCTATTGCTCAGCACAGCTGACACAGTGAGACCCAGTGGGGATTGAACGTAGGGTCTCACCCATGCTAGGCAAGAGCTCTACCACTGAGCTTCATCCCCAGCCCTTTTTATTTTGAGACAAGTCTTGCTATGCTGGCCAGGCTGGCTTTGAACTTGATATTCTCCTGCCTCAGCCTCCTGAGTTGCTGGGATTACAGGTGTGTGCCACCATGTCTGGTGAAGATCCCACAATTACAGTGTGATTCCTTTAACGCCATACGTTGGCCAAACGTTTCATGTTACTGGCTTCATACTCATTTCCATTTGCAGTGGTAGAAGGGAAATGTTCGACGTCACTGACTTTGTAGACGCAGACTCCTTGAACTTGGCATTCTCTGTCCTCTCCATCTCCTTCCTCCCAGGCTACTCCCTGTCAGTCTCTCCTTATCCCCACCAACTCCCATCCTTCTCCATGTTTGGAAGGTGCAAACTGCCAAAAGGAAGAGCTCATCCTTCACTGACGCACTTCCTTTAACCCTGACGTGCTGCACAGACATAAAGATGCGCTTCTCACATTGGATGGTGTTGGTCTGCCCCCAGGAGAGTGCTCTGGGTTGACTCCTGCTGCCTTTCTCTTGGCTGGGAAGGCTACCCCAGCTTCTTTCTTTAGTCTCTTCCTAAGGTTATAACTGACAACTGAGTTCATCTTCTTACAAGTAGACAGATTATTTCTTTTTAAAATTGCATTAGTCATCATTTTCATGTCCTAAAAAATAAGGTACTTTATACCCAAGAACCCACATATCACTTAACCCTAGAAGAAATCCTACTAAAATCCGGTTCATGAATTCTGTTTCTATACACACAAGCACTTCTAGCATTTTAGGATTATGACAATATCCTCATATGCTTTACTTGATCAAAGACTCTTTAGTAATATTAGTAAAGATACTAAACATAGCTTTAGAAATAATTATAGCTTATTAAAAAGTCTTTTCCTCCTTCTCGTTTAAAAACACAGTAGTGAGTTTGAAACCTCCTAAAAACCGTTGTACCCAAGTATGAATTTCTGGGCTCTTGGTTCCCTCAAATGTCTTTGTGTCTTACCACTGCCCAAATCTTTCCTGATTATCATGCCCCTGATATGCTGGTCAGTTCCATCTTATCCAATTTATGTTTTATACTTGTCTTACTCCTGAAAGAATCCAACGCTTCTGCAAAGAAAAGATCTTAATAACATATTAGAAGAGTAGGTAAAGGCTCCAGGACCAAGGAGATGCCAGGAATTCAAGGGAGAGAGGTCTGGTGGACCCTTCTGCATCTCCGTATTAATCAACAGAGCTTAGCACATAAAAGGTACTTCACAGATGCTTGAGGAAAAAAAATCACAGTTGCGAAAATGTTGACCTGGACCCTAGAAGCAACTTGAGGGTGCAATCTAGCTCTAGCTCGTGACTGCCAGCGTAAGAGGGAGGACTGATGCATTGCTGAGCTTGCAACATCTAGGAATAGAATGCGGGACCCTACCAGCTCCTTGGAAGGGGCGATGCATTTGCCAACATTCACCTCTAAGAGGAATTATTCCATGGCCCTTCATGTGAGGAACACTGAACAAAATACAGAGTCTCCAATAATGATTTTACAAAAGATAAAAGAGTTGCTTACCTTTACCAACTGTTTCCTACATATTGATACTCAATGAAAACTAAAAACAAAATATTAATCCGTAGTTCAGTCAAGGTGTAAGGTGTTTTCTTCAGGGAGCAAATGTATCTATTCAATAGTTATTGAGAAAAAAAAAATGAGGAGTAGGACAGCCACAGATCCCCGTTGCCCTGGCCAGTCCCAGTTTATACCCCTTATCTCAGCATGTTATTTTTATTTATTTATTATTTATTTATTTATTTATTGGTTGTTCAAAACATTACAAAGCTCTTGACATATCATCTTTCATACATTTGACTCAAGTGGGTTATGAACTCCCATTTTTACCCCAAATACAAATTGCAGAATCACATCGGTTACACACTCACATTATTACATAATGGCATATTAGTGACTGTTGTATTCTGCTACCTTTCCTATCCCCTACTATCCCCCCTCCCATCCCCTCCCTTCTTCCCTCTCTACCTCATCTGCTATTGTTCAATTTTCTCCCTTGTTTCCCCCACCCTTTCCCCTCACAACCTCTTATATGTAATTTTCTGTAACATCGAGGGTCTCCTACCATTTCCATATCCTTTCCCTTCTCTCTCCCTTTCTCTCCCCCCATTCGTCTCTGTTTAATGTTAATCTTTTCCTCATGCTCTTCCTCCCTGTTCTGTTCTTAGTTGTTCTCTTTATATCAAAGAAGATATTTGGCATTTGTTTTTTAAGGATTGGCTAGCTTCGCTTAGCATAATCTGCTCTAATGCCATCCATTTCTCTGCAAATTCCATGATTCTGTCATTTTTTAGTGCTGCGTAATACTCCATTGTGTATAAATGCCACTTTTTTTATCCATTCATCTATTGAAGGGCATCTAGGTTGGTTCCACAGTCTAGCTATTGTGAATCGTGCCGCTATGATCATTGATGTGGCATTATCCCTATAGTACGCTCTTTTAAGATTTTAAGATCCTTAGGGAATAGTCCGAAAAGGGCAATAGCTGGGTCAAATGGTGGATCCATTCCCAGCTTTCCCAGGAATCTCCATACTGCTTTCCAAATTGGCCTCACCAATTTGCAGTCCCACCAGCAATGTACAAGTGTACCCTTTTCCCCACATCCTCGCCAGCACTTATTGTTGTTTGACTTCATAATGGCTGCCAATCTTAGTGGAGTAAGATGGTATCTTAGTGTGATTTTGACTTGCATTTCTCTGACTGCTAGAGATGGTGAGCATTTTTTCATGTACTTGTTGATTGATTGTTTGTCCTCCTCTGAGAAGTGTCTGTTCAGGTCCTTGGCCCATTTGTTGATTGGGTTATTTGTTATCTTATTGTCTAATTTTTTGAGTTCTTTATATATTCTGGATATTAGGGCTCTATCTGAAGTGTGAGGGGTAAAAATTTGTTCCCATGATGTAGGCTCTCTATTTACCTCTCTTATTGTTTCTCTTGCTGAGAAAAAACTTTTTAGTTTAAGTAAGTCCCATTTGTTGATTCTTGTTATTAACTCTTGGGCTATGGGCGTCCTATTAAGGAATTTGGAGCCCGACCCCACAATATGTAGATCGGAGCCAACTTTTTCTTCTATCAGGTGCAGTCTCTGATTTGATATCAAGCTCTTTGATACATTTTGAGTTAACTTTTGTGCACGGTGAGAGAAAGAGGTTCAGCTTCATTTTGTTGCATATGGATTTCCAGTTTTCCCAGCACCATTTGTTGAAGATGCTATCCTTCCTCCATTGCATGTTTTTAGCCCCTTTATCGAATATAAGATAGTTGTAATTTTTGGATTGGTCTCTGTGTCCTCTATTCTGTACCATTGGTCCACCCACCTGTTTTGGTACCAGTACCACGCTGTTTTTGTTACTATTGCTCTGTAGTACAGTTTGAAATCTGGTATTGCTATACCTTCTGATTCACACTTCCTGCTTAGAATTGCTTTTGCTGTTCTGGGTCTTTCTGGGTCTTTTGTTTTTCCATATGAATTTCATGATTGTTTTATCTATTTCTTCAAGAAATGCCGTTGGGTTTTGGATTGGCATCACATTAAACCTGTAGAGAACTTTAGGTAATATTGCCATTTTGATGATGTTAGTTCTGCCTATCCATGAACAGGGTACATTTTTGCATCTTCTAAGATCTTCTTCTATCTCTCTCTTTAGGGTTCTGTAGTTTTCATTGAATAAATCTTTCACCTCTTTTGTTAGGTTGATTCCCAAGTATCTTATTTTCTTTGAGGATATTGTGAATGGAGTGGTTTTCCTCATTTCCATTTCAGAAGTTTTGTTGCTGATATACAGGAATGCCTTTGATTTATGCATGTTGATTTTATATCCTGCCACTTTGTTGAATTCACTTATTAACTCTAGCAGTTTCTTTGTAGACCCTTTTGGGTCTGTTAGATATATTATCATATCATCCGCAAATAGTGATAATTTAAGTTCTTCTTTTCCTATTTTTATGCCTTTAATTTCTTTTGTCTGTCTAATTGCTCTGGCTAGTATTTCAAGAAGTAAATTGAATAGAAGTGGTGAGAGAGGGCATCCCTGTATTGTTCCAGATTTTAGAGGGAATGCCTTCAGTTTTTCTCCATTTAGGATGATGCTAGCCTGAGGTTTAGCATATATAGCTTTTACAATGTTGAGGTAAGTTCCTGTTATCCCTAGTTTTTCTAGTGTTTTGAACATAAAGGGATGCTGTACTTTGTCGAATGCTTTCTCTGCATCTATCGAGATGATCATATGGTTCTTATCTTTAAGTCTATTGATGTGGTGAATAGCCTTTATTGATTTCTGTATATTGAACCAGCCTTGCATCCCAGGGATGAATCCTACTTGATCATGGTGCACAATTTTTTTGATATGCTTTTGTATTCGATTCACCAGGATTTTATTGAGAATTTTTGCATCCAAGTTCATTAGAGATATTGGTCTGTAGTTTTCTTTCTTTGAAGTGTCTTTTTCTGGTTTCGGGATCAGGGTGATGTTGCCCTCTTAGAATGAATTTGGAAGAGCTCCTTCTTTTTCTATTTCTTGAAATAGCTTGAAAAGTATTGGTATTAATTCTTCTTTGAAGGTTTTGTAAAACTCCGCTGTATACCCATCTGGTCCAGGGCTTTTCTTGGTTGGTAGTCTTTTGATGGATTCTTCTATTTATTCCTTTGTTATTGGTCTGTTTAAATTGTGTGTGTCTTCCTGACTCAATCTGGGCAGATCGTATGACTTAAGAAATTTATTGATATCTTCACTATCTTCTATTTTATTGGAATATAGGGTTTCAAAATATTTTCTAATTATCTTCTGTATTTCTGTAGTGTCTGTTGTGATATTGCCTTTTTCATCCCGTATGTTAGTAATTTGAGTTCTCTTTCTTCTTCTCTTTGTTAGCATGGCTAAGGGCCTGTCGATCTTATTTATTTTTTCAAAGAACCAACTTTTAGTTTTTCAATTTTTTCAATGGTTTTTTTTTGTTTCAATTTTGTTGATTTCTGCTCTGATTTTAATTATTTCTTGTCTTCTACTACATTTGCTGTTGTTTTGCTCTTCCTTTTCTAGGGTTTTGAGGTGTAGTGTGAGTTCATTTATTTGTTGGTTTTTTCTTTTTTGGAGGAAAGAACTCCAGGAAATGAATTTCCCTCTTAAAACTGCTTTCATTGTGTCCCATAGATTCCGGTATGTTGTGTCTGTATTGTCATTTGTCTCTAAGAATTTTTTTATCTCCTCCTTTATGTCTTCCATAACCCATTGATCATTCAGTAACATATTGTTCATTTTCCAGGTGATGCAGGATTTTTCCTTCCTTCTTTTATCATTGATTTCCAGTTTCATTCCATTATGATCAGATATGGTGCATGGTATTATCTCCACGCCTTTATATTTACTAAGAGTTGCCCTATGGCATAATATATGGTCTATCTTTGAATAGGATCCATGTGCTGCTGAGAAGAACGTGTATCCACTTGATGATGGTTGATATATTCTATATATGTCAGTTAAGTCTAGGTTATTGATTGTGTTATTGAGTTCTATAGTTTCTATATTCAGCTTTTGTCTAGAGGATCTGTCTAATGGCGAGAGCGGTGTGTTGAAGTCACCCATAGTTACTGTGTTGTGGTCTATTTGACTCTTGAACTTGAGGAGAGTTTGTTATATGAATGTTGCAGCTCCATTGTTTGGTGTATACAAATTGATAATTGTTATGTCTTATTGGTGGATGGTTCCTTTTAACAGTATATAGTGTCCTTCTTTATCCCTTTTGATTAACTTAGGTTTGAAGTTGAGTTTATTCGATATGAGTATGGCCACTCCTGCTTGCTTCCGAGGGCCATGTGAGTAGTATGATTTTTCCCAACCTTTCACCTTCAGCCTGTGTATGTCTTTTCTTATCATATGAGTCTCCTGAAGGCAGCATATTGTTGGATTTGTTTTTTTGATCCAGGTTACTAGCCTATGTCTCTTGATTGGTGATTTAGGCCATTAACATTTAAGGTTACAATTGAAATATGGTTTGTACTTCCAGTCATGTTTATTTATTTATGTATTTTAGTTTGTCTAGTTTTTACTTTTTGGTTATTTTCTTCCCCCTTTACTGAGATACCTCCTACTGTTAGGTTTGGGCACTATTTTTCAATTCCTCCTCTTGTAGTATTTTGCTCAAAATGCTTTGCAGTGCTGGTTTTCTGGCTGCAAATTCTTTTAGCTTTTGTTTATCGTGAAATATTTAAATTTCATTGTCAAATCTGAAGCTTAATTTTGCTGGATACAGTATTATTGGTTGGAATCCATTATTTTTCAGCATTTGAAATATATTGTTCCAGGATCTTCTGGCTTTCAAAGTCTGTGAAGAAAAATCAGTCGTTAACCTAGTTGGTTTACTCCTGAATGTAATCTGCCTCCTTTCTCTCGTAGCAGGCGGGCGGGTGGACTCCAGCTGCCCAGTCGCACGGGCAGCGGGCGGGCTGTCGCCGGCAGGTGGGTGGTCTCTAGCCGCCCAGTCGTGAGGGCCTGGCCTCTCGTCCCCTAGCTTCTCCTTCTAGTCCGGCCTTCCCCTGTGTGATGCCTCTTGGCAGTTCAAACTGTACTCTGGGCCTGCAGTTTGCTGGGTGTGGAGGGTGGCTATTGAAAACTGGCACCCTATTGTTTTGTTTTTTTCCGCCTGCCCCTCCCCCAGAGCTGGCAAGACAGGTTTCGTTTTCGCCGCTGATGGGAGGGGGAGTTGGAGGACTGGTGTCTCTACCTTTCCCCATGTCTCTATGTAGGCTCGTTCTGATAATCCCTCCCCCAGAAAGCCTGGGAGAGAATTTATGTGAATTCCCCGCTGTATGGGAGATGGGCTGAGTAACACGCACCTGTTTTATTGTTGCAATCTGTCGGAACCTGGTGGTGGTGATGTCAGCTCTCCAAGATGGTGGCTGCTGGCTTCCTTGGTGGACTTTCCATTGTGGGGGATAGAACTGGACCGCTTCCTTCCCCACCTCAAATCCCGAACTCAGCCCAGTGCTCAGTGAGGGCACATCCAGCAGGACTCCACAGAATCCGTGGCACCGTTTCTCTCTGCTTGCTGGTCACTTCTCGGCGGCGCCCCGCCGTCTGTAGCCGCGGGGCGGGCCGCGTGGCGGGCCGCGTGGCAGACAGTGGATCAGTCAGCCTGGATCTCCGGTCGCACAGTTGGCTCGAGTTTGATACTCAAAAACCGGTCCTCGGTGATGGAAATCCTTCCTCTAGGTTTCGGTGCACCCCAATTTTGCTGTAAATTCCTAACAAGATAGCTTTTTGTTGTTGTTCTAACTCGTTATTCACCTGCGCAGTGACACGGTACACGGGGTGTGATGCACTCACTGAATTGCTTAGTGTCTCACCATTGCTGAGGCTGGCTTTGAACTACCAATCCTCCTGCCTCAGCCTCCTAAGCTGCTGGGATTACAGGTGTGCACCACCATGCCCAGAAGGCTTTTGGCTTTAAGTCTACTTGGTGATACTCCAAGCTCCTATTTCCACACCTCTCTCCTGAATTCAGACTCTTCTACCAGCCACTCAGCATCTTCATTTTCATGCCTAATTGTGTATTTCATGTCTAAATGTGTGTTTCATGTCTAATTGTGTATTTCATGTCTAATTGCATTAGTGATCATTTTCATGTCCTAAAAATGGCTTTTAGGGGCTGGTTCCCTCAAATGTGTTTGTGTCTTACTACTGCCCAAATCTTTCCTGATTTAAATTAATTTGCCAACACAAATTTATTCTTTTCACAGTTATGGAGGGTTTGAGTCTGAATGGAATCTTACAGGCAAGAGTCAAGGGGTTGGTAGAGCTGGTTCCTTTTCTTGTCTGGCTTTTCCCAGCTCCTTGAAGTGCCCTTGTTCCTTGGCTCATGTCTCTCATCACAAGGCCTCTTCTCCTCCTTCACCGTCGTCACACATCCTGTCCCTCCTTCGGTCATCTTTCCTCCCAACTTAGAAAACAGCAAAAACATCCTTCTGGTCATAGAGTCTGAAAACGTTGGTCATCATTCTTGACTCCTATCTTGCTTTTGTATCCCAAATGCAATCTGTCAGCAAATGCTGTCAGCTCTGTTTTCAATAACAGACCAATTCTTCCACAACTTCTCCCTGCTCCGCTGTTCTCATGGAGAATTGCAATGGCTCCCAACTGTCCCCCTGCTTCAAGCCCTGTCATCTTTCAGCCTGTTCTCAGTAGAGTGATCCTCATTTAAAAAAAAAAAATCCAAGCCAGATGATCCTATTCTTCATCTCCAAACCTCCATATGGCTTCCATCTCACTCAGAGTGAAAAGCAAAGCCTTTGTATTCTTCCCGAAGGCCCTACAGCCAAATCTTTCTCTGAAGCTGCTGAAATGCCCAAACACTTAATTGAATTCTCAGAATTCTTGACCAAAAGAAAAGAGGAAATGATCCTGGTTCATGAAGAATCTGGAGGCAAGAGTTACTAGCTCTTTATTTTTATGATTAAAGAAGCCTCAAGTTGTCTATAGAATGTTGAATTGAACCTCTAAGAAGACAATGAGTTAGCCACAAAACCATCCCTATCCAACTAAATCAATCAGCTTGTTGAATGGGAAATGGGCATCCAGTGGCTTTTAGGGGATGGTGGCTAAAATGGCCCTGGGGGAAGGGGAGGAGAGAACTGAGTATCAGGTAGTGGGAGAAAAGAGCTCAGAGGTGATCATTCACTGTGAGGCTCATGAGGATGGGATGGAGGAGGTCTGTGCAGAAACCTCGCCTGAGGGACCAGGGAGTCTTTAAGAAGGAACTCTAAGGGTATAAAAACCACCACCACAATGTGAGCCACTGGGATTATAGGAAGTGAGGCTGAGAGAGGGCAAAAATTACTGTTGAAGCAGATGGAGCATTTATACAGAGGAAACTACATGCTCATGACTAGCAGGTGACCTCTTCCCTGAATTCTACAAAATTTCCTCCTTGACCTCTTTGTGTGAATGTCTGATAGCTCTAATTCATCGTGTCCAAAGCTGAATTCCTGATCTCCAACTCCTCTATCTCAGTGGCTCAGGTCCCAAACTGTGGGGTCACATCATCTCCTCTCCTCTCTCCCCCTATCATAGCCAACTGGCTTTTCCAACTGGTTGGAGCCTGACGACTTGTCACCCCTCCACTGCTACCGTCCCCTTTCCAGTTACCCTCGGCTCTCGGCTGGATTATTGTCTCGCTTCCGTTCTGGGCCCCTTCAGGGTATTCTCACCCAGCAGCAGATGAATCATGTTAGACCACTAATTCAGTTCATGATACTCCTCTGCTCAAGAGACTTCAATAGTTGCGATCTCACTCAGAGGAAATGCCCAGGAGGCCCGGCTCCATGTGGACTCCTTTATAGCCGTGACCGCACGTCCTACTGCTTCTCTTCCTCAGCTCCACTTGAGGAACACGGGCTTCCTCCCTGTTCCCTGCTTGCTGAGCAGGTCCCCATCAGCTTCTTTGCAACAACTCTTCACTTGCCCTAGAAAGTTCCCTCCAGGAGACCCAGGCGGCCCTCTTCTGCATCTTCTTCGGGCCTTCACTCAAATCACCTCCATGGAGTCTTGCCCCTATAAAAAACTAAACATCTCCCTTCTCACATCCCTATCTTTTCTCCCTGTCCAATTTCTTCCCCCCAGTAGTTATCTTCATCTAACATACCATGTTCCCCATTCATCCAGTTTATTATAAGTCTTGATTCACTAGAATGGGAGCAAGACGAGGAGGTAGTCAGCTTCTCATCACGGTGACCCAGAATACCTGACAAGGACTAATTAGAGGAGGAAAAGTCTACAGGAGTGTAATCCATGGATTAACTGAGTCTATTGCTCTGGGCCCAAGGTAAGGCAGAAAATCATGGAGGAAGGGTGTGGTGGAGGAGTGCTGTTCCATTCATGGTGGCCAAGCACAGAGAGAGCCGGGGGAAGATGAATCCTTCCAGGGCAGGTCCCCCATGGCCCACCTCCTCCAGTCACACCCCACCCACTCCATTCAAACTCAGATGGATTGATTAGATCACAGCCATCTAATCTTATCATTTCTGAATGCTCTGGTATTGACACGGGGACACTTCATATTCAAACCATAACATTCCACTCTTCACTGGCAAAAGCTCATGTCTATCTCATGATGCAAAATGCATTTAGTTGTCTCTAAGAGTCTCCATAGTTTTAACAGTTCCAGAATTGCCCCCAAAGTGCAAGTCCAAAGTCTCTTCTGAGACTCAAGGCCAACTCTTGGCTGTGAGACCCTGTAATGATCAAAAGCAATTTATATATATCCCATATATAGTGGAAACAGGTAAACACTCCCATTCCAAAAGGGAGAAATAGGGGCATAGAAAGAAGGGATGGGACTAAAGCAAGACCAACCCTGACTAGGCAGAAATTAGGTGCTGTAGATCCACATCGAACATCTGAGGCACATGGTGGCAAGAAGGTCAGTCCCACCCCTTTGACCTTGCTGGTTGCAGTGCATATGGCCTCTCTTTCAGCCTGGCTTTCTCCACAGCCAGCAGCTTTCCTTGGCAGACTGACCACATTACTGGTATTTGTTAATTCCTAGGGTCTCATTTCAGCTTCGGCTGCACCTCAACAACTTCACACATCACCCTTTCGGGGCAGCCTGCAGGAATTCCTGGGGAGGGGTACTGGGGATTGAACTCAGGGGCACTCAAACACTGAGCCACATTCCCAGCCCTATTTTGTATTTTATTTAGAGACAGGGTCTCACTAAGTTGATTAGTGCCTTGTTGTTGCTGAGGCTGGCTTTGAACTTGCGATTCTCCTGCCTCAGCCTCCTGAGCCACTGGAATTATAGGCATATGCCACCATGCCTAGCAGCCTGCAGGGATTCTGACCCTGTTATATTTTGCCTGTCCTCCTAGGTCCTCTTTTGAAATCTCAGTGGAAGCCTCCATGACCCCACAGCTTCAGCATTCTGCATTGCTGCAGAACCAGCACCATGCGGATGACACCAAGGTCTGCTGCCAGGCTGTGCAGTAGCTGGGTCCTCTGGGATGGTCACAGCATTAACACAGAAGATTTGGGGGGACACCTCATATCCAAACTATACCAAAGAGAGAACTCAGAACACTTTCTGACATTTTTGAAGGCTGTCAATAAACATGGGCTAAGACAAAGAATGAATAGATGTATGTATATATGTATTTAACACATGAGTGTGTGTATATTTCTATATGCAAGCCCACAAGAGCAAATAACCAGGTCCCATTTGGGATGATGGTGGTGGCAGTGAAGATGATGACCACAATGGTGTTGGTGATAATGCAACATTAGCTTTTCGGAATCTGTTTGTGTTGTTGCTGTTTAATTCCTCAAGCAAGGATGGGGTTCACAATTAAGGTTATAAGCTGTTTTTCAGGTGTATATTTTATAAAGCTCTAAAAATATAGAGATTTTGATAACATCTACAGAGGAGCGGCGCGGGGTGGAGATGCAGGCGTGGGAAAGAGTGGTCAGTGGGTACCAAGCTATAGTTAGAGAGGGGCTATTGCAGGAAACAGTAGGGTGACTGCAGATAACAAGCATGAACTGTACATTTCAAGAAGCTAAAATAAAGGGTTTTGAAAGTTTTCACCATAAAGAAATGGTAAATGTTTGAGGAGATATTTAACCCAATTTAAACATTATACAATATATACATGTACTAAACTATTGCATTAATACATCTAATTTTAAAGTTTTTATATATAAGCTTAACATAAATTTAATTTAAAAATATAATAAAAATAAAGCAAAATAGAAGAAAAAGAATGAATAAGAGAGAGAGAGAGAGAGAGAGAGAGAGAGAGAGAGAGAACACCAGGTGCGGTGGCACATGCCTATAATCCCCAGCGGCTCCAAAATAAAGAAAGAGAGAAAAAAGAAATGCGGGAGGAAGTAGATGTGGTTACAAAAGGGCACTTGAAGGATCTGCTGGAAATGAGATGCTTTTTGTCTTATCTGCATTACTCACCACCAGACTACAATAGTTCACCATAGCTTTACAAGATGTTGCTACAGGGTGAAAGGCACCTGGGATCTATTATTTCTTATAACTGCATGAGTATCTATAAACAATTTAATAATAATTTTAAAAAATCATTAAACAAATACTTTTTAGAAAGCTATAGAGAGTAAAAGTGATTTTAAAAAATATGTCCATAAATTATCCAACTGCAAGGGAAAGGTCTAAGGTTCTTTCCATAATGGAATAATAAGGTGCTCTTACTTTGGAGGCTGTGTGGCAATTGCTGTTCCCTTCTCAGGTGAAAACAAGGGCTGGATACATTCTTGGCAGAGCCTATTTCCCCATCTCAGGGGACAGCATCTAATGTGTTATGCTTCCCAAAATAAAATGGCCACTGTGCACAGGAGGAGAAGGGGATGAGCAATAATTACCAAGCGAAAATTTATGGAATCTAAAAAATATTAGGTATATATTTTAAAAATCTTAAGGTTTGTTATACTAGACTTAGTGCAACACGAGGCTAATAATACATGGCATAATCAGTAAGACTCGATTAGAGAAACCAATAAATGCATTCTGGGACTACTTTAACAAGATTTAACAATCACTTCACATACTTCCTAAGTTTTAAAGTATTCAGGCAAAATGAAGGGAAATAATAAATAGATGAGGCAATTTAGCTTTGAGAAGAGTTAAGATAATTTAATAGGTATAGTTTAGATAAAAGGAGGCCAAGGAATTATAGTGATTACAGAAAAAAAAATCTCAATAGGCATCTGTATTGAGTTAAGAGAGGTGAAGAAACACAATTTCCCTCTTCTGAGAATAGTAATAAGCAGCAACAATAATCACCTAAAGGGAGAAGAAGAAAATAGCTATGGTAGAAAAATAGCTGGAAATAATGATCATCTGGGAAGCCACCTGAGGACCACAGAGGGGAGACTGAGTGCTAGGAATGTTCAGGGCAAGTTCAGTAAAAGCAGTTGGACAGGCACATGGCCCTCTCTCCTGCTTCGCCTGTGGATTCCTGGGCTGTTCATCAGGGGCGTCACTGGTGATGGAAGGCTGTTTTGGTGATGAGGGGAGCAACCCTAGGAGACTGTGATCCTGGGAGTGAGTCCCACCTCCTAGTGACTGCCACCTGGGGACAAGAAGAGGTGATGAGCAGGGGCTAAAGTCACTTGAGGCACCTCTTGGCCAGTCGGTGAAAAATAATAGGCAAGTTACTTCACTACTCTGGGCCTCCATTGACTCATTTGCAAAATGGGGTTAACAATAATTATTTGGAGGTTTATTCCCAGGCAGGAGTTTTCACTCTGGGGTCCCCTGAAGATTCAGATTTGAAGCAAGCTGGTACACTTGGACTAGCAAAAATGACATCTTTATTTCCCTTAATCTCTAACTGAAATCCAAGATTTCCTCCTATTGTGAACGCAACACAGGAGTGGAACAGACCCTGTCACTTTTTCACCAACAGAAATCATAGATATTTTCATACCACATTAGAACTGTCACAGAAATTTCAAAATAATCTTATTCATCACTACTTGGAAATTCTAGTAATAAATTATACTCCAAGATCTTATTTGATGTATTGAAAAAACCACATATATCATACATTTAGGATAAAAATTTAGATAACAGTTTTTAATAAAATTCACATCCTTGTAATACTATCTATATTATTTTATGCATTCAAAGATATTATTTGAGAAGAAGTGCATAGGTTTCACCAGATTTGTGGCACAAGCTTGTGGTCCGTAGCATAAGCACTGATGAGGGCCAGTGTTGGGCAAATGGCAAAGCTTTATTAGTAAGGGAAGAAGATAATTATTCCTGTTGTTGTAATTACTATACTCATTAGAGGTCATTTTCTCTGGACATCTGAGTTGGAGTCCCGATTCTGTCACCTTGACAGTCATTTACTCTCTTTGAGCTTCATGTCCTCTTCAACAGGAGAAAGACCTACATTTAATAGGATTGTTTTGAGGATTCCATGGATCCAATATATGTATTCAGAGGTCATATATCATGCTATTCAATTCTCTTGAGACTTACAATCATTAGCAACAAGAATGAATAATAAAAGCACTGATCTAAGGTATCATCTAAGCCAGGGCACTTGTGAGAGTGAAAGGGAGGGCCAGCGGTGATTCTGCAGGAGGATGGGTGGGTACCAACCATCTCAGGCAAATCAGGAGCTAAAAGGCTGCAGAGTGCTACTTTTCTGATTCTTTTGTATCATCTATTTCTGCCACTTTATAAAATTTAACAAATAAACATCAGATTTTCTTGATTCTAAGGATCTCATTTTCTACCTATCATCACATTTTGGAAACTGGAATGTATCTTGTTGATGCACTCCATAAGACACTGGCCAACACCAAGGAAATGAACTATGCCATTGTCATTGCTTGTTGGGGTGCAGGGTTCCTCAGACAGAAAGGGTCTCAGGCAATTCCTTTTACACCTCACTTAAGGTATCCGCACTGTATCAATACAGACCATTAAAATGAATCTCTAATTATTTAATAAAATTCTTCATAAAGTTTTGATATGCAGAAGATTGATTTTCCTGTGTGAGGCAGGACAATGATGTGCAGTGGAAATCACCAAATCTTCAGAATAGACCATAGAGTGTTCAGGGTTGGCAAAGACTGCTGTCATCAAATGTGTACCAGGGAGGCCTCCCACTCCGGTCCTGAACGATTATCAAAAGCTCCCTAAGTCTTTCAAGAGAAGCTATGTGGCTTTTAGAAATAGTAAAATTAAAAATAAACTGGAAAAGAATTTAGCCACATTGAAGATATAGGAAAAAGACGTATTCAATATGACTCACGATCAGACTGTCAACCCCAAAGGCATACCTTGAACACCTCATCCAACAAGGAGTACAGGTCACCCCAAGTGGCCAGGCATCCTGGTGCTGAGGGTTCACTACTATTCAGGGGGAATCTGCAGCCTCTGAGCTCAAGGTATTTTAGACATAGGTTGATTCTAAAGACAAAAGTGTTAGTTAAAAATATTGTCAGTTAAAAAAAAAAACCTGTGAATTTAATGTAGCTTAAGTTTTACTGAAAATCTGTCTTAATTGTGCCTGACAACTAATGATCCTTAAAGAAATGGAAAATTGGATGCCTTCTAACCAGGCTCATTGTCACTCCTCGGTGACACTCTCCTCCCCCAGATTCCACAGTCTTCTAGTATAAACTTGAGAAGACAGTATTTGACATTTTGTTGCTCTTTTACCTTCAAAACAGGTAACACAGCCACTTAATGGTTGTGTTTTTTTTTTTTTAAAGTAAAAGTAGATTCTTTCACCACTATTCTTAAGTCAACTGCTTCAACCATGTGTAGGAGAGGGATGGGCCATGGTAGCAGCTGGCGCCACGCCCCTTGATATCCCTGGGGTTTCCCCATCAGTCATAGTTAACTCACATAAATATCACTAACCTGTTTTAATGGCAAAATATCTGCTAGAATAAGAAGGTGTATTACACAAATAAATACAGAAGGCGCTTTTCACCTGGTCATAAGAAAAATGCACTTTATTCCACTTAAAAATTTCAATATTAAAATCCACAATTGCTGGCTGTCACTGAAGACAATGTTAATTTATTACTTCACACGTGTCACTTCCATGTAATGAAATAATTAGCTGAGAAGTTATATTTGCATTCCCAACATTTTTGTACAATAGGAATGTCAGTCTGATTAGGCATTAGCTACAATTTTCGAGAATTGAAGGTAGCAGCTTGGTGTACAAGGGAACATTTTTTTCTTCCTCTTCATTTGCTCTATTCTTTCCTTACTGATTCAGAAAATGATGTTTAAATAGAGACTTTCCGCAGAAGTTATCACTACAGTGTGCCATGTTAAGGTAATTACCCCAGAGAGGAGAAAATAAAAATCACACTGGTGGTCAGTCTTTCCATCAAATTCTTTGGAAGCTGAGGCCCAATGCCTTCGGTGTCAATGCTGTTATACTCTGGAATCCCATCCCTGGTCCTCATTCTCATTCGAATACATACTTTGGTTGTATTAGATGCTGGCTGAACCATTCAAGAGACAGCTCTTCATCCCAACACCCTTCCCTGAGGAAGAGCAAGCATCAAGGTCAAGGGCAGGTGCAATTTTCCAACACAAATGGTTTGCTAGAGAAGGTACTTAAAAACCTGAGCTCTTGATCATGAAGAAAAAGAAGTGTTGAAGATCACATATTATTTTATCTCCTAACCAAGGAAAGAAAAAAGGACTCCAATTTCTTAAAAACAAACAACAAGACCAAACAAGTGTTAAGTCATTTGTGCTTTGTTTGCAAATAATTTTTTTAAATTTCTCTTTCAAAAGTCACAATTCACCCCCCAGACCCCCACTTCACTTACCCTTCCTTAATCCTCCACACAGGAACAACTAAGGCAGGTAGGATTAGGGATGTTAACTTTTGGAGAAGCACAACTACCTTCTTTTATAATTGTGCCTCCTGTCTTCTAATTTGCATGTTTATATTGAGACATCACTAAGTAGAACTGGCCGGGGGTATGCTCATTGTCTGAAAATGTTAAAAAATAATGACACAATGAAATCTCTGCCTTAGAAATCCTTAAAAACAGCACAGGCAGGGATCCATCCCAGTATATTTCTATCCCTGGTATTCAGGCACAGCTACTCCAAAAGAAGAAGGCCGAACTTTATTGTGGAGGGTTTACACACACGCATGTGCGCACGCGCGCACACACGCGCGCACGCACACACACACACACACACACACACACACACACACATTTCCATTCTCTTAAGAATTGGGTTTCTGCCCTCATTTTCCTATTCTTTTAAGGCTAAGGCAGTGGGGAATATCCTAAGATGGTATCCTGGGATATTTTTGATCTGAAGATAGTCCTTTAAAAAGTGGAAGGATTTTAACATTTATTAGTGTAAGGAAGTCTTTTATTATGAAAAGGTCTCTTTGGCTATTTTATTTTTAATTTTATGTATTATTTAGTTCTTGCTATGCTTTAAAAAGTACCCCAAACTAAGAAAAAATTTGGAAATTGAAGTGGTGCTTTGAAAAAGAAAAATCATTGTAGCAGGATTCAGAGAGTTAACTTTAGAATAATATAGATATTTGTTTTTATACTCTCCAGAGAAAGTGCAAATTCAGAGCATTGGGAATGACTTAGCGACAACTGACATCTGCATGGTTACACAGGATTCCTTGGCTTTTTACTCCAAAATTGTACAGAATTGATTCTGTGCTATATGTGTTTCAAATTAAGCACCTTGAAGTGACTTTACTACTCATCCATTCATGTATACTAATGACCCAGCATTCCTGAATATATTAATGTGTATTTCCTTTAGTGTATGACAAGCTGATAGATACCTGTGTTTAAGATGGGTGACAGAAGTATACACAGTTATAGAAGCCATTATGGCTGAAGTCTGGAGACTTAAAAACCTAAATTCAACTTCAGGCCTTGAACCTCAGAGGCTGGGCTGTGCAGACTTGGGTACATTGTTTACTTCTCGGAACCTCTGTTTCATCGTGTGTGAAGTTAGGAAAACAGTGCATAGTTTGGCTTCTACCTAAGTCATTACCATTAGCAGAGATGATGTCTATGAAAGAATAATTTATAAATGATCACATAGATACAAGAGGTTACAAGGCCATCATGTAAACTGTAAGAACTTGATATATAATTTGTTTAGGGAATGATATTTTTCAAAATTTTTGATGGTTTCTTTTCTTTTTATATGCCTATCAGAAAAAATTCTACCACTGGATTTTCAGATCTAATAAAAGGACCAAATTGCTTTTCCTCACATGGAAAGATGGACGATTTTCACAAAGTACCTTTCCCTCTGTCTACTATTACATTCTCTTCCCTTTGACCTTTCCTAATTCAAATGACAAAACAGCCTGATTGCCTCCCAAAGAGTATAATAAAGTATTTTCCAGAGCTTTGGAGGGGGAACAAAGTCACCCAGCTATGGCAGTGAGTGGGGACAGATGCATGCCATACATTCTCCTGGCCCTGGGTTAATACCTGGACACTGCCTGAAACACATTTACAGGTATTGACCACGGTGTTGCCTCCTATTTCAGGGGGTAGTGCACCTCATTGGATGAGTTTTATTAAATGAAACTATATAAGAATCTATAAAAGCAAATTACATTCCTGTTTTAACTAGTAACAGAAATTCTGTTTAATCTCAATATAACTCAGGTTATGAAACCACTCTAAGCCTTTGTTGAAAGGCCTCGTTAAGCTCTCTGAATTTGCATTGTTGTTTATATATGTTTTGCTGTGTGGGACATAAAAGCTCTTTAGAAATTGATTTTGAGAAACTCTCCTTTAAGAGAACCCTGAAACCAATGCAATTTAGACAATCTGCTGGTTGCTAGGGGCAACCTCAGCTTCTAGAATGAGTAATTGCAAATGCAGGACAAGCATTTGATAAGAACTTGCAAGAGGGAGGTCTTCTGAAAGAAAATAAGAAATGGAAGTTCTAGTCTTCAGGTTAGGGGTAAAAAATATGCCTTTGGGTTTTTTACATAAATAGATGAGTCAACAGGAGTTTCAGAGATTGGAGATGGAGCTCAGTGGTAGAGCGTTTGCTTAGCATGTCTAGGGCCCTGGGTTCCATCCCAAGCACTGGAAGTAAAGGGGACAAGAATTAGAGATGTGGTCTAATTGATAAGGAGGTTAGAAAACCAGACCCAGACCAACTCTATCAGAGGACAGGTGGCCCTTATGACACCACAGGACTTCAGGACTGATGCCCTTAGGAATGACCATTAGGAAGAGTTCCAGAAAACAAAGGACTGTGACAAGTTCTTAGGTTGCAACTGTGCCCTGTGGTTCTGTCGTTGCTCAGTTCCGTGTCTGATCTTCAGCACTCAGAACAACACAGTTTATGTACTGCCCAACGTGACTGCTGGACACAGTGAGTACGAAGAGACCTCACCTCCTGGTGGCTCTGTTCTAGCGCTGACCCTGCAGGCTGCCTGCCAGTCTGTGCCCACTCACTCCTCAGGCCATCTTGGGAGGACGCTTCTCTGATGTTTATGGATGTGTGTAGCAGAATCACAGAGAAACCACAGGAGCCAGAAGGAGAGGATAAACTTCTGGAAGGGCTATTGATTAACCAAAGACCTAATGTTCTTTGGATCTTTCATAAAAAGCCTGGTTTCATGTAACAACTTAGTTTTAAAAAACGAAATACAGGTTGGCAAGCCCATGCATAAAACCAGGATGTGGTTAAACAATGAATGACAATTGTTTAGGATTAGTAGGAAAGCTGCCCAACCAAGATGTATTGGAATTTGATTTCTTTAAGAGCTATTTCTAGACATGTCAACTTCTTCAAAAGATGCCCTTTTGGGATGGGGTTATGGCTCAGTGGTAGGTAGAGTGCTTGCCTCTCATGTGTGAGGCACTGGGTTGGATCCTCAGGACCACGTAAAATAAATAAATAAAATAAAAGTATTGTTTCCATCTACAACTGAAAATATTTTTTTTTAAATGCTCTTTAATGTCTTCCAGTACTTTTATATTTAGCCATTTTTTTTTTGTACCAGGGATTGAACCCAGGGGTGATCAACCACTGAACAACATCCCCAGTCATTTTATTTTTATTTTTTATTTTGAGACAGGGTCTTGCTAAGTTGCTTAGGGCTTTGCTAAGTTGATTGCCTGGCACATTTAGTCATCTTAATATTCTATTCTTGCTCTAAGAAATAAGAGGAAAGTGCGTTGACTCTGGCACCCACATTGAGTGGCTCACTGGGCTATAACTAAGGCTGTACACTGAACTGGTGATGGGGGTTCTGCTGGCAGGACACCTAAGGAGAGCATCTGCACTCTCCTGAGTGCTGGCCTTATAAAAAAGTCACATGATTAGCCTACCAAGCCACAAACTTTAAATGTCAGAACTGTACTGTGTGCTAGAGACCTCTTTCACCAATAACTGTGACTGAGATTGCAATGGCTTCAGGAGAAAGTTTTCTAAACTTCCGCACAAAAAGGACTTAGAACAGGGGTCAGCAAAATATCTGAATATCTGATCTGCTTTCTTTTTCTTTCTTTCTTCTTCTTCTTTTTTCTTTTTATTTTTTATAAATAAGGTTCTATTGGAACACAGCCATGCTCATTCTTTGGGCATTGTTTATGAATGTACTACAATAGCAGAACCGAGAAGAGACCATATGTCTTGCAGACCTGAACTCTTTACTATCTCATCTTTTAAAAGTTTGCCAACCTCTCGTTTAGACGACAGAGGGTAGAAGACAGCTCCAGGCACATTAAAATAGTGCTGGTGATTCAAAAGTGGTTTGCTGACTCTGTAACTTTGCGAGGCCCAAGTACATGTAATGGGATAATTTAGTCCCAGAAGCTCTGACCCATATATGTCACTTGTGAGCCCAAGGCATGACACCTCGGTTCAGATTTGTGTTTCCTGGTGTGTCAACTTGATTTCCTGGGGACATTTGTGCAGTAGATGTGCGGTGGGTCCTTCCAGGTCAGATCGTGACCTGGTTAAACATAGGGAGGCACTGGAGCAGAAACTATTTGTGCCTCATAGAAAACCTCTGGCAAGTGGTAAAACAGACTGGGAACAAGCTGAGGCCCTTCATGGTTTAGGAAAAGTGAGATAAGATGCCAGCCACAATACTTTACAATAAGCCTCAGTGTTTGTACCCAATGTTTTCAGAACCAACTTGAAAAGGCTGTTGCCTTATTTGGGTTAATTATGGTAGCAGAGAAGTCCGGATCTTTTTTTTTTTTTTTTTTTTTAACATGTACTGGGCTGAATCCCACACTTGAGTCAAACTTCACTATGATATGAAACCGCAAGTTGTTATAGGTTAAATATTACTTTAGAACAGCAGGCAAGGTCTTGCCACCCCAAGGACACGGAAAAATTCTATTCTAGGGTCACAATTTCATAGAAAAATAATAATAAAAGCCAGTTAAGAAGGATCCCTCCTAAAGAGGGACAAAAGAAAGAAAAAAGAGATGCATTGATGCCTACTCACGTTTATTCACTCAGTGGCATATGATTCTCTTGATAGCAAAGGGAATATTTTGATAGTTCTGCCCAGACCGACATACATCTATATATAATTACCATATGTATATAAGATTATGAAATCCTACAGTCATAATGGAATTCTACACAGGAGAAAGCAAACACATGCAAAAGGCTGTCTTTTCCTTTTATTTTTTAATAATATCCACAAATTCTAATAAGACCCCTAAGAGCTCCCAGGTGTGCTATACAAATTAGGTGAATGTTGTAACTACAAGAGCTACCAACCAAGAACACATGGAGATAAGTGAAATTTAAACCAATTTTGTGATGTGCTTGACATACAAATGCAAATATTCAGACATTGAAAGAAAAACACAGGATGCATAAAAGCCCAGCAGTAATGACTGCAACCATAACCTCTGATTAGCGTGGCCGTCTTGCATGGAACATTAAAGATGTGAGAAAAGCTGCACTGGAGACAGAGTCCGGGCGCCATGATGCTGGATGAGTACATCAACTCTATCTATGACTTCTATAGAGCACAGCACGGTCGCTCTCTAGCAGGGTCATCCTGGCCACAGCCACATTACATGGTGGCACAGGGTTGCAAAATAAAAACACATTTTCGGGGATCACCTGAAGTCTCTCAAGCATTTGTAACATTTTCTTTATTTCAGAGGGAAATGAGAAACGTGGGTGGGGAAGTTGGCCAGAAGTTTGCTCCTAAAAGTAGCTAACATGATGTTTTTGATGTATTTATATAACTAAAAAGGAAATTTTGTTCCTCAGTACTGGCAACACAGGAAATGCTAACAAAAATACTACACAAAATCATTTTAAGTTCTTCTGTTTTCAAGTTGGCTAGAGTTCAAATAAACTAATGTGTTTAGAATGATCATACATCCCATCCCTCATTTAATAAAACCTATTTAAAATATTGCCCTTATTAATGACTAGCAGAACACAGCAGTGTTCATTATCCTTGTAATTCAATTGCCAGAAGTTTGTGCAATAAATCAGGAAAAGGTTAAAATATTTTTCATGCCAGAATAGAACATATCAATCTATTTTATTTGATTACCTTGTGTAATGAGGCTTTCTCAGGGCCAGATTACCTTACTCATTATAATTATGCCAGATCATATTTTTACTTAAAATGGAAAAGATTTCAAAATGCCAGAAATCCAGTTGAAACTAATTTAGGTACCCCCCTCCCTTCCTTTGTAGATTTGAGGACATGAGAAATGATATCCTGCTCTCTTTCCAGGACAAGAGAAGAGAGTAACATTGTTCCCATAAAAGCAGATTGGTCAAATGGCATCTGAATAGCTCTCATTCTATTCACTGATTTGAAAATTCAATAAAATCATCTATAATATTTTTAAATTCCAGAGTTAAATTCTGCTCCTGTAATTGAACTCTCATTCACCATAATATGCTTCTCTGTGTGGTGATATTTTCTTCTAGTTAATATAAGCAGATTTCAACCAATAAAGGAGTTCATATTTTTTTAATAATATTTTTTATCAATGAAGAATGACATGAAGACATTTTATGCAGTCTTTCTTCTCCTACCTAGAATAACCTCCTTTCTGGCGCCAGCGGAATGGCCCTTCCCAAGCCCTGCTAGAATCGTCCCCTTCCCAGACTCTGCTGTTGCAACAGCCCCAGGCAGTATTCCTGGCCATGAGCTGTGGCTCCAGCAGGACAGCATTTCCACGTCCTGTTCTCACCAACGTGTTCCTCCAAGTTGACAAAGGGTCACTCTAACCAGAACAGCCCTGCAAACCTCACTGGGTAAAAGGCCTTCAGACCCCCTTCAATCATAAGCCGAATATCAGAATCAAGGCAAGGCATCGGGGAGAAAGAACGGTGACTATTGGAGGGGGAGGCAGAACTTTCCTTGTTACTCTTCAGAAATGTACTTCGAAAAACATGAAAATATGGCACCTACAGGAATGACCCAAAATAAAAGACTATGAATAATACTATGTACTGGGAAGGATGGGGAGGAACTAAGGGGTTGCTGGCAGGATGTAAAATGGTAAAAGCTCCCATCTCTCTGGCAATTTCTAATAAAGTTAAACATCACTGGTTATATGGTCCAGCAACTCCACTACAAAAGAAAATAAATGTCTACGTCCACCAAAAGATCTGTATAGAAACATTCACAGCAGGTCTTTCAATGATGGGTAAAACTGGAAACAATCAAATGTCCATCAAGAGAATATCCATGCTGCATTTGTCCAGGAGAATAAAGAAATTGTGACCTATTCAGGTAACAGAGGACCACTCAGCAATGGAAAGGGACAAACTAGTCAGTCCAACAATATGAATAAATCCCTGGACCACACTGTTAGGAAAAGAAGCCAGACTCAAGATTACATTCTGAATGATTCCATTTGTAAGAAGTTCAAGAACAAGACGGGTGTGGTGGCACACACGTATAATCCCATACTACCATTGGCTTGGGAGGCTGGCGCAGGAGGATTGCAAGTTCAAAGCCAGTCTCAGCAAAAAAGAGGTTCTAAACAACTCAATGAGATCCTGTTTCTAAATAAAATTTAAAAAGGCTTGGGATGTGGCTCAGTGTTCCAGTACCCCTGAGTTCAATTCCCAGTACCCCTGTCCTCTCAAAAGAAGTTCAAGAACAGATATAACCAATCTATGGTGATAAAGAGCAGCACAGTAGTTGCCTTTGGTGGAGCTGGATGGGGGTCAATCTGAAGAGAATCTTCTAGAGCAATGGAAATGCTCTCTTCTTGATCAACATGGTGTCACACAGGGGTTTCCATTCTCTCAAGATTCGGGAATTCACCAAATGCTAGTTAAACCCCCATAAAACACAACTAGCACGAAAAATGATGAGCTACCTTGAAAAGAACCAATAAACATAAAGAGTAAACAGTATCTCTCTAAATAGTTCTCAAGTTCATGCTAATGTGAAGAGAGACAGTGGAAAGAACTTTAAAATCAGGGAAGAACATATTACAGCCTATCAAAATATGTGAGCTAGCATATTTTGAATAAGAAAAAAAATATGTATATAAATCCTTTATGGTACTTTCTGTTGATGGATCTCAGGAATGATCTCTATTCTAGTTGATGCCAAAATATAGGGAAAAACTGAATAGTTCTCATTTGAATTATTTCACTTAGTAACTATCATCAAAATGCTTATAGACTTTTTTGAGGCAAAGTTTGTTTCCTTAGAAAGAACATTTTAGATATCATAATAAAGTTGCATATGAGTTTTAAAATTTGTACACAAAGCACAAATAGCTTCACATATTTCATAACAATTTAATGAACTGTTTAGTAAATTTAGTAAATTTTAACAGTTATTATAACAATTGAGGCAATATTTCACAAGCAGCATAATTATGAAGTAAAGGTATTTTAAAGTTAATCTGAGTAACATTTTGAAAATTAGTTTGGTTATAAATTCTAGTATATAATTTAAAATCACTTTGATTTATATTTTTCTTTGCATATATTAATAAAAGCACACTGTAAACAAAGATGTATCCTTTTCTAAGAAAAGGATAATGAACAATATTAATTTTATTTCCATAAATTTTACCTAAATATGTCTATTAAAATAACTTTTGTAGTACTTTCACTGTTAGATAGATTTTTCACAGGGAAAGAAAGTGTACATTCAGAACAATGAAAAGAAAAAATAATTTTCTACATGTTGTTTTGCTCCATAGCTGGTGCAATGTAAGCGTAACCAACTTTACTATTAAACTCAAATAAGAATGGGGAAAAAAAGATTGTGCATATACCTTTATATTATTATAAAAATATCTTCCAGAATAATATTTACATTGAAAAATACTGCACTCCAAATAAAATTTACAAAATTCCCCTTTAGGCCACTCAAAATCATAAAGAGATCATTGCAGAAACTGTATGATTTTTTTGATCATAGAGACCAAGAATCTGTCAACTTTTTCTGTCAAGATCCTGATGGTTAATATTTTAAGTTTGTGGGCCACATTCAGTCTCTGTTCCGTAACCAGCTAAAGACATAAAAACATTTTTAGTTTGGGATCTGTACCTAAACAGGTGGCAGGTTAGATTTGGCTTGTAGGGCTCAACTTGCTGATTCCTGATACTGATCGCCAATGACCATAACCATACAGAGAAAATACTGGCAGAGTCACTTTAAAACCTTTTATTTTTACAATTACCAAAACAGATGCCCCTTGAAGGAAAATTCTCTTCCTGTTTCATATTGCCCCCACTGAGGAATGGCAACCCACAGGGCTCGGTTATAGTTGACATGACGGGGAGTGGCTGTCCCTCTCTCCTCTCCTCATCACTCATTCAGATCCATTTACTCTGCAAGGATAAGGCTGAGAATCCTCCCCCATGATGAACATGTCATGATCATTTCTTCTGTTTCTAACCCCTTTACATTTACTGTGCTAAGCCTTTATACCATCAGCACTCTGTTATGATTGAATCCTTTGCAAAAAAACAAAATACTTTTTGGTAAATAAATAAATAAATACTTTTTTTTGGTAAATCATTTAGAAACATGTTCTATAATGTTTGTTTTCCTAAATTTCTTATGTAAGTTTAAAGTTATTGTTAAATTTTCTAAGCTCTTTATGAGCAAATACTGTGATTTCTTTTCTTATTGTGTACAGACGGGCAAAGGTAGTGGTCGTGATAAACATTTTTACCTTTACCTAAAAGGCAGCTTACAGAGCTGATCCTGCCTTGAGCACCATGGCAGGTGAGACTGTGGCAACTGGTCTCTTGGGCAGCTGAAATTGATTGAGAATCCAGAACAAAGTGAGAGGAAGACCTCTGCATGGGCTAGTTTTGCACCAGAACCGTGTGCTCTCCTTTAATAGTGTATGCAGGGTTGTGGCTGGGAAGTGACTGCCCAGCCAGCCTTGTGTCACCTAATACCCAAGCAGTTCCATTACCTGACTAGTTCTTTTTTTTTTTTTTTTTTGAGAGAGAGAGAGAGTGAGAGAGAGAGAGAGAGAGAGAGAGAGAGAATTTTTTAATATTTCTTTTCTAGTTTTCGGCGAACACAACACGTTGTTTGTATGTGGTGCTGAGGATCGAACCCGGGCCGCACGCATGCCAGGCGAGCGCGCTACCGCTTGAGCCACATCCCCAGCCCCACCTGACTAGTTCTTGCCAATGGAATGCAAGTAGAAACCATGTGACCCACTTCCAGAACTATCCCTTCAAAACCTCCCACCATCCTCCCCCACCTGCCAGTTGGATGTTGCTGCTCAAAGCATATTAAAGGCCACGTTGCTGAAATCTCTCAGCCTAAATAACTACATGGAACAGAACCCTATCATAAGTATATTGGATATTAAATAAGCAAGGAATAAACTTGTATTATGCTGTCATTGAAACTGGAGGACTAATTTGTTCCAAAACTTGCCATTCCTTACCTAGAACAGAGGATCTCTGTTGTGACTGCACTGAGCGGGATGCTGTTGGCATTCAGAGATGCCTCAGAGAAGGCAATCTGCTTTGTTCCCTCCTTCCAGTGTGTGACTTGCTATATATTTACTTTTAGGTTAAATTCAGTAACCCCTACCCCAAATGCTTATGCTTTTGGCAATGTTTCTATGTGAAACATGCAGAAAGTCTTTTAAAATGTAAGATAAAGAGCTACCCTAAAACAAAAAGCTTATGTTTTTTGTTTCTGTAATTTCTTCTTTCCATCCCTGAAAATGCAATGCAGACTTAGCCACCTGCAAGCTGAAGCATTTGTATGAAGGTAACAGAGATAACATCAAGACACACCAGGTCTGTTCATGCAATTATGCATCATTTCATAAAGAAAGAGAGAGAGAATGAATGAATGTGTGTGTGTGAGAGTGTGTGTGTGTGTCCCTCCCAATTTCTTAGAAGTTTAAAATCAAGTCATTCCTGATTTCATCCATGCATTTCAGTAGGCTATGGTGAAACTCAAAACCTTATAGAGAAATAAATATTTTTTCAGATCCCAGAAATTTCAGTGGTGAGAAATTTTAAGCTGATCCATTGGGGATTAAATCCATTTTTTACCCCTGGGGTAGAGTATATTATAGAGAATAAAAGAGTTTTAAGAATAGTGCTTTCAAATATTCTGTTTTCTATGAAGTCTAAGATGCATAGAATTTTAAAGCTCCTCCTTAAAAATAGTTCAGTTACCCTTCTTGCCCTGAGGATAAAGTATAAACTTCTAAGCAGGATTTATATGTTCTTGTTCAGGCTTCTGCTTACATATCTACTCTATGCTAGCATCACAATGCACCCAGCCACTCTGAGCTCCTTCTGTTTCTGTAGGATCTGCATCCTCCCTTACCTCCAGCCTTTGCACACACAAGCTCTGGTACTCTGCTTCTCCCTCCCACTCCCTTTCCTTTGATTACTTTTATTCAGTCTTTAGGACTCAACTTAGATGTCATTTCTTCCACACACCTTATTCCAACTGCCCTTCAAAGCCCAGTTGGGTGAACTTCCTGTGTCCGCCATCAACACCTTATTCTGTATCAGAAGACTTAGCACATAAAATTGAAGTTCAGTGGTCAATGTCCTTTGCATTGCAGTCTCTATAAGGGCAGCATGAATCTTTTTAATTAGATTAAACCTCATATCCAACATAGTACATGAGATATAGTATTACTCAGAAAATGTTAACTGAATGTTTCTGAATCTAGAACAATCCTTATGTACTTTTGAGGTCTACCATGACATATGGAATATGATGTTACTGACCCACTAACCAAAGGACATTTGTCTTGAATTTTCTTATCACCAGGATTACTGGAGGTCAAAGGTAAAAGAGTAGGCATAAATCATGAGTACTTTGTATAGTAAACAATTATAATCAGTGGTCAAATTCATGACCCCAAATTCATGCTCTAACTAATTGAAATAAGACAATAGAGACTGACTCTGTAAAAAATGGACCCCAAAATGGTATAAATATAATTCAAGAAACAAACGCCCTCTGACTTGGATAATTGACATTCTGTTTCTTTCAATCTGGAGATTGAGGGACAATGATCCGCAGCAGTGGCAGCAATGCAGCCCCTCCGCTCCCTGCCCACACAACCCTGCCCAGCAGCACACGCACCACTTTGGCGCTCCCTCTGGCTTGATCCACACCACTTCTGACCTTAGTGTTTTGCTTTCTCCACGTTTGTTCTTGAGGCTAATCTCCACATCCTCAAATGGTCTTGGATTTCTAATCATGTTCTTCCACATTCCCTTCTTGATTTAGGCTCCACTCTTGCCGAATCACAGTTAGTGTCAAGCCAAACTATCCTCCACATTCCCAGGTCTGAGACCTCTGGCTGCCCCATCCCAAACATCATGAGGGCAATGCTGTTGGCTGACTCAAGGCCCCATGACTGGGTCCTCCAATACCAGGGCTTCCAGAAGGATTTAGCACACAGAGGTATGGGAGGAGGTGCTCAGTGAGGAGAGGGCCTGTCCGTATCTCCGGAACACACAAGTACAGAAGAACTAGAGAGGCTATAGAAAATGGCAGCGTGAAGGTGGGAGTTTTCTAAGACTGCAGACCATGAAATAGGAATAGAAAAGCCCTTAGCTCCGCACCAGAACGTCCTCAGTTCAGCAGTATGTTCTCATCACAGAGCTGGATGAAGACAGCTTATACAGAAGGAGTGTTTGGCAGGGTTAGCTGAACACAAAGTATTATTGAGAATCCTAAATGGGACAATTAGCAGGAATTTTTAAACCAAAAGCATCAGTGTTTTTGGCTTACACTGATATCATATGTACAAATACTCAGCAATCCATGGCTGTTTTTTACCTTGTGTGACTGATAGTACTGGGAGGCGCCAATTCCACCTTGTTCCTCTGCAGTCCAGAGCACCAGGCGCAGAGTCCTCTTTGGACGGAGCCCTAGGAAAAATAAAGGAAGAATCAGTGCTTCAGTTGATTATGACTTTCTAAAAATGGCACTGTGGAGGCAGTGAGGGGGAAATCAGAGGCACTCCTCTCTTGCTGGTGTGGCTGCCTGCTTCTGTGTATGGCTGACATAGCAGAGGAGCAGTTTTGGTACTGAGCTCCAGGACAGGTTAATGGCAAAACTTGTTGTGACAAATTCAGTCTTATAAGCCAAGAAGGAAAGCCTCTGATCACAGCCTTAACTAGATATCCTGCCCTGCAGGGCCCAACAGGTGTTCAAGTTCAGTGAGATATTAGGTCATATCTAGAAGATGCAGTTAGGAGGAGCCTAGTAGATCTTGGGATCTTCCAGAAATCTTAAATTAAAATCAAGTTTTGCTCTATTTCAAGATAAGGTGTGTTGGAGATTACTTCTTAGTTTGAATCTACAAGTATAGCTAGCTTCTCCTGCTACCTCCAGTAATGCAATAACTGAGAAGCAGATGAAACATTTATGGTTACCCATGACCAATTTTTTTCTTCTACTTGGAAATATAAGGTCATTCCCTTAAGGTCAATGAAAATTAACTGAATGAGGATGACAGTTATTCACCTTATTGCTTCACCAACAGCTTGGTGGAAATTTCATTGATAAACAAATTTATGATAAATTTAATAAACAAATTTATATAGACAGTCCCTGATTTATGATGGTGCCACTTGCTAGTTTTTGACCTTAGGATAGCACAACAGCAAGCACACATTCAGTAGAAAATGAACTTTGATTGTCAAAGTTTGATATCTATGTCCAGTCCACATTATATAGCATGATCCTTTCTTGTGATGCTGGGCAGCAAAAGAGAGCCAGTCAGCCACAGACTCACCAGGGGAACAACTGGTCCTCTGAAGTGTGCTGTGTTACGGAGCTTGGGTGTTGGTAGGATGAGGTATGTTAAACGCATTTTTGACTTGTGATGTTTTCACCTTTGGATGGGTTTATCAGGATGTAACCCCATCATAAGTCAAGGAGCCTTTGTATCTTGAAGTTTTTAAGGCTAGTGGCAGATTGCTGTGTCTAGAACCATTTTTGAGTGACTCTGTCTATTCAGTAAAATTTAACTACAAGAAAGCTCTTTTCCAAACTTAAAAACACAGGGTAAAATGGTATGTGAAAAGTGCCACTTTTGTCAGCAAGAATTAAAATCTGTCCTGATTCATACCTGATCATGTCATTTTTGAGAAATAGGAATGGCAGAACAAGTGAAGCAGGATTTAAATCTTAACTAAGAGGATTCATCTTCCTGCCTCTTCACGGGAGGAGCCTTTGGGAAAGATTGAAATGTACTTTGAGTGGCCCTGAGATGGTCATGCTACAAATCTCAGGAATAACCACCTACATGCACCACCTGGGGGCACAGCCTTGGAAAGAAGGAGGCAGCGGAGCAGTCGCAGCCTGGATGACAAGTGCCCCTGAGACTGGGAACTCCATCCTCCCTCCGCCAGGCACTGACAAGCATTCTCCTTTCACAAGCCTAACACCAAGGAACTGAGAGGAGAAGGAGTTGCATTCTCCACTGGAATATAGGGTGAAGTCACTTTTCACTCAAGCATTTTAACATCACCACAAGACCACAGGTGAGGACGTAGGCTGACCTGAGTCCCAGGTAAAATCTAGACAAGCAATTTCCACATACAATTTCTCAACAAATTCTACTGGCATTTCCACTTAAATCCATCTGGAACGCAACTTCTTACCTGCACTCTGCTCCACTCCAAGTCCTTACTTCCTTCTGCTTGGATTATTGCGCTGCCTCCCCACAGCTCTTCCCTCTCTGCAGGTGATGCTGCACATTATGGTGACAGGTCCTTTGCAAAGCCTAAGCTACGGCATTTCATGTCTCTGCTCAGAACCTCCCATAACCAAAATGGAAGCTTCTGGAAGGCTGGGTTTTATGCTTTTTAACTCACTGAAACGTCCCTGGTCCCCAGATTGTCTGACACACATTAAGTATTTATTAAGTGGCACTGGAGGAAGGAATGAGTGCAAAGCTTGATGTACTGATTAGAATAAAACTTAAACCACTTTTTCCGGCCTCATTTAAAACTCTTCTGATAGTGCATTTCCAGGCAGGCATTATATTTGAAAAAGGTAGACAGATTTGGGGAACCTCCTATCATTAGGTGATAACTAGATAACTAGTGGGAAATTGACCTGCCTGAACCTAGTCTCCTTATCTGACAAGTGGAAATAATCTTTGCCTACACCATAACTCTTACCTGGGGTTGTTTTGAGGAGTAAATGAGATAGGATGTCATAATATATAAGACAACCCTGTGGCTGCCATGTAATCAACATTTACTAATGAACCACAAAACAATGTAATGGTGTTCAGGCGCACTTTCAACCCCACAGTAAAGAAGGGATATGAACATACCCAGAGAGGAAATTCATCCAAAGGCTTTTAAGTGCGTAGGGCAGAAGAATCCCAGAGTATACCCACTGCCTGCTCCATGGAGTCCAACTACCCGCTCAGATTCATGCACAAGCTTAAACTCTTGTCTGAGAAAGAAATCTAATCTTAAAGATAGATGTCAACCTTTGGTTTCTCTAAAGGAAATATGCTTAGAATTCATTTGTATCAAATGATATTTTGCTTGCAACACAGGAAAAAAAAGTAAGAAAGAATAAAGTGATATTGTTTATATGCTGCAAGTAAAAATTCTAAACACTTTTAAATCTGTAAGAGAAGGGGGAAAGATGCACTTTCTTTTTACATCTCTCTGCATATCCCAGCAAAATAGTATCAAATTATTAAAATGGCCAGATGCTATGACACATATCTGTAATCCCAGTGACTCAGGAGGCTGAGGCAGGAGGACCACAAGTTTGAGGCCAGCCCAGACAACTTAGCAAGATCCTGTCTCAAAGTAAAAAATAAAAAGGGCTGGGGATATAGCTCAGTGGTAAACATCCCTGGTTTCAACCCCCAGTATAAGGAAAAATCATCAAAATGATGGAGTTCTCTTAAGAATGAACAGCATTGGCTACAGAGAATTCACTTTTTAAAAGCAAATGCTCTGATTCACCTTATAGATTGGGTGTGCTATTCAGAGTCATTAGAGATAGGATTAGTCTCCTTCACACTTCAAATTAACCAGATGGCCCACAATATCACATTAAGATAATAAAGAAGCAATCAGTGTGAATTGAGAGATGCTAAGGCCTCAGAAAGAAGCATAGCTGGCCCTAAAATGATCAAGAGCCTTTTTCGAGTTCTTTACATATTCTAGATATTAGTCATCTGTAGGAAGAGTAGCTGTCTCCTATTCTGTAGGTGCTTCTTTGCATTCTCATTTCCTTTGCTGTGCAGAAGTGTTTTAGTGTGATGCCATCCCATTTATTGATTCTTGGCATTATTTTCTGAGCTGCTGAGGAAGTATCTGTCGATATCTGTTGGAATGCTGCCCCTGTGTTCTCCCCCATCAAGCCCTGGTGAAGGTCAGTTCCCATCAGATGGTACATTAGCACCTATTCACAAAGCGAAGGGTCCCCAAGAGAGATGAGGAACCCAGTGTTTAGCAAACACCTAACTGAATCCAAAGTCTCCTTTCACTCTGATAATCAGATGGTCTTTAAACCTAAGAGAAATGATGGGATTTCATTCAATGAAAGACCAGACCCTGAACCTAGTGTGGCATTTGGGTCCCTAGGCCATCTAAGACCCTTAGAATGTCTTTGAGTATACAGAATGCATTGCCCTGCAAGAAAAAACACAGATCTCATCCATCCTGCAGGAAAATGGATGGTTGTTTTCAGTGTAAAATGCTCCCTCACCCCAACATCTAGCATGTTCAAATCCAAATAAACAGAAGCAGGCTCCACACGTTTAAAGTGAGGGCCAGCCAGAATTATTATTTTCTGGATGAGGTTAAAGGCTAAATACATCTGAAAACAATAAAATATATAAATATAAAATTATATTTATATAACTATAGATATATTTTTTTTCTTTCCACATTTTTATTGGTGCATTATAGCTGTACATATTGATGGGATTTGTTGTTACACATTCGTACATGCACACAATATAACGATATAATTTGGTCAACATATTTGTCATTTTTAAGTGATAGAACTTACTGTGCTTCTCAAATCCAAACTAGTTTTAGAATTCATGAATTTGAAGTACATAAAATATCAGCAGCAACAATTACAGGAATAAAATGACAGCAGGAGAAGCAACATGACAAACTGCTATGAGGTCAAATGCAGAGAGTGCATTTGGTGGTGGAACGGGGGTACAAGTGAATAGCCCAGTCATGATCCTTGTCTCCAACTCTGGCCCTGGCTTGGGGGATGCAGCTGAAGTCCAAAGCAAGCATATGAAAGAAAGTTCTAGAACTGGAGGTAAGTGGGAATTACTGGCTAGGAGACAAGTCCTACTGAAGTTGCAGCAGAGGATAGGCAAATTGTTTTCCTATAGATTTAAAGAAACTGCCCATAGATCCCCTGACCTCCTAGAATTTCAATTATGACTTCCAGATAGCGAAAAAACAGTTTACAACATCATAGTTCTTCTCTAAAAGAACAAAAACTATCAGTAATGTGTCTGAACTTTGTTTAAATTTTTTGGTTTATGAAATGTGATATACATGCATTTCATTTTCATTTCATTGCAGAGAGTAATAATGCTAAGGGGGAAAGAGTGCCTATGAGAAAAGATGAAATAAATTGTTTTGACTTTTTTCCATTATTTGCAAATTTAAAGACAAGAAGGCTGAGAGATGATGATCATTAAGCTAATCAATTGAAAAGGTCAGTTGACTTATGTTTGCACCAGGAGAAGGGCAAAACAAAATAAACTTGACTTTCAGCAGAAGAACTCAGATTAATCCAAACACGTAAATGGCTTTTCCCAAATCATGACCTCTAAGACACACTATTTGTTAGCAGTGTCTTGATCCCAGCATCCAACCACTACTTAGTTTCTCTAGAACTACAAATAAGTTTCCCCTTCTGCCTAACTTTGTAGAGAAAGTACAACTGTTATAGAAATACACTCACATGAGTTCACAAATACATTAGTTGTCAAACTCTCCTTTAGAAACAGTTTGGAAGAGAGGGCTTACACTTGAAGAGATTTCTCTTTCTGCAATAAGCTTGATTAATATGAGCACAGTATCTGAGTTACAGAAATAATGACAAGAAAGCATACGAATTGAATAAGAGATACTAAAGCTTAGTGGGTAAATGCATGGGGGTTGAGACTGATTTCTACTTTGTGCAAGTTAGACAATTTTTCATATAATATATAATAAGCACATTAACATTGATTTTTCAAAATAGAGGGTGTGGTTAGACAAAGAGGAATTGTTTTAGGGAAATGTGATATACATGCAACTTCTCTTTGAAGGCAGAAATAGAACATCCCTCTTGAAGATCTTTGTTTTTAGAAAAATTGCTTTGTGTCTTTCTTAGTTATGTATTTATAAGCAATTAGACACTTTGTTGTGGGGGCACTGGGCAAGGCAACAGAATTTTTTCTTTAGGTCTATCTTGCAAGCTGATAGGTTTTGAGCCAACTGAGGAAATAATCTGGACATTGGTAGGAGGAGAATCAGTATAAAAAAGGAGACTTATGGAAGGGAAACCTCTGTGCCCCCACCCCTATTTTCTTGGATTGAGGGATGGGGATGAGAGCCTTGTTGATTGAGGTGCTGAGACAAGGAGGGTCCTAGAAGCTTCATAAATAAAGGGACCCTGATAAAAGGAGTCTAGGCTATTGGCCTGGGTTCAACCTGAGGTTCTAGGGCAAGGACTAATTCCAGCCTGGTGTGAGGCCAACTCCAGAAACGCCTCCAGATGCAGTCACCCTGTTGCAGTGGTTATGATTTATGGAACAGCAGCTGAGGATGGAAAAATGTAAACAAAGGGAGCTGTAACCCTGTTGCTCCAAACTGACACTGCTGTGACATGGGTGCACAATGACGCCACACAGCAGCCAGAGGGAACAGCTGGCACAGGCAGATTCAGCTGTGGGTTTCTGGAGGAGCACTGACCTGTTGGCCTGACCCAGGATTCATGGACATCTCAGAGGTGGTGGAGGGACCTCAAGGGTGACAGACCAGCGGCTAACAAGCCCTGTGGAGGCTTAGGTGATTAATTGCAAAGGAGATGGAAGCGATGTGACAATATTTATAATCTATGGTTCTGGAGCAGGTCATAACACTTATAATTTCCATAATTCAAAGGGAACAGTCCTACCTCATTATAATGATTAGGATTCTAATAGCCAGGAAAGGTACTATCAATCACTGGTAAAGCAGAACTCCTGTGACTACAAATGTGTGAAGGCTTCCGGACCAACTCAGTTTTCCCACTCACCCCTGCTCCTGCCTTTCAACCTAATTTCTCACTACACCACACTTCTTACTGGTCCCTGAACATGCCCTGCACCTCAGATTTTTGGCCCTTTGCATATGCACTTCTTGCTATCCATAATCCTTTTTCACCTTTTCTATTTGGCAAACTCCTACTCATTTGACAAAGCCCATCTCTAGTGTCACTTTCTCTGGGAAGCCTTCCCTAACTCAGAGGCAAGGATGGCTGCTACTTTTTCAATGTTCCTCGAAACTTCTAAAACTTCATATAGGTATATCTCTATTTTCATGTCCAACCATACTTCAATGTCGATCTTCCCACCAAACCATTAATTTTCTTATTTCCCTTTTTCATTCTCTGGACTACTACCTACCATTTAACAAGTGCTGAATAAATGTGTGTTAATTAACTGATTGACTGAATATGTGTATATAAATATAAACAAAAGGTACTGCCTTGTCCTTTAATCTAAAGCATGTTGGTACCTACTCTGTTCAGAAAGTTGGTAAGATAGTGAGATATGCTATTTTTCTGAGGCCAGAGCACAAACAATACAGGGAAAAGCACTTCGAGGTAATTAAATGTGCTTCAACTTTGACATTTGCTTCATTTGCTATCACATTGCCTATTTTTGTAACACAGCACTGTCTAGTCAAAATTTAGTATGTCAATAGCTTTTTATTGATCAAGTTATTAAATAAATATAGAATGGTACAGAATTACAGGTGTTTTAGTCCTTAATTTTTCACCATTATGACCAAAAGATCTGAAAAGATTAATTCTAGAGGAGGAAAAGTTTATTTGGTGCCCCTGGTCACGGGGTCTCAGTCCATAGACCCCCAACTCCATTGCTTTGGGCCCAAGATGAGGCAGAACACCATGGCAGATGGGTGTGGCAGAGGAGTACAGTTCAGGACAGGGCATCAGGAAGCAGAGAGAGAGCTTGACTCACCAAGAACAAAATATATACCCCAAAGGCGTGCCCCCCAATGACCCACCTCCTCCAGCCACATACTGCCTGCCTAGAGTCATCACCCGGGTAATCCCTATCAGGGGATTAATGCACTGATTAGGTTAAGGCTCTCAAAAACCCAATCATTTCATCTCTAAACTTTCTTGCATTGTCTTACACATGAGCTTTTGGGGGACTTCTCCTGTTAAAACTGTAACATATAGGTATTTTTATTTTAAATTGACAACTTTCTTAAATTTTTAATTTTGATTTTTTTCTGATATGGAAATATTTTTCCTTTTTAAAATTTAAAACAAAAGAAAGCAAAAAAACACCTATATTGTTATATTTCCTTATATGTTTTATATACTTATGCATATAAAATTATATAAGCACATATACAGTTATTCTTAATATAATTTTATACTACTTTTTTTCAATTAAAGTCATGGAATATATGGTTTTTATTATGATCTTCAGGAAAATGGTCCTTAATTTTTCTAGCTGATCCCTAACTACTGGACATCTAAGGTTTTTATTTTTTAGACAAATTCTTATATTAAAAATAAAAATACTGAGTCTAAGTTAAATATAAACATTTTCAAGTTTCTTGACATATGTTACCAATGCCCTGAAGACAGGGTATCAACTTATATAGAAGGAGAATGTTCAATTTTACTTAATTTTGAACTTTTAATCTTATTGCCTTTATTTTTGTGTTCATGTTTTTACTGACTTTTTTATATACTTCATTTTATTTATTTTCAGCCAAAATACCTTCACATATGCACTCATACAGAATCTATAGTCTAGTGTAAGTTGATTGAGACAAATGTTAAGCTTAAATCTGTTGCCTGACTGGAGTTAAAATACGTGAATTTGTTTTTCTTATTGAAATTGCCTGATAGCAGAACTCTTTCAATCATATACTTTGAAGATAATGTTAGTAGCATGTACAGAACCCAAGTCTGATCCAGTTGACATTTTAAAATGTACTATTTCCTTTTCCCTATCATTATTTAAAGTGTTTTTTTTTTTATCTGTAAGGAGAAATTGAGAAGCCTGGCTAATGATAGATTTGAACTCTGAATCACACTTTGGTTAAGAGTTCTATCTTGCAAAAACATCAACTAGTGAGATGTTAAACAGCACAGCTCTTAAGAAAATGATGATGAATCAAGTATGAGTAGGACCAAAGCTCCTTTCAAATTTACATTCACCAATGTGGGTCTTTAAATTATATTTCTTGTGAAGATGCAGCTGTAGGAAAAACAACAACATTGTTGGTGCTTGGATCAGGGATTAACAAAAAGAAACACAATGGCAACAAGCAACAGAGAGGAGAACATTTCTGGGATCCATTTTTAATACCCAACAGAAGATGATGAATACATTGCTGGAAAACTCAGAAGCCCTCATTAAGCTATTTTCGTTAACTCTTCCAAAAGCTCTTTTCTATGGTAATGCAGATGGAGATGATACATTCTACACTTTCAGATTTTCCTTGTGTATAAAATTAGTTGTGAAGTTACCAATAATTTATATGAGGTTACTTATATATGATTGAAGTATTAATTCTGTGTTATTTTTGACCCATGATTAACTATAACTTTTTGTTCTTGATTCCATTTAAGTTTAGGTTTCAGACCACAGCACATTTAGTAGTACTTATCCATTTTGCAATCAGTTTTCAAAAAAACTCAAAAACTGCCACCAAATTTATCTTCTTAAAATCCTGTGTTGAACATGTCCCTGGCCATGTGAAACATCTTCAATCATTCTTTATCATTTGTAGCAATATTCTGCCTCCAGCCTTTTTTGAAACATGCATCTCTATCAATAAAATATCAATTTATATATGCTCAATGAACTTGAGCATAAATCACCATATACGTATATTTATATAAATGACACATATACAACATTGTCAATGCAAGTAATTATTAGTAAAATTCATTTCTTTTTCTATATAAAAAGTAAATGTTTTCCTGTGCACAAATGGATTTTTATATACACTCTGGCTTTAGAGGCCACTGGTCTATGGGACAGACCATCCCTTAGTATGGCATTTGAGAACCTATGCAGACTCACCTTCAACTATTCTTCTCAAGTCCTCATTTCCACGTAAATTTTTCTCTTTACTTTCTTCCCATTTCTGTGCTTTTCCTCACACTATTTATGCCATCTGGTTTGTCCTTCCTTTCTCTCACAACTGACCCATATCCATCCATCTTTGCGGATCCAGTTCCAATTCCTCCTGCACCATGCTCTCCATTCTCTAAACTTCAAAGTTGTTATTTTCTGGTCCACCCATTTGGCAATTAATCACGGTTAATGTACTTCCTGCTTTTGGTTCTCACACACAGCTGCTGATAAATCAAAGCACCCCATATATATTTGTTAGTTTATGGATTAGCAGAACTAATAGAACTGTTTGAAGCTGCAACAGGAGATATAGATTAGATTTATAGAAAGAACTTTGGACAGAGTATATTTTCAAACATTAAATCCATTATCAGTTATAGTTACCCAAGGAACAGCAAAGCCTGCAGACAAGGCTGGTGTAGGGCAGGTGGGGAGTGGAAACAGACTGGAATCTTCAAGTCCCTGTTGGATCTAGGATATTATAATTGGTGACTCTACAAATACTGAGCCTCACCCACAGGGACATGGAATTGGCATTTCTTCAAGAGAAGTATTTGGCCTCCCAGGAGAAGTGCTGTTTATCTCAAGCGTTTTCATTCCTTAATTATGGAAAGTGTGAGACACATTTGTATTCTCAAGATGAAAGAAAACCTAGAGCAAACCCAGAGGTGTTTATGTGAAATTTCAGTGCTTCAAATTTTATGAATACTACATCGCTAAGGTAATGGGTTATCTGACCTTATGCAGTGTTTGCTTTTCTGGGTCATTTTGACCCATCTTTTGTATAAAACTGGTAGGGGATGGGAGAAATGTTACATTGTGTCTGTTAAAAATATTTATAGGAATATGTCAAAATTTGCTTAAAATCTCAGGGGATTGTTGTCTGAGAATGGTCCCCCAAGTTATCTGCTGCCCTCCCAGGGTCAAGTTTATAGGGGTGTGTTCAGTCTGTGAACACTCCGTTTTTTGAAATGAAACCAAATTCATGCAGAGTTATGTGCTTAGTGTGGGAAGGAATGTGCTGTCTTCATTCTCAGCACTTTTCCCAGGACCCCCTGTCCTCAAACCTTAAAATCAATCTACTGGATTCCCCCCTCCACACCATGTAGACATTAACCTATCCAGAACATTATTTCCTCTCTTGTTCTAACTTATTTCTCATTCCTATACTTAACAATTGCTAAAACCCATCATCGATGTCCATCTTGGACACACAAGCATATGTTTAAAAATTCTACTCCATAAATGGAGGAACTTCAGATAGGGCAAAGGGGAATGAGGGGAAAGGATGGGGTCAAGGGGTAGGAATGATGGTGGAATGAGTTAGACATCATTACCCTAAGTACATGTATAAAGGCACAAATGGTATGAAAATACTTTGTGTACAACCAGTGACTTGAAAAATTGTGTTCTATATGTGTAATATGAAATGAATTGCATTCTGCCATCATGTATAAGAAATTAGAATAAATAAATCATTTAATAAAAAATTCTACCCCATAAAGGAAGAAACTAAAATTCTGGAATAGAAGTGAACACACAAATAATCAACAAGGACTCATTTGTGCAGAAAACACTAAGATTAAATGGCACATTCAAAGTTACTCAAAATAGCAGACATATTCATTCAACAACTATTCCTGATCCAGGAACCAAGGCAAGAAGATGATGATGCTATTTGAACTCATGAAATCTGCTGTCTAGAAGACCAGGGGAATAAGAAATTCCCGTAAAATTCTAATAATTGCATTGCCATCATTATTATGGGTGCTTTGAATCTACACAGTGAATCTTAAAAAGTTTGTTTTTCTGGACAAAGAGTGATTTTAGGAGAGAGAGAGAGAGAGAGAGAGAGAGAGAGAGAGAGAGAGAAACTGAGAGAGTTATTAATAGCATCTCCCATGTGATTTTAGAGATGATCAAGATGAGGGTAGAAGGGACCAAGATGTACAGGCCCCCATGCCAGACACTGTGCTCTTTCCAGACAAAATCTCATGTAATTTTATAAACATTACCTCATTTAATTCTGCAAAGCAAATACTATTGCCTCCCTCTTTTCCAAATAAGGAAAGTGAGTGACAGAGAAATTAAATCACTTGCCCTGACCACACAGCTAGGAAGTGGCCGAGCCAAGAGTCAGACCTGGGACTCTTCAGATGCCAAACCATGTTCTCAACTGCTTCATGAGATTGACTTTCCAAATGTCAGACTTCAAGGAAGGGTCTGGCCAGTCCTGAGCAACCTCCATCTTGTTATGTCTCATTTCAGGTGAAACTCTCACATTAGAGGATGTAATCTAACAAAGTTATTGCTTCTTCCCTGTTACGCAGAGGTCCATGTTAGCACCTTCAAGTTCCAGCTGAAACTGTCCAGCTTCAAGGACAAAGTTGCAAGAATATCACCTATAGACATTAGGACAGGATGTGTTCAGTCAGTGGGGTTGGAAACTGGGGCCCATGGGAAGGACATTTTCTAAGCTGATGGAGATAAGTACGCTATCAGTTCCCAAGACCGTCAGAAGCTGAGCACCACTGCAAAGTCCAGACTTAGAGCATCAAGAATGAAGAAAAATTTGAATTACAGGGTCCAAAAGTCATCACTAACTTAGAGTAAGTAGGAGTCAGAGAAGATGGACTCACTTGCATTTCAGGGGACTGAGCTCCAGAAAAATGAAAAATAAATCTAAAAAATTATAAACCTAGCATCCACTTAAAAATTACAAACCTAGCACTTAAAAAACCAACACAATGTATTGTCTGCTCAGAAAAATCATAGGACTTTTCAAAATATCAAGAAAATGGCACAGTCAAGATTATATTGTAAAATACAAAGTGAATATGTTGATTTTTTTTGTTGTCAGTAATAAATTCTGTTTGAAGACAAAAACTTACAATGACATTTTAGGGAATTTACGTTTTTCTGACAAAAAATGAATTTTATTTTTATTGGTATATCCCAATTATACAGAAAGGTGGGTTTCATTGTGAAAAATAAAGAAAAAATTGTCTCCAGTCCCATCTAATAGTTATACATATATAAAGACAAATTGGATCAATTTTCCTCCTCAAAATGTTCTCTACTCTATCCTTCTCTCTTCCCACAACCCCCTCTCTCTCTTTTACTAATCACCCTTCTACTCACATGGCTTTTCATTTCTCCCCTTTAGCTTCTTATATGAGGGAAAGCATGATATTGTTCTAAGTCTGGCTTATTTCACTCAAAATTATAATCTTCAGCTGGATGCAGTAGCCTGTAATCCCAGGGGTTCAGGAGGCGGATTACAAATTACAAATTAGAGGCTAGTCTCAGTAATTTAGCAAGACAGTCTCAAAAGAAAAGAAAGGAAGGGAGGGAGAGACAGAGAGAGAGAGAGAGAGAGAGAGAGAGAGAGAGAGAGAGAGAGAGAGAGAGAGAGGGGATAGATAGGTTTGGGGACGTAGCTCTGTGGTAGAGCATCTCTGGGTTCAATCCCCAGTACCAAAACGAAAAATAAAGAAAAAAAATTGTCTCCAGTTCTGTCCATTTTCCTGCAAATGACATTATTTTGTTCTTTTTTTTATGGATGAATAAAACTCCCTTGTGTATATATACTGCATTTTCTTTATCCATTCATCTGTTGAAGGGTGCCTATACTAATTCCATAACTGGGCTATTGTGAATTGTGCTGCCATAAACATGGGTATGCATGTGTCTCTATAGTTGGCTGATTTTAATTCCTTTAGATAAGTACCGAGGAGTGGTAGGGCTGGATCATATGGTAATCTATTTTTAGCTTTTTGAAGCACCTCCAAACTGATTTCCATAGTGGCTGTACTAATTTACATTCCCAACAGTGTATTTTCTCTGCGTCCTTGCCAGCATTTATTGCTATTTGTTCTCTTGATGATGGCCATTCTAACTGGAGTGAGATGGAATCTCAGTGTAGTTCTAATTTGCATTTCCCTGATTGCTAGAGATTGTTGGACATTTTTTCATATATTTGTTGGTCATTTGTACTTTCCTTTTCAGAAGTTCCCATTTATCAATTGGGTTATTTGATGTGGCATGTGTGTGTGTGTGTGTGTGTGTGTGTGTGTGTGTTACTGGGGATTTAGCCCAGGGTTCCAGGGTGCTCTACCACTAAGCTACATCTCAGTCCTTTTAAAAATATTTTTTTTTTAAATTTTTGAGACAGGGTCTTGCTAAGTTGGCATGGGTAGCTTCAAATTTACAAACCACCTGCTTTGAATTCTCAAGTAGCTGAGATTACAGGCATGTGTCATTATTCCTGGCTATTTGATTTTCTTTTTAAAAAAATTTTTTTGGTTGTTGATGGACCTGTATTTTTTTATTTATTTATATGCGGTGCTGAGAATCAAACCCAGTACCTCACACATGCTAGGTAAGTGCTCTACCACTGAGCCACAACCCCAGCCCTTACTTGTTTTTTTTTTAATGTTGAGGTTTTTGCTTTTTAATATGTATTCTGGATACCAACCCTCTGTTAGTATCAGAGTAGGTAGCACAGATTTTTTTTCCCATTCTGTCAGTGGTATCTTTACTCTGTTCATTATTCCCTTTGTTTTGCAGAAGCTTTTTAATTTGATGCCATCCTATTTACTGATATTTGCTCTTAACTCCTGAGGTATAGGATTTCTATTCAGTAAGTCTTTGCCTGTAACTATATGTTCAAGTGTTTCCCCTAATTGTTTTTTCTTCTAACAGTAGCAAAGTTTCTGGTCTTATACTCAGGTCTTACATTTATTTTGAGATAACTTTTGTACAGGATGAGAAATAGGGATCTAGCTTAATTCTTCTATATATGGATATCTAGTTTTTCCTGCACCATTTGTTAAAGAGGTTGTCTTTTCTCCAACATATGTTTCTGGAACTTTTGTCAAGGATTAGATGACTATATCTGTCTGGGTTCGTCTCTGTGGCTTCTGTTCCATTGGTCTGTGTGCCTGATTTTATGACAGTACCATGCTGTGTTGTTCCTACAGCTTTGCAGTATAATTTGAAATCAGGTATTGTGATGCTGGTGGCCTCCAGTGTCACTATTTTTTTCTCAGGAGAGTATTGACTATTGTGGGTCTTTTGTCCCTCCATATGAATTTTAGTATTATTTTTCTAGTTTCGTGAAGAACATCATTGGTATTTTAATCACATTAAATCTATAGCCCACTTTTTATAATATGGCCATTTTAACAAAATTAATTCTATCAACTATGGACATGTGAGATCCTCCCATCTTCTAGTGTCTTCACCAATTTCTTTCTTTGGTGTCCTGTGATTTTCATTGTAAAGGTCTTTTACCCCTTTGGTTAGGTTTATCCTTAGATATTTCATTCTTTGGGGAACTATTGTGAATGAAATCATTTTCCTGATTCTTTATCAGTGGATTCATTATTGGTGTATAGAAAAGCTATTGATTTTTATATGTTGATTTTGAATCCTGCTACGTAGCTGAATTTGCTTATCAGCTCTCACAGTCTTCTGGTGGAACATTCAGAGTCTTCTATAGGATAATATAATCTGCAAATAGGGATAATTTGACTTCTTCCATTTTTATTTGTACCCTTTTCTTTCTTTCTCTTTCCTAGTTGCTCTGATTGTGTGGAATAGGAGGGCTGGAAGCAGATCTTCTCATCTTGTTACTGTTTTTAGAGAAAATTCTTTCATTTTTTCTTTGGTCAGTGTGATGTTGGCTTTGGGTTTGTCATATATAGCCTTTATTGTCTTGAGGTAAGTACCTTCTTATCTCTAGTTTCTTCATGGTTTAGTGAAAGGCTTTTTGTGTATCTATTGAGATGATTGTGAGATCTTTATCCTTGGTTCTATTTCTATGTTGTATTACATTTATTGATTTACCTATGTTGAACTAGCCTTGCAAACCTGGGATAAAACTAATTTGATCACGGTGTATGATCTTTTTAATATGTTGTTGAATTTGATTTGCTAATATTTTATTGAGGATTTTTTTGCATCTATGTTCGTCAAAGATATCTGTCTTTAGTTTTCTTTTATTGAAGTGGCCTAATCCAGTTTTGGAATCAGAGTGATTAAGACTTCACAGAATGAGTTTGGACACATTCCCCACTTTCAATTTCATGAAATAATTTGAGGGATACTGGTACTAGTTCTTCTGTAAAGATCTGATAATTCAGCTGTGAATCCATCTGGCCCTGGGCTTTTCTTAGTTTTGAGGTTTTTAATTACTGTTTCAATCTCATTGCTTGTTATTGGTCTATTTAGGGTTTCTATATCCTCTTGATTCAGTTTTGGAACGTTGCCTGTGTCTATAAATTTATCCATTTCTTCTAAATTTTTCAATTTATTGGAATGTAAAGTTTCAAAATAGTTCTTAATAATTCTCTGGATTTTAATTGTATAGTTAATAATATCCCCATTTTTTAACTCTAATTTTGTTAATTTGTGTTTTCTCTCTTTCTTTTGGTTAGTTTGGCTGCAGGTTTATCCATCTCATTTATTTTTTCAAAGAACTAACTCTTTTTCATTGTTCCTTTGTATTATTCTTTTAGTTTTTATTTCTTTAATTTCAGCTCTAATCTTTATTATTTCTTCCTCCTACTAGTTTTTGGATTTTTTCCTTTATATTTTGAGATTTTAAGATGCATCAATGGGTTGTTTATTTGAGATCACATTGTAGTTGTTTTTTAATGTAGACATTCATAGCTCACAATGATATTTTTGGGATTTTAAGTTTTTCTAAAGTATAATCATTTTTAAACATTGAGGTTTTACTGTTCTCTACAGAGAGGGAGATTATAACAGAGGTAGAGTCATAATTGAGTTTAGGTATAGATCTGGAGGGAGGGCCAAGAGGTGATCAAGGAGTAGATTGGTGGAGAGCAGTTACATAACTCTGAAGATATTTATAGTTCCACTGATGCTGGTGAGATGAGGCGGGGGGGAAGAGGAATGAGGGTTTACTGGGCACTTAACACCATGCCAGACACTGAGCTCATTTCTTTCCAGACATTATCTCATTTAATTTTCACAACAATCCTATGATACCTGAGAGTATCATGAGATCCGATAACATTATCCCCAAGTCACAGATAAGAAAACAAAGATTTAAAAAAACCTATGTGACTTGCAGAATATCACAGAACTAATCAATCTAAAGGCTAGATATGAGTGCAAAGTTATTGTTTTAACCCCAATGCCCAGGCATTTTCAACTAGACCACCCTGACTCAGGATCCTTGACACACAATGTTCTCTGATATGTGAAAACAAAAATAACTTAAGGCAAATATTACAGCATCAGTAGACCATAAAGGCTGACTTCGATCACTATGTGGGAGAAACTGAACAGCTTACTGAGTCATCCGTGTTGAGTCACTATGCATCATCACAGCAGGGACAGGCATGTCCTAACCTCTCGATTTTGGTTCCTACTATATCCCCATCTTCCACCCCCAAGTTCCCAGGGCACTCCTCCCCAGGAGAACAAGAGGTTACAGTTTGAATATAGATATCCCCCTAGGCTCATATGATAGCCAATGCAAAAATATTCATAGGTGAAATGATTAGATTGAGAGCTTTAACCTAATCAAGTGGATTAATCCATTTGATGGTTAATAATATGTAAGGACTACTGTACTAGATGGTGATTGTAGGCAGGTGTCATATGGCTGGGAAACTGCATCACTGAGGGTGTACTCCTGGGTATTACTCCTTGTTCCCTGGCTCCTCCTTCCCTCTCTGCGTCTGTCTGCCATGACTTGAGTCATAGTGTTCTTCCTCACCTTGGGCCCAGAGCGCAATGGAGTCAGCTAGCCAAGGACTGGACCTCTGAAACTGTGAGCCTGAAATACAAATTTCCTCCTCTAAAATTGCTTGTCAGATATTTTGATCACAACAAGGAAAAAAATGACTAATTCATAAGGATTCAGATAAAGGCAGAGTGTGAGGAAAGAAAGAAGTCATAGAGGGCAGCCACAAAGCCCAGCACAGCAAGTCAAACACCGGCAGCCTGTGACTGGTAGAAATCACAGAAAGTGCACCAATTGCCCTCCAAGCTGAGGCCATGAGCCATCAGCATTCCCCTCTGCCCGCTGTACCCTATGCACGGAACTCTGATAGAAGTTGTCACCTTCTGATTTAGCAGGTCTTGCTCCTTCACCAGAACAACCAACTGAATCAATGAATAAATGCACGAAAAATAACAAGTGAGAAATAAGAAAATCCAGAGAACACAATGACTGGAGACATGGGTGATACGGATACAACATAGACATGCGAAAGGTCCATTTCAAAAGATGAAAGCAAGATGGCAACCTGTGTGTCTTTTTAAAGAACAAATAGAATAAAGAGCATCTTTTTTTCATAGATGAATAAGTCATAAAAACTAATGACTGTACACAGTACTGTTATAAACTTAAGATGTGGATTCCTTAGTCTCTCACTTCCCATATGTCCTGCCAATGCATTTACCCAGTTTGGGGCAGTTGTCGGCAAACCATACTCACTCTTTAGATCCTGCACTTACCCTCCAAAAGAATAGAAAATCAGAAGTGGCATAAAGGAGATGAGGTGCAAAGTCTCTGGGTCCACACAGAAAGAATGCTGGAAGCAGTCAAGCATACAGAGAGGAAGGGGTCTGTCTGGCTTGGCTCTCTGAGGTATCAACAGGTGCACTGTAGTTGCTAGAGGCTAGCACAGAGCCAGTGCAGATGGAGAACGAGTGCCCAGCAGCTGGCTGTGCAGAGGTTGCCAATGCAGAGTGACTGGGTGGGTTCCACCAGGAAGAGTAAAAGCAGCTCTGCTCCTGGCATTGTGCAGAGGATGGGATGGGATGGGATTGAAAGCCAGGGGACACAGGAAGGATGACACATGTCCAATACCTCAGCCAACCAAGTCCGTGAGTAAAGAAACATGCATGTGTGCAGCAGACACAATTACAAACCAGTCTGACTTCTGTGATGTTGAGCTGACCTTGACCTGGGCAAGAGGAGATGTCCAGTAACGTAAAAAGAAAGCTAGCCTTTACTGAGGGTGTATTATGTGCCCAGCCAGTGTGCTAAGTTCATTTTATACATGGGTTCCTTTAATTTTTCCCATCAGAGTAACACAGGGATGTTTTATTATTTTTTTCCTGTTTTACAAATCAGCAAGCTGAGGCTTAGGGAGGTGAAGCAACTCACTCATGGTCACATACAAAACAAGAAGCAAAAATAGGACCTGAACCCAGACCCTTCTGACCACAACCCAGGGCTTATGGTTTCCTTCTATGTGAATCCCTTTAATGTTCCCAGTGGACTGAGGGTGACTCAAGTGTGGATAAGTCCTGTGGGAACCTGGCACAGATGGAAATAGTAATGAATTCGTTGTACACATACTTGTGAGACTCCAATTAGAAAAAGTGCATTCTGGGCCAGTCACACAATGGAAAAACAAGGAGCCTAGAACAAGGAAAGAGCTATTCTTTGGAGAACTGGGTTCACCCTGTTAAAGGCACATTTGTGTAAATACACATCTTAAAATGTCCAGGCGTAAATTGATGTCTTATTGCAGAGACTACTGAGCTATCGATTCCAGTTTCCTGGCTCTCTTTGGCTTGGCCCACCACCATCATGCCTCAATCTATATCTATGTGCTGGAGGATCAATAGCAGAAAGCATCTGATTGTTTTTCTTTTAAAACTCTTCAAAAGATGATTGACATTAGAGTGGTTTTTATAATATAAAGATGTCAGGTCATTTCCTCAAGCCTTGGACTTCGGGAGGGACCCTAATGAGGGAGGACTGTACATGGCTCCGTCACCCCACCACACATGTTCAAGTGCTCTGTACAGTCACGATGTTCATCTATTCATTTTTGATCCTTGAATCTGGAGTACTTTCAGTCAACTGCCTAATCTAATCTTGGCCAGACAATTTTATTGTTCCAGCAATAAATAATAGCACCAGAACCTGCCTCTTCGTGCCTAACAGATCATGGGCAGTAAATGTTAAATAAATAAGACTTAACCCAGGTTTCGCAGCCCACTTCTTTATAGCATTAACGCCATTACTTCATCTCCCTCAAGTTCCCAAATAGGAAAAACAGCCTGCTCTTTAGTATAAACAATAATGATTTCTTCTCCTATCTAAAAATTCATGACATTGCTCAGCATGAAGTTTTGTTTCAAGAATTAGATGGCCTTATACTCTACAGCAAACTGCTCTGGCTGCCTGGGTTTTCCAGTGAAATCCCAATTTGCTTTGAAAATGGATACACATTTGTCATTTTAGGAATAGTTCTTCGCTTTGGCTTTTGAGTACATACAGGATTTTGCTAAGAACAGTGTCAAATAGCCCCGTGATTACTCCCATTTTGTTGTGCTAATCATTATCTTCCATTACCAGGCAACAGACACTGTCAGTTTTGAAAACAGTCACTTTAAGGAAGATAAAAGATGAGTCAGGAGGCAAGCAAGTTCCCCTGCAGCATTTGCATGTGTCCTTTCTTTGAGGCAGTACCTGGGGCATTTCTGCAGGGTGGGCCTGCTTTTATCTGTTGCCAGGGGCATTGTGGGAAGATACTGGCACTCAAAGATCTAACTGAAAAAACACCACACAGTTTCTATGAAAACAGATGCCCAAAATTAAGACACACAGAAGACCGTTGTATTTTAAACTCCAAATGCAATGGAAGACTTTGTTTTTCTTAAGAGAAATGTCTCTTATTCCAGAACCAGCTGTTAAAGACGTCCGGCTACTGGGGGCCAGTTTGGAGTTCTAGGGAAGAAATTCTTCAAACAAAACTTTTGTAAGGGTGGTGGGAGGCATGACTGGGAACAGTAGTGTGCTTTTTAATGACTGAGGCCGAATATGCTTTCCTCTGGTTTTCTTTTATGCTTTTTGATAAAGCATTTTTCATGCTTTCCTTTTATTTTAGAGCGGCCTTTCCCCCTCATATACTATGGGTTGCCAAACTAAAAAAGAATATCTGCCCCCATGTACTCCATTTAGTTGAAAGACAAGTTTCAGCTATGCCATGCAGGAGGATGAGCAGGCAACCTGCCACAGGAGTCAGGAAACAAAAGGCTCCCTTCAGAGCCTGTCAGTCTCCAGGCCCTCTGTGACCAGATAAGTTGGTTCCCTGTGCACCTGGGTCCTCCTGGCTGCCAGCAAGGGTTGTCAGCATAACACATCGGGGATCCAGCTGCTGTATTTACATTTTAATAAGTATTTTGTTTTTATTACTTTGCCTCGTATGTTCCCAGAGGTTCTAAGAAAGGGAGCAACACTAATAACCAACTCATACAAGGTAGAATCAGCTATGTTTGGCTGAACTGCAATTTGGACTAAGAAATCAGAGCCAGAATTTTTCAAATAGGACAAATATTGAGAAGACCGCAAATGTACTTTATGTAGGTTTATTTCGTTGTACTTCCTTGTAAACTGAACAATTCTTTGCTATCCTGTTTACTGACTACAAAATATGTAGGAATAACAGACCCCTTCGAGAGTAGCTGCTAGACACCAGCTCCTGACCCCTTTTATGAGTCAGGTTTGAGAAAATTGCATGTACACTGGAGGAGACTAAAAAAGAAAAAAGAAAAAAACAACAACATCAACAACAACAAACAAGTAACTCAAGTTCAAGACTCTTTCATTCCTGCTACGATTTGGATACAAGATGTCCCCCCAAAAACTCATGTGTGAGACAATGCAAGAACATTCAGAGCCTTATCCTAGTCAGTGAATTAATCCCCTGATGGGATTAACTGAGCATAACTGAAGGCAGATAGGCTGTGGCTGGAGGAGGTGGGCACTGGGGGTGTGATTTGGGGTGTATACTTTGTGTCTAGCTAGTGGAATCTCTCTTTCTGCTGACTGATCATCACGTGAGCCGCTTCCCTCCTCCATACCTTGCACCATGATGTTCTGCCTCACCTTGAGCCAGGGAATAAAGCCAGCTGTGTATGGACCTCTGACACCATGAACCCCCAAATAAACTTTTCCTTCTTAAAATCGTTCTTGTCGGGTCTTTTAGTCACAGCAGTGAAAAAACTGGCTAAAATAATCCTATTTCTATTTCACTTCTATGCATCTAGGGGCTTTGGATTTGTTGTCTCCCTTCAGCAAATAATTGAAGACCAGGACACAGAGATAGCAATACACCTTACAGCAGGTTTATTGCAAAGCAACAGTAAGATGAGTTCTCTGAAGAGAAGGGGCTCCAGAGTTGGGAGTCCAGCGTGGAAATTTTGGCTTGTTCTTTTTATGGTCTCTGAAAATTCTTTCTTATCTCTTCCCATGTCCATGCTCTCCTCACTAATATTGACTGGTGCCTCCTCATGTTCCCATGTCTATTTTAGGTTTTCTGTTTAGGAGCACGAGGGTGGAAATGTCTGTCTGACTGGATCTCCCTCATTTTTACTGGATCGATAAGCAATTTCATTACCCTGGAAATTGACCTTATTGGAAGACCTCCCATGATCCTTTAGTCTGGCTCTGCCCCAGCCCTCCTCACTGGCCATCTTGCCCTGATTGACCATGCACTTCTACATCTCTTTACATACACAGAGTTTAACACTCTGATTGTTTTCAAAACTGCTTTCTCACTTTTACTGAAACTCTGAGGACCTTCTGACAAGCACAGATAACCCCTCAAAAACTCACTGGTCCAGGGCCCTCAGACCAGTCAACAGATATGGCCGACTGAGGCTGGAAGGCCTCTATGACTGGCAATGTCCGGAATGGTGAGACTTTTTCTTCCCTCCCCATATGTTTTTGAGGAAAGCATTCAAGATTCTAAACTGAAGAGAGGACCTGAGACACTGGTGGTTACTGTAATGGATTTCTAGGAGCACACAATAGAGGCAGTGATATTTTTCATTTTAGGTCTCCATTGGTCAGGGCAGCAATATGTGCATATATGTAGGAAAATATCTTCTAGAGTGGAAAGATTAGCCCTGAACAACTACTAACTGAGGCTCAATCATCAGAACCGAAAAAGAAAGTTCAACTATATATACTCACACTCACACATTTGGATTTCACCTCTTTAAACTGATAACCTTATCAATAAAAGAGATAAGATTGATTTGCAATTAGCATCATCTATGTGCAGTTTGCATGTTAAAAGCCCATCAAAAACTAAGTGTGGTTTAGGATCTAAGCTAAAGACTTTTCTGGCCATCTTTCTTAAGCTCTTACAGATTGGCTTAGGAGAAGTTATCTTTGCTAGTTATTCAAAACAAAATTTAAACTAGTCCATATGAAATAATCATAAATACTCAGTTACTATAGGAAAAATTCACAGGCTTTCCCAGCCAAGTGGCTCTTATAGAGACATCCTTTCTCTAGCCCCATAAGAAATAGTTTTGAAGCTGGGTGTGGTGATGCACACCTATATTTCCACCATGCAATAGGCTGAGGCAGGAGGATTACTTGGGCCTATGAATTTGAGACCAGCTTGAGAATCATAGTGAGATTCACCATTCCCCAACCTACCCAAAAGGCAAGTTTGATCATATTTTTCTTTCTTTGTTAAAAAAAAAATTTTGTCTTCTTCTTAAAATATAAGAAATCTTATTTAGAACATAAGATATAGGAAAAATAGTCAAAACCCTATAGACAAAGGATAATCTGTGTGAACTTTTTGGTAGCTTCCTCAATTTTTTTTCTTTTTTACATTCTTTTGAATTTCTTGAAGTTGATCCATAAGACATGTACATATTCAATTTTAATATGTAATAATTTACACACTTATTTGTGTTATTTCAGTCTCCCTAAACTTTTAAACTTCTATTTGTATTGTCTGAAAATATTTTAAGAATGAAACAAATTTTAACTGCTCTTCAGCTACTCTAGTTTTCATTTATTTCTAATTGATAATGTAACATTTGATACAAGTAACATTTGAAATGACTCGTTTGGAACATAAAGTTTTTTCAGATATTTGAATTTTTTGTAGATTATGAGAAATAAAACTAGTCCAAGGGTACTTTTATGGCTCTTGACATATATTGCCAAATTGCTTTCCAAATATTTGGTACCAAATTATTTTCTCACAGTATATGAAATGCATTTTTGTCATCTCTTATCAGCAATGTTATATTTTTCAAATAATTAATTTAAAAGCCTAAAAGTTTATTTTACGATTTGCATGTATTTAATTGCTATTGGAATCTAACATTTTAAACTTAATTGCAAATTATGTATTTCAGGCCTTTGCTTATTTATTCATTGCACTCTTGAGGCTTCTTTCTCATTGATTTGTTTGAATACTTTATGTGTTAATGATAGTATTTGTTTTAGTTTTATCAGAATTCCTTTATATGTCTCATATTAGTTTCTGTGACTTCCCTAACTATACTTCAAAAGATAGCTTTGGATTGTCACATCATAGAAATGAATTAGGAGAAAAAATGTCAGGATAGTTAATTCCAAAATGTAATTCCATCTCCAAGATTATAAGTTCAATAATACTGTTTCTCAACACAACCCACATTTCTAACTAAGAAACATATATCTTAGATGATATATCACTATATATAGTGATAATGATAGTCAACCAAATGACACATAATAGTACTGAGCAGAGTGAAGAGGTTTAAGGTAGATATTCTAAAATGTTGACCCTAGTAATGAGAATTATTTTTCCTCACTTGGTTTGGCATTGTGAAGAAGAGTGCCAATTAAAAATTCTCTTCCAGAAAGAGGATATTGTATAAACCCATGCTTATCTTAGGTCCTAATGAAATCCTTCCATATCACATTCCCAGGGCAATGGATGCAGATGACTGCTGGTTGAGTTAGGAAGCACCAGGCCACTAGGAAAATGGAGCAAAGGGAGTTCCACACTGGGAATCTAGTGATGGGGCTTCAAAGGGAAATGAAGATGAGTATGGTTGAAGATTCTCAGGCTTCAAGAGAACTCTACAGAAGTTTATAGCATGTCAAGTCCTGGGAAATAAAGTCAAAATAATTAAATTCCAATTTTATTTGCCTAAAACAAAATTTCAGTTTAATGACAACTAAGTTATGCATAGTGCTTTTAGGTAATTCAAATGATTTTCACATTAATTTCCTCAGTTTCACCTCCCCCAAATCCAGCAAAATTTCCATCAAGTGAAATTCTTCATTTTCTTTGACATGGCAGTTAAGAATTTCATTGAGGTGTTCAAAATCAGAACTTCTATGGCGCAGTGTGGGAAACTGAAGTAAGACCTGTAGACTGCAAGACCAGTCAACTCTGTAACCTCATCCATGATTCCTAGTCTTAACAGCCCTTCTTCTCTGGCTGACGTATTGGCTCTCAATTTCTCTATGAATTCTGCCATAGATAAAGCTTTGATTTATTAAAATTTAACAAAATATTACCTTTCTCCCTAGGAACTCAGTGAAAATTTGGGAACAAATAGCTTCTTCGGTGGACATGTTTCTTTATTCTGTCCCTCAGTATGACGTCAGCTATCCTTTCCTAAGGAAACCTCTCTGGGGACAACATTGGGGGAACTACACCAAAGAAACTCACCCACAGTCTGAAGAACTTGCCTGATCAAGGAGTGTGGCCATCTCTAGATGCCTGTTCTGCAACCTCTACAGAAAGACAACTTGCCAACTTATCCCAACCTTACACAATTTAAAAGTAGCATCAATTTCTGCTTTCAAGAGAAAGACATAAAGGCCAGAGGAAATGCCCCTCTGTTAGAATTTACTGGGCAGCTTGGGAAGACCTTTAAGTTCTGGCAAAAGAAAATTCTTAGCACTCTAAAGAAGGCAGGTAAGTTCTGTGACTAAGGAGTCTGAGTGTTTTGGGTTTCCCCAGTGATATATCAGAGACATAACTAGACTGCCAGAGAAAGGACTCATGGTTGGGCAGCCTGGATGGGCTTGGCCACATGTAGATCTGAGAAAAGTTGAATATGCAGAGAATAGTCAGTCACCAGTCTACAGCTATGAATTGGTCAATCTCAATATTCCAAAATACAACCCCACAGGAGAAGGGCTGCTGAAAAAGAATGATCAAAGTCCCAGTAATATTCTGGGAGCAAATTTTTGCCCTACACACGTCAGATAGAGCACTGATTTCCATATATAAAGCATATATAAAGAACTCAAAATACTTAATGCCGAAAAAACAAACAACCCAATCAATAAATGGGCCAAGGAGCTGAACAGACACTTCTCAGAAGAAGATATACATTTGATCAACAAATATATGAAAAAAATGTTCAACATCTCTAGTAATTAGAGAAATGCAAATCAAAACTACTCTAAGATTTCATCTCATGCCTGTCAGAATGGCAGTTATCAAGAATACAGACAACAATAAGTGTTGACGAGGATGTGGGGGGAAAGGCACATTCATACATTGCTGGCAGGACTGCAGATTGGTGCAATCAATCTGGAAAGCAGTATGGAGATTCCTTAGAAAACTTGGAATGGAACCATGATATGACCCAGCTATCCCACTCCTTGGTCTATACCCAAAGCACTTAAAATCAGCATACTACAGTAACGCAGTCACATCAATGTTTATAGCAGCTGAATTCACAATAGCTAAACTGTGGAAACAACCTAGATGCCCTATAGATGAATGGATAAAGAAACTGTGGTATATATACACAATGGAATATTACTCAGGATTAAAAAAGAATAAAATTATGACATTTGCAGGTAAATGGATGACTATCACACTAAGCAAAGTAAGCCAATCCCCAAAAGCCAAAGGCCAAATGTTCTTTCTGATAAGTGGATGCTGATCCATAATGGGGAGGGCATGGGAAAAAATGAGGAACTTTGATGGGGCAAAGGGGAGGGAGGTTTAGGGAGGAGGTCTGTGGGCAGGAAAGATGGTGGAATGAGGTGGACATCATTACCCTAGGTACATGTATGACTGCACATATGGTGCAATGTTACATAGTGCACAACCAGAGAAATAAAAAATGGTGCGGTGACTGTGTACAATGAATCAAAATGCATTCCTTTGTCATATATACCTAATTAAAATTAATTAATTAATTAAAAAGTCCCAGTAGTTTTTCTATAAGGTTTTCTCTTTTTTAAAAAAAAAATTTATAGAATAGTCATTAGAAATTTGAGCTTGGATTTAACTCTGATAAAATCTAAGATCTACTACTTAACATATTAGCTAGAGTTTCATGACCTTGGGCAAATGCCTCAGCTTCTCCATGCCTCAGATTCCTCATATGGAAAATGGGAAGATTCAGTAGTACCAGTCTTATGGGAATGTTGTGAGGATTAATGAGGAAAAACCTTGTAAAAGTGTTTACTGAGACCCTAGAGATGTAAGTTATTGTTGTGCTAGTATTATGAGCTTGCTGTTAAGCCAATTCTTTCTTCCATAGTTTATTCTTATTTATTACATGTCTTTTAATAAAAATAGTTTCTTGATTCAACTAGCAAAGAATTGCAGTAAACTAAAATAAGCTTGAACCAGTACACTGACTGGAGGAGAAGTGAGTAGCAAATAGCTAAATCAACATGGGAGACAGCTTTATTCCAACAGAATGCAAGAGTAGGCTTTTAGAAATCCAGCAATATTTGATATCTCCTCATTCAAAAATGCAGACATTTCACCCTTGATGTTATTCAGTTTTGCTATAATATAAATATACAAAGAGGTTTTTTAAAATTTTAATCTTGTTTAGCATCTTTTGTCCTTTTTTGAATGTGAATACTCACATCTTACCTTCATTCTAGAGAATGTTCAGCAAATTTTTCCCACTGGAAGTATTGACTGATGTAGAACTTATTCTGTTTCAAAGTCTTTTTTTTAGTTTTATTAATTTTATTTTTTAAATACATGACAGTGGAATGCATTAAAATTCTTATTACACATATATAGTACAATTTTTCATAACTTTGTATATAAAGTATGTTGACAATTCGAGTCTTCATACATGTACTTTGGATAATGATGTCAAAGTATTTTATATATTTAATTCTATTCTCCTTCATACATGATTTTCTAATTTTTGTGATCCAATTAATAAAGTCTTTCTTTGACAGCATTCTCTGTTTATTCCATCTACTGTGGGGATTTTATAAGAAATATATGTGACTATACATTTTTATTTCTAATAATTTAAATTAGTTTTCTCTTTTATCTGCACATTCTGATTTCATTACCACTTAGTATCATTTGTAAGTTTCTATTCTTATTTTTACTTTTCTTTTTTACTGCTGGAGATCAAACCTAGGGCCTTGTGCATGCTAAGTGCATACTCTACCACTGAGCTACACCCCCAGGCCCTATTCTTATTTTTTATTGGATGCTATTCATTGCTGTGTAAAACTAAGGCAATGGCAGAAATAGAAGAATAGAGGTGATAAAGATTATGTGAGAAGCCACCTTGTAATTTCTATTTTTTCAAGTTGGACTTCAAAATATTTAGAGGAAAATGTTGAATCCTTTTGGGAAATATCCTAGATTAAGACATATGATAAGTGGCTCAATTTTCAAATTCAAAATATAGTTATCTCCAAATACTATTCACTGTCCTTTGCTCAGCAAAAGAGCTGAAGATGTAATATAGTTCTCAATAACTGAGTTGAATGCATTAATGAGCAATAGAGGGATGGATATCACCAGTGAGAAGGCTCATTCAAGTGAAATGACCATTAAGGCCATATCTCTTCAATTCCAAGAGCATATTTTTTTCAGATTAGATGCTTCTGAAATTAGAGCAGCCTTATGATCAACGTATGTATTCATTGAGAAGGAGTTTTTCACTTGAAAAACTCTTATCTCAAAGGTGCATCTTTCCACTAATGTTATGCAGAATTACAGAAAAGTAAAATGGAATATTTTAATATAATTATGAAAGGCTTTAAACACAAACATAAAAACAAATAATAAAATGATAGCAACAATTTGGGAATTTCTAATGCAAAGGCACAGCAGAGACCAATCTCTAACTGAAGAGAGATAGGCTACATTACACAATAAAGTCAGCAAAAATCTGAGCTTGGTCAAAACCAGAGGAAAATTAAATTACAGGACTTGAACTCTTTGGAGGAAAATAACCTTTTCCTAGCTCCCCAGGGTCTGTCTGTGTGAAAACTTTGACTCTTCCAGCTAAAGTGAGTTTTCTAATAAACCAGGGCAACCAACTTTATGAGCTTTAATCTACCCAGCTAAGGGGACCTTAATTGGCAGAGGAAAAAAACTAAAAGGGGACTTGTGAACTCTTTTGATCAAAATTGAGGTATCTCTGGGAGAAACTTTCCCCTTGAGGCTAAGAAAACATTTGAAGAGACTTTCCAAACAGAAGATCCCAGATGAAAGGCTGTAGCACAGAACGATGACGTGGTTATAAATTCCGATTCCAGCGTGCCCTAGCAAGAGTGCAGGTGAGTAATGGCAGACCTGGGACCTTCCATAAACAAGGCCAGGGGCTCCTCCTGGTAGAACACTTCCAGATGGAAGCCTAACTTACCCCACTAGTAGCAAATTAACTCTATTTTAGCTGATAAACCCAGCAAAACTCTGGGGGAAACACTGAAGTCTTTGAAAAGAATTACCATTCAGTAAACCTCCTCCAATGCTGTGATGTAAACATTTCATAATTATTCTTTGGGAGAAGCTGGAAACAGGCACCAAAAAAAGTAGTCAAAAAGACCAGTTGCATATAAGCACAAGCAACTGGTTGAACAGAGAAGTTGGTTACAAAATAATTTGTGAAGAAATAAAATGTTTGTGAAGCTAGAAAATTCGAAGACCACTCATATACTACATATGGATATAGATTTTGATCCCCAAAATATATTTCCCTAAAAACTTGTCAGATCAGGTTAAATTCTAACTTAAATTTGCTAGATGAGACAGATTTTATGCCTTGTTCACAGGTATCAATCTGTGAATATAAAAGCCGAACCTGGGTACTTATCACAGAATAATAAACACTTTGAAACTGAAAGGACTTTGAAAGTCATGTAATCCAAAATCTTTCCTGGCCTGCAAATCCTCTGTGCGATTCTGGGGCCAAATGATCACATAGGCTTTGCTTTTAAAAAGCCTCCAGCCATCAGTTAACCCTTTCCTTTACAATCAAGTGTCCCGAATAAAATAAAACTATTTCCTATCTGTGTGTCCTATCTTCTTATTTCTCACCTCTACCTTTGGTTGACTGGACTTTTACCTTCTCTACTCCACTGAATCTATTATTATTATTATTATTAGTAGTAGTAGTAGTAGTAGTAGTAGTAGATGGACACTTTATTTATTTATCTCTATGTGGTACTGAGGATTGAACCCAGGGCCCCACACATGCTAGTTAAGTGCTCTATCACACAATCCCAGCCCCTGAACATATTATTAAAATCACCAAGAGACTCACATTGCTGAATATGTGTAACTCATTCTTGATTTGTGTTTGGTACTTGACACTGTTGTCCCTCTGTTGTTTTTGACTTTCTCTCCTATCCTACCTTCATTCAGATCATTTTCTTGATTGTCTTCTATTTCTGTGGCTGTTAAATCTTGTCTTTTTCATGGGTTTCTTTTAAATACTGACTTATCCCCAGATAACTGTTAATAACCTTTGCTTACTCTATTGATTGATGTTTCCTTGGCTTCCACTGCCATCTAAATCCTAACAACTCACAAATCCAGATTTCAGTTTGGAACTCTATCTGAGCCCCAAACCCAGTTATTCACCTGCCTACCTGACATGGTCATTTGGATATGCCATAGGTTGTCAAGCTCAGCATAATCAAACCAAATACATTATTCCTCCACTTAAATTAGCTTTTCCTGTATGTATTCATTTAGAGTAATTCTTCTGAACTATATGTATTCTTTCACCCATTTAGACAGCTTCCCTTACATTTACTATTTTATACAACCATCCATCAAGACACCCAAGTCAGAAACCTGGGGTTTTGTTTACAAACTTCATTCATATTCAACCATTGCAAAAGATGAAACAACTCTTTTTTCTTTATTATTGTAATCATAACAAATATATATTGATTATTTACTGTATGTGAGGCATTCAAGAGCTTTATAAGTTTTTTGCATGTAATTGTCACAATAATAGAGAATTGTTATAATCCCCCTTTAAAAGAGTAGTAAACTGAGGCACAGACTAGTAGGTAACTTCACAAGATAGCTAGTAAGTGATGGAGCTAGTATTCAGACCCAGGTGGTCTGACTTAAAGAGTCTAAGGGTCTTCACCACTATACCAATTAGTTATTAAGACTTGTACAATTTAATTCCTCAACTTCTTTCAGCTATATCTCTGCTCTTTCCTCACACCCATTGCTTATATATACCAGATTATGTTTCAGCAACTCTATACCACCTTCTCCTTCTATAGACTCCCCAGTACCACAGGGACCTAAACCATGGAAACTACATTTCCTAGGATCTATGCCAGTAGGAATATGGTTTCAATTTAAATGATGAGACTCATCCATGTTAAGTTTCAAAGATAAAAGATAAAATAGAAACCACTGTACCCCTTTGAGGTGGGTAGTCAAAAGGGCTTGGTAGACCCCAGATATAAACTTTGGCCAACAGATTCCAAGTATCTTTCTTGGAATCACTCAGTCAGAAGACAGTGAGATCATTGGTGACCAATTCCTATTGTTCCTGTGGTTCAAGATTTTCTGAACACAAGTAGTTGCATCCCTGTCCTTTCCTCCCTGAGACCTTCTAACAATTTTATAAGGATTTGCAAGGTAATGAAACCCTAGATGCTTCAACAAAGTTCTCAAATCTCCATGGTTTATTCTGGTTAAAGATCGCTTTTTGCTCATGCAAAATCCAGTACAGGTTAGGAAGTACTATCCTCTATCTGGTGACTTAGATGATTGAGATTTTTCCATCACTTTATTTTCCATTATAACATATAGCTTCCAAGGTTACTTCCAGGAACAATAAGGGTTGGAAGAGGCACACAAGCTCCTGACCAGTTTGACCTTGGGAAATTAAACTTCCCTTCCCTTCAGAGTTCTTCAGCCAGGACCATCATAAGGCCTTAAACTAACGCCAGAGAGAATGATAGAATAGTTAGTTATTTCTGCTACAGGTTCTAATTCTCAAAGTTAAATCCCTTGCTTGAAATAACTAGAATAGTTTCTGTTCTCCTGATGTATTATTAAATAATACAAAATTATAGAACCTAAATATCTTAATTTTTATAAAGAAACACTAATCCTTTGTTTTCACACTGTAATGTGTGAACATTTTTTATTCTGTATTAATATAAACATTATCTTATATAAAATTTAACACATATGCCTAGTGTTAAGATAATCTACCTACTGATAAATATTATTTGAATTAGTAGATTTAATAGTTAAGGTTAAATTAGTACTCAGGTCTTTAACAAAGGGAAAGAAACAAATAGTTGTTAGAGTGGAACCTATTCACGTGCACGCTAATCATTTTAAATTAAAATGATCTGTATATTTCAGCAAGTGGTAATACTTTTGAAATATCAAGGATATAGTACTATCACCCCTTGGATCTATAAAGACAGGGTCCTCATCACAATCTTCACATTCAACATGCCTAAGAATGGATAAGGGTACTAAAGGGAACAAGAATGGATGTGAAAGAGAACACTAACTCAAAATTTGGAAATCATTATATTTTCATTTGAAACTGTTAGCTTCTACTCAGCTCTTATTCAAGAAACAAATAACACACACACAAACCCATTCATGCAACACAATATCTTAAAACATTTTCCAAGTGGCAGAGTTAGAATAACACAAACATTGACATGATTATGGATATGGATGCACCATATACTGTGCGAGACCTTCATCCTTCCCATTTGAAGGTGAATTTCAATGGACAGGCACTTGTTTCCATTTTAATGACTGTGGTGAAGATGGGTTAATTTCCAGGGATGATGTATGGTCAATGCGGGTGGCAGAGCTATCCTACCCCACAGGCAATATTCAGTTTCTGCCTGGATTGAGGCATCCATCACTGTGTTCTGCCTACTCGTGTCTCTGTCAACAAATGAAGGTCATGTTACTCCCTCCAATTTGTGTTAACAGGGGATGTGCGTACAGCAAGCAATCTGAAAGATGGATATGAATGGAGAGGATGCACTTTAAGTGAGCCATTACAGGACTGAAGTCTAATTCTGCCACTTTTCATCTCAGGTTAACTTACAGAAAAGAGAATGAAGGGAAAGAAAGTAAGTAGAAACTCACCCTTACTGAATACTTACTATGGTCAGGTTCTATGCCGATCATTTCACATATATTTTCTTACTGATTCACCAGAGCATCCCTTGAAGAAGGCACTATTATTGCCCCTATTACACAATAAGGGGGTCTGACTGTGTAATTTCATATCTCAAAAACAGTGAACAAAACTTCTTGTCTCTCAGACTCAGTTTTCTTATCTGTGAAATGAGAAAAATACTTTCCCTATAGCTAAACAATGTTTTTGAGACAGTAAGCACAGACAGACGTTAAACCTGGGTCTCTATTCTTATAGGACTAGTCTAGGACTTTTTCTGTCTTGTGACATTGCTCAAGTTGAATATGGTGAATACACACTCAGATTGAAAAAGACTAAATAGATTATAATAAATTCTATAGGTGACCTTGAGACCTTCTCTTTCTTGACTTTAACCCATGGGGCTGTTTCAGGAGAACATTTTTAAAGGAGCTTAAAAAAAAACAACAACATTGGACCGTGGCTGTAGCTCATTGGTAGGGTGCTTGCCTAGCACATGTGAGGCATTGGGTTCGAGCCTCAGCACCACATAAATAAAATAAAGGTATTATGTCCATCTACTATAAAATATTTTTTAATAAAGCACTGATTTCCCTATGATTCACTGATGCTATTTTGCTTGAAATAACCCTTGGTCCATATTAGAATACCTGACCTTCCTAGGAGTTACCTGCCACCCAGGTAGTAAATGTCTATGCTGGGCATCTACCAGTAAACCCATTCTGTGTCTTCCATCCTTTCTTAAAGGGGAGCTATAGATGAAACTGGGAGTCTAAAAACTATAATATTGGAAAGTCCTTTAGAAGACTACTCCCAACAATAACAGAAGCTATCCTTTGCTTGAACTGTTTCAAGAGGAGGGATAAAAGGAAGTACCTGCTGGCATGGGTGGCTTGTGGAGGACACAGTGAGGAGACCCATTTGGTGAAGTAGAAGTGTTTGGGGAGAAATGGGATTCCACTGGCAGGGTATATTATTGAGTATCCTGGACTAAAAGTCAGAAAACCTGGGATCTGACATGGACTCTATGGTCCATGTCCCTACATAAACCACGTTCTCTACTGCTTTCAGTTTATTGACATGAACTCTAAGATTGTTCCACTAGATGATCTTTGAGATTTGCTTCCAGCTCTGGCAACTGAGACTCTTTGATCCTGGAAGCTACTGGGGAAGACAACTTCCAATTACAATTCTAGCTAAAGGTTCAGAGAGAGACAGAGAACCAATACAATGAAGAACAAGTAAATATACGTTCTATTAATTTTAGTACAGCTACAATCCCCTGGAATTCCATAAGTTGAAAGTAGGAAGCCTGGGTGGTTTGACATTAGATGCTGAAGCTCCTTATTATTTTGTTCTTAAAACTCACTGTTCCATGTTAGTGAGTGTGAGTCAGCTTTCTGTCACCATAACAAAATACTTTAGATGATTAACTTATAAAGAGAAAAAATTTTATTTTGGCTCATGGTTTCAGAGGTTCTAGTCCGTGACCAGGTAGATCTATTACTTTGGGCCTCTGGCAGGGATGTTGGATGCCAATGGCAGGGAGCTCCTGGTGGAGAGAACTGCTCACCTCATGGCCAGGAATTAAAAGAGAGACAGGAAGCAATCATGGCCCCACATATGCTTTTGAGGGCATGACTCCAATGACCTAAGGACCTTCCACTAGGTTCTACCTGCTAAAGGTTCCAATGTATCTCAGTAGCCCCACCTTGGGACCAAGCATTTACCCAAGGCCCTTTGAGGGACACTTAGCATTCACACTAAAGCAGTGAGGTTTGAGGAAATCCAGCTCACATGCCCACTTCTTTTACCTCCTGCCATATATGCTTCCGATAGGAAGACAGCTACCGCCAGCTACATGACATCACACTGCATAAAACTGGTCATGCACATTTCTTTCTTAAGAATAATTTTCTTTTGAAAATGCTTCTGCACAATCAAGACTTGCAGATAACTGTGGCAGCCTTAGTTTAGTGCCTCTGGGCTGCAGAGGGCCTGTCTTCTATGAATAGCCTCAGAGTGATGGGAATCACCTCTGCTTCCTGGCAGATGAGCAGAATCCATGTGCAGAAGACATGGAGAAACCCTCTATCCCAGACATATTCACAGCAGATAACTTTGTCTGAGTCTTGACAAACCCAAAGCAAACATGACATCTTAAGCAGGCTTTTATAGAGAACCGGAAGTTTAGAAATAATATTTTTGATCTAGATGGATTTCCCTCAAAGAGATTAAATGCACAAGAAAATTAATCTCTGAAGATCACATAAAAATAAGCACATATCTACACACTCATCGAGGGAAAGCTCCTAAGACTTGATTTTATGACTACCATGCAGTATCTTCAGTTCATATTTTACTGGAGAAGGAGGCATTTCTGTTTGATCGTTTTCCTCTCCTCCCCCTAAGCAAGTGTCTACTTTCTAAATTGCCAGCTGTTCTTAACAAGAAGCAGAATGACCAAAATTACCTTTTCCTGATGGTGTCTTAGAAGATTTTAACTGCTGATATTATTGCCTCCAACAATGAATCACATGAGATAAATCTTTCTAAGTTTGTGAGGTCAACCACCAAGGGTTTTTCAAAGCTGGAAAACAGCATTTGCACTTAAGTTTCTCATGGGTTTAAGCAGTAAATCACAGGGAAAGAGAAATAAAAAAGGCATCTATCCAAATTAAATCATCTGCTTACAAACAGTACATTCTTTCCCAGTCTGGAAGATACAGATAGAAAACAAAATCCTTGAAGACATATGAGCAGAAAGGGAAAGATGCTGATCAGTTTCATCAGCATCAAAATGTTGAGAAATAAAACTGTAGAGAAGAAGCTATGTGATTTATTAAAGATGGATGCAATAGAGTTAATATTAAAAAGGAAAGATAAAAATTATTTTCCTATAGCTATCCTTCAGTAAGTGAAGGGTAAGAAAAGAGGACATGTTAAAAACTGCATCTGTATGTAAAATTTCAGGACAGATAAACAACAAAAACTAAAACCTACCCACAACTGAACTAGCAAATGGTGACCAGATCCAAAAACAACAACCAAAAAAAAGTTTGAATTCCTTGGATGTAGATCAACTAATCTTGCCCATTTTTGAATCTAAAACAAACTATACATAGTTGCTGACAGACAGTGTGGAAAAAAATATCACTTCAAAGATGATTACCGCAATTCACAGTGACAGGACAACTCTATCATGGGAATTCACTTCATGCCATTAAGTTGCTTTTTATAGCACTTGGAGAATTATGAAAAATTTGCCACCATGACCACAACTAATCTTCTCACTTGAGAAAATTATTAATAAGATCTGTCTTCCATAAGAAGAAATAACTGTCACTTTAAACATGAGTGTATCAAAAAGAGACTGGGAGTTCCTTACCTGGAGACTCCCCAGGTTAAAAGTTCTCTGAGTGAACATTCATGTGATGTTTAAGATGGAGCCCAGGGACCTGGGGATGTGGCTCACAGGTACAGACAGCACTTGCCCACTATGGTGTGCAACAGGTCCTGGGTTTGATCACCAGCGAGAGAGAGAGAGAGGGGGGGGGAGGAGAGGGAGAGGGAGAGAGAAAGAAGGAGGAGGAGGAGAAAATGGAGGCCAAATTAAAAATGATTCAATGACTAAATATAGGCTGAGTGATTAACTAAAGGTCTAAAATCAGAGACAGCAGGATGATGGTGATCCAAACCAAACGGACACAGATGTGGACTTCCCAAGTGACTTCATGATGGGCACCAAAAATGTCAGTCCTCCATTCAACTCTGCCTCCTTGGCCAAACTCTGCTGTTGCTTGGCTTTGTCTCTTTGCCTTATTTTCTCTCCTGTCCATTTTCTTTGGTCATTATCACTCTTTGTTATCCTTTCTCCACAGAAAGGAGAAGTTGTGCTCTATTTGTGTACCATGTTTCTAAGTGCATTCTACTGTCAAGTATAACTAATTAGAACAAATTTTAAAAAGAAAAAAAATTTTAAAAATCCTTTTTCTTTATTTGTAAAAAAAAAAAAAAAAATCAAGAGCCTTTGTGGACTGGCTTCTTTACTCCCCAAAATGAAACTTCCCTCGGGCCCTCTCAGTTGCCTGCTCTGATGCACTTGAGCAGGGTTGGTTCTTCTGACAAACTCTATTGGTTTTTACCTGGTGCTGTGTGTGGGCCTGGTAAGATTAAAAGTTATGCATAAGGAACTCAAATCCGATCACAGAAATGAGTCCACAACAAGTGGGGAGACACGGTGAATGAGGAACAGTGACAGATTGTGACACATCAGGTATCTACGGGTAGACACAACATAAAATCCCCTGACATGTGGGGAGCAGGCAGAAGACTCTGTGGAAGGACTTGAAAGACGCACACTTGCTCATTTTCCATCTGACTGTTATGTGTTCCCACTCAGTACCTATCCCAAACCTTCCAGGATATTGACCAACAGTGACCAAGGGTACTGACCAACAGTGACCAATGTCACTCTCCATTTCATTCTCTTTATCCATATCACTCAGACTTATATGTAGTGAGCCTAAGTATATTTATTAACATACCATCCTTCACTTAATGCTCTTATTTATTTTGGAAAAATACTACCTAGGAGCAAGTCAAATGGCTGGGAGTGTGATTCAAAAGTTTGTATAATGGAATTTTAATGTTTCTCTCTCTAGCAAAGTCCATGTTAAAATTATGCTCTAACTACATAAAGTAACAAAGAGATACCTGTACCTCCTGATGGCTTCCTAATTCCCCTTCTGTGCTCTCCCCAAGCTCTCCAGTGACTCATGTTCCATCCACTGTTTTTTGATTACAGGACGACTTCAGATTAAGACCAGCGTGGGTTTCGCTAATGGCTTGGACTCAGGGCTATGGTTTAGTTTCTTCCTCAGTGCTGGGAACTGGAGATTGAGAGATGGGGAGGGGGAACTGTCAAGAAAAATCAGTTACAAATTTTTCTAAGGCATGATTCTGTGAGCATAAACAGACCCACAGTGAAAGTTTTTAAAATGAGAGTTGATTATATAAGGTACATTTTCCAAAGCTGGGCAGAATTACTGATAAGCCATAAAAGAATACATTTGCTTTGATGGTCCAGGACTTTCTAATCTAATATGAAAATTGGGGTTATTTGTCAAGGGTGGCAATGAAATGATTTTGTGTGATACTCATTGTGCTATTCCAAATATTATCTTCTAAAAGCTAATCAACACCCACACCTAGAATACTTAGGAACTGCATCTGTAACCTTGGAAGATGCTGCTTCTTGGGTCAAGAAGGGAGTGAACACTGGCTACAGAGCAGGTGCTGGAGTAGCTGGGGGTACCAGATCTTAAAAAGAGGAAAGAGGTGGACAGGAATGACTTTCCTCTTTCTGGGGCTCTAATCAGAACATTTATGGCGTGCTGCCAAACTCAGGATCATGAAAGGGACTCTATGAGCCATTTCAAATATTCTGAAGAAACTTAGAAAAAAATTATGGGTGATATGGTTCTAATTTCTTTGCTGTTTGTTGAAAGTATATTAACTTACTCTCGTAACACTGGTCATCTCATGATAAATCAAAACATGGCTGTTAACACATGTTTGTGATTAACAGAACCTGGAATACATAATCATTAGGTAACAAATTCAAGTGTTGCTTTCCTTCCTTTTTAGTTCCAAAATCCTGCAAAGCACACACAAAAAGATACAAATGTAAGGCAAACTTGATGGTACACTGGGGATAACTGACCTTCGCCCTTCATTGTTGGGTGTCACAGATAAGTTACTCTTCTGATTCTCTAGGTATCTTCTCCAGATGACAAATATCAGGTTGAATGAAATGTGTTTTGCTTCCTCAGAGAAGAATTAGGGGGATTTCTAGCCAATCAAACGGATACAGAAGGGATCCCTTTGCTGTAAAAACATGTGGAAATGCTTAGAAAGTGTGAATTTTAGAAGCCATTACTGCTACGCACACCATAACTCGGGGGAAAAAAAGAAAGAAAGGAAAGAAGGTTGGAAAGAAAGAAAAGGGAAAGAGGAAGATAAAGAAAGCCAGAAATCCTCAGATACCCACACAGTAAGAAAATTTAGGCCAGAGCGCAGAGTCAAAGCTGGTGCTGCAGTAATCCATTGGGCTTTGAAAGCTCCAAAATGAGACAGTAACTGGAAAATGGCTGTCCCTGAGATGCAGAGAGATCAAGTCAAAGCAAGCCTGGATTTGCAGTTCAGGCGCCTCCACATTACTCTCAGGGAAAAAGGACCCAATAAGACCATAAGGAAAATCCACACACTGAGACTCTATGTAATGTTAGACCACATGTAGTTCAAATTAAATCTCAATAGAAATTGCTTGATGGTTGTTATCAGGGGACAAAGGGAGGAATGAATGGAAAACTGGTGTTTAATGGGTACAGACTTTGAGTTTTGTAAGGAGAATAACATTCTGGAGATGGAGAGATGGATACGCCTAATGTTGCTGAACTGTGCACCTTCCAAACATACAGAATGGACAGAGTCCTGGTGATCACAGTTCAGCCAGGTGATCTGGGTCAACCCCAACTGGGAAAGACATGTCAATAGCATGTATAGTTTATATGTTGTGATAAAAATAGGGCCTTACCTTGGTGATCTTCTTCCTCAAAACCCACACCCCAGTCTAACCCTGAGAAAAACATCAGATCAATCACAATCAAGAATCATTAACAAGAAAGAGCTGACACTCTCTAAATATCAAAGAGCAGAAACAGGGAAAGTTTGTGAAGCTCACAGCCAGGAGCCTAAGATGATACGGGGTTTAGATGTAATAGGGTGCCTTGGTGGGATACTAGAACAGAAAAAAGTATACCAGGTCAAAACTAAGGAACTCTCAATAAACTATGGGCTTTTAGGTAATGATAAGGTACCAAAATTTGTTCATTAATTGTAACAAATGATCACACGAGTTGCAAGATGATAAAAGGGAAAGCTGGGTGTAGAGTATTAGGGAGCTCTGAGCTATCTTTGTAATTATTTTGTAAATCTAAAACTTTTCTAGAATTAAAAACTTTATTTAAAAAAATACCCAATGGAAATGTTCAATAGAAAAAAAAATACCATGAACTGAAAGGATGGACCTAGGGAACCACCCAGAAAGCTGCAAAGAAAGATGAAGGGACATGAGAGACAGAATGAGGTATTTGTCCTGTGAGGACTCCTAAAGGAGAGAACAGAATGACAGACAGCAATATCGGAACAGATACTAGCAGTGACATTACCAAATCCCATCTCCTGCCAAAAAAAAAAAAAAAAAAAGAAAAGAAAGAAGAAGATAAGGGCTCTTATTTCTCAAATTGAAGAAGCAGAAAGAATCAGAGCAGGGGAACATAAAAACCAAGTGTCCCCAAACAAATCATGGTAAAAATTGCAGCTCATCAGTGACAAGATTAGATTTTTAAGAACAAGTATAGGAGCCAAAAGAAAATAGGATATCTTCCAAATTCTGGGAAAAAATAATTGCAATCTATAATTTCATGCCTGGCTAAACATCATTCAAAACTAATAAAATAAAGGCATTTAAAAATAAAACTGGAAGTCTATTGTTCACAAAATTGTATTAAAAGAACCACTGTTGATTCTACTTCAAGAGGTAATGAACCAGAAGAAAGGAATAGTTAATAAAAATGTCAGTAAACACTCTGACAATCTAATAATCACTAACTAAATAAGAGCGGCAAAACTTCAGAGCAGTTGCACATCAAGAACTGAACTAGGTCATTTAATTATCAAAATAACCCCATAGTAGATACTCTTATACTCTCCACTAAACATATGAGGAAACGGAGGCATACCACAATCTAATAACTTGCAAGATAATAGTAAGTGGCAAAATAAAAAATAAACAAGCAAACTATAATGACCCATTTGGGAAGGGCTTATAAAAAAGGTCTAATATTAACAACTATTTTAAACAAATGTGACTTATATTACATTATTCAGGGCCTATTCTAACACTGTAAAACCATAAGGAATGGTATAGCTCAAAGACTGTGTATGAAACTGTCTATAATTAGCCAAATTCTTGTTGTGGACACCTCATGTATATTTAATACAATTGCATTTATTAAACTATTTGAAAAGTAGAAAGATCTATGTCTTTAGGGTCAGAATTTTTTTTTTTTTTTTTGTGTGTGTGTGTTATAGTACTCTGGCTACCTAGGTATCTCTTTGTTTTTTTATTATAAAATATAGGGAAATTAAAATGAATTTGTCAATAAAAGCCAGTGACATATCAATAAAAAAGGTCTAACCAAGGCACTAGTCACTAATAATACATATGATAATATATAACAGAAGGGGACATATTAGAGCAATCTATAATTGCTGTATTATTTAATCAAGACAAATATACTAATGATACTTTAATAGTTACAACTAAAAAAATAAAAGAAAAATTTACAAATTTATAAATAGTTGAAGGAAGGTGGAAGAGAGGGGAAGAAAAACCAATTGATCCAATACCAAACAATACCAAAGAGGGGTGGAGGAGGGGAAACTATAGCAATAGAAAACCTGTTGGAGAATGACTGACATACAAGTAATCACAATAAAGATAAACAGAACAAACCTCCCTAGTAACTAATACTGTCAGATTTGATATTTAAAAAGTTAACTTTTGTTTACAACAAAATCCACTAAAGCACAATGACCTAGATAAGCTGAAAGTGAAGGAATAGAAAAAGAGTAACCAAAAGAGAGTTGGTTCTGTGATATTAATGCAAGATAAAATGGACTTGTAGGGAAAAAAATCGTTATTAAGAAAAAAGAAGGTCTTTAGGCTCAACTATATCAAGCAACAAAGCCCCCAAACTATATGAAGCTAAGCTGATGGAAACTCAGAGAGAAACTTATAAAATCACAATCCTAGTGGGAAATTTTTATATACTTCTCTCAAAATCCGATAGATTGATTTTAAAACCCTAGTAGTAATGATACAGTCATCTTGAATAGCACAATTAATAATTATCTTTAGTGAATATGTGTAGGATCAGATTCCCAAGAAAAGGAGGCTACATATTCTTTTTAAGTCAATACATACAGTTTTCAAACACCAACCAGGTAATAGGCCAAAATTGACTTTTCAACAAATTCCAAAAAATTAATATTCTGTAGACCATGTTTCAATCATTATGCAACAAAACTGGAACTCAGTAGCTAGATAACAACTCTATTTTTTGAAAACTAAAGCTGTAATAATTAAAAAGTCAAAGAAGAAAATAGAACAAAAATTCCAACATATTTAGATGGAATAGTTATTCAATTCCAAACTTGTAGAATGCAGCTAATCAAGAGAGGGCTATATGGCCTCAAACACATACATTAGAAAATGAGAAAGACTGAAAATTAATGGGCTAAACCTTTACTTCAAGAAGACAGTAAAAATAAAACAATAAACTTGTATATGGAAGAGAATACAACTGTTGATGAAAATTCAAAATCACAAAAACTGCAGGATAGTGTTTTTGGCTGTGCATACTTCTAAAAAACAATCTCAGCCCACTGGTTACAACTGCAAAGGAAGAAGGGAATGGAGAATGCAGAGGCATGAATCAGATTTCAACAGTATCTGTAAATTTTCATTTCTCATTTCTTTTATACTAAGAATCTCCAAATACAATATACTCCAAATTGTTAACATTTTTGAAATTTGGGTGGACATGTGTGTGTTTATTATTCTATGTCATTTTTAAACACTTGAAATATTTCTTAGCTAAAAACAAGAGCAGAAGAAAAATGTAAAAAAGTAAAGTTAAGACAAAGAAATAGGAGATTTTCTACTTTTGAAAGTTGTGAATAGCACCAGCCTAAGGCCCTTCATTTAGGGCCTTAGGAACAACTGTTCTAGATTCAATAACTGCCCATACAACACAGGGTTGGTCCAGTATGTTCAAGAATGCTTATTGCTCTCACTACTTCATCCTAAAACTGGAAACAGTCTATTCTCATCTTCACATCAATCTAAGCAGATCTGGATGTGAAATTTTATTTGACTCCACTTCATTTAAGTCTTAAAGTGAGCATATTCACTGCTACCATGGATTCTTCACTCATAAAATGTCATATATTTGCAATTAGTTAAATGACACTACCGTTATAAAATGCTGTGGGGCAATAGTGACATTTTGCCTTGTTCTAACCACTGGGAAGTTTGTCATGACTCTCTACCTGACACACCACTGCTCCACCAAAATGCTCCATGGAATTCCATGATCACAAGTGGCAGCATTGCGACTAAGGTTTTCTTCAACATTTCATGTCATCACCTGTATTTTCCATCTTTTCAACTCTGATAGATGTGTGCTTTGCCCACATGACGTTTGATCTTTGCAAACATTGTCATTCTGTTTTACTGATAAAGAACCGAGGACTGATGACCTACCAAAGTTAATAATACAGATGCCTTAGAAGGCTGTTTTGAGAATTAAAATAGATCATGGAAAGAAACTGGCACATAGCACATAGATGATATTCAATAAATAGGCCCTTTCCTCCCTTCTCCTGGTGCTCAATTAATGTTTGTTTATGTTAAACAAGAACATAGGACATGGGATTCTCTTGGAAGATATTTTACATTTTTATCAAAATCCTTTTCTAAGTTTAACAAAACTTTTTTTTTTTAATTGTTTTGCTGTGCTAGGGATGGAACCCAGGGGACCATGCGGCCTGGATCACTGTTCTACCACTGAGCTACCACCTCCAGAGCTAACCAATGCAACATTCCAGAAAGGTAATCAGTTAAAAAAATCCCTTGACCAAACTCTTCATTTGTGACTGAAAATGACATTTAAATGACTTCACTTAAAATTATTCAACCATAATGGATGAATTCATGCTTTCTTCTTTCAGAAAAAGAATAATTCCCGCATGAAGCACTTCATAAAATATTTCTTTGTTCTAATGTGTTGCCTGAAACAAGTAAACATGGGATGGCTAAATGGATCTCTATGGTGATAAGGACAGAAATACAGCCTTTGAATACTTCTGAGTTATATTTTCCCACACACATTAATCAAGGCAATAACTTAGAATAATTCCAATTATGACTTGAACATAATCCTTTTGAAAGATGCCATTATTATAGAAAAAGAACAATAAAATAAGCATCAGTGGTTATTGGCTTTGGTTTTCTCTGCAAGATCTGCGAATGCCTGAAAATTGTGGGGTTTTGACTATATTCAAAACAAAGATTTCTTGAGAATTCAGTCACCAGTGTAAATTGTAAATAATAAGCACTTGATTCTTTGTCTTCTGCACCTTGATTTTTTTCTATCTCTCAGATAATTTTTGTATATCAGGTTACCCTCGGCAGTACCCAGTACTTCCCCTTTCTTTTCATAACATTTATGAAGCATCTATTTAGTGTGCTTCACTACAGCAAAGAGGAGAATATCAGCTTTGTATGTTAGCTTTATATGCAACCAACTGGGGTGGAAGTCTGTGAACCAGCTGCTGTTATTATGAGGGCTTTTCTGATGGGGGGTCAGCCACGACTATGCTGAACTGGGCAATGGGTAATATGAACCAGAAAATGAGTAATATGAAGACTTGAGAGATGAGAGGACCCTGAGATTATATGTTCAGCCGGGTTACCCACATCTATTGTTTTGACAATTAGCTTCTAATAATAATGGTCACTATTATTATTGGGGGCCAGGTACTGTCTAAATTATTTCAAACCATCCTATCAGCTATTAAGGATAAAATACTCTCATTGTAAAGAAGAGAAAATTGAGGTTTAAAAGACTGAATGATCAATCCAGGGTAAGACAGCTACTAGGCAGCACAGGAGGATTTGAATCTCAGCTATTCTAATATAGAGCATGTACTTATTCTAGTATTCCTGATATTTCTCATGTACCTCCCAATTTTGAGGTATTTAAAGGAAGGAGGATTTAAAGGGTTGAATTCAAAGACATCTGGGTCACTTCATAGTCTGAAGCTACAGATGTCAGATAAAAACACGGGCTGAGCATCGGCTCATCAGAGATGATTGACTGTTATTGATGGGCTCATTTAATATGAGAGAGCATTACAAGATTGCAAATGTATACTTTTATAATAGCCCACTGGTTTTGATACTTTCTTTAGCTTGTCATTTCTATCACAGACCAATAGAACCTCTCTGTTCTTCGTGTTTGCTTTTGAGAATGTTCACAGGAGTGCAGAGACCTAAGAATAGATCAAACTAAACCCAACATTCCAGGACAACTTTTAAAATCCAGTAAACCATAAAGATCAGATCAGATGTTCAAAGTATATTTTCTCATTTCTTTGTAGGCCTCTGTTTTTAGGCACGTTTACTGGAAAAGAATTCACTGGGAGCTGGGTAAACCACAGCTTTTGCAAAACGCAGCATTAGCAGGATACAGAGAAGTGTGGAGGCGAGGAACACAGCATCCCTGGAAACCCCACCACTTCCTCTTTGGTATATTTAGCGCAAGAGAGGTAGAAGCTGGCTCATCACCACACAGCAGATGAAATTTACTTAGTCATTCCAAAGCTGTGGTTTTCCAGGTTCAGTATAGCTGGTATATTCCTGCACAGTTGTTCTGTTTCCATTCTCTTATCATGTAATTTTAGAGGCTAATAGGAGAACCTAACATCCTTATTTTAGAAAGAAGTCCAACCAAGCCAATCCCATGCTTAAAATCTTCAACAGCTCCTGCTACCTGTAGCACAACTCCAAACTTTAGCTTTGCATCCAACACCTTTCAAAGTTGACCCTCTCCCTGCATCTGATCATTTCCCAGCACCTCTCACCCACCTATTGCTCCAGACTTACAAAAACGTTGCCTTCACTCCTCAAGCTCTGGCTTTCATGAGCTTTAATTTTTTGCTTCTTCTTCTCCCACCTCCTACCTTTTTAAGACTTAGCTCAATGTTTCTGAGCATGTGAGGCCACTGCTGCCAGACCATGAGCTCTTTCACAGGAGGAATTGTGTCCTGTCCATTCTATTTGCCTGATGTGAAGTAGATACTCAGTACTTACTGAAAGGAGATCTTGTGAGCCAAGTTACACTATATGATGATGGCACTGTTTCAGTGAGGTAGGCAGGCTTTCCAGACAGCTCCACCCTAGACTTTCATATATATCCCATTCTTGGGTGGGAAATACTAATGTTACTGTTGGTCTTTCCATGCCCCTCTTCTCCAAGATAAATAATACCAATTTCTTAAGCTTCCACTTCCCTTACCGCCCTGTTTTCTCACTTTTTAAGGGATGTAGGCCAAATCAAAGCATTTGTGGGGGATGCAGCTGAGCCTGCTATGGAAAAGGGAGGCCCACTAGCCTTTTACTCTCCTGGCATTCACCTGCCATCCCTCCAGATTCTCTGGCAGACAGTCAGGAATAAATCAAGATGCTATATGTCACTGGGCCTGGATTTGTGTGACCATTTATATAGAAATGGTATATCCTAACCAAATGATAAAATAACAGCAGCATTCATGCAGCCTATGTCTCTAAAATGACCACACATTTCCCATACCACATTCAACCTAAAAGGTAGATCACACTCTGAGATTCATTTTTAATAAATCTTACTTTATCCCATGGACTACTTTACAGATCAACCTACATAAAATTTATCTTCCTGCACATGCCAGCAGAAATGTCCATATTAGCTGAATGAGATATAAAGATGCAAAGTGTGTTAGTGAAACTTATAAATGAATTTGAAACACAGAAAGAGTTTTCAGAAATTCCCAGGTAGAGAGAAATGTGTCTTCCATAAGTCTTATGGAAAACCAGACACGACATAACTTACCACTACAGAAAAGAACATATTTGAGGGGGGACAGTAGGGGTTAGGAAAGGTAGCAGAATACAACAGTCACTAATATGCCATTAGGTAAAAATGTGAGTATGTAACAGATGTGATTCTGCAATCTGTATTTGGGGTAGAAATGGGAGTTCAAAACCCAATGGAGTCAAATTTATGAAAGATGATTTATCATGAGCTCTGTAATGTTTTGAATAATCAATAAAAAAAGAACATATTTGAATAAAAAATGAGATCATCCTCAAACACAAATAAGAAAGAGTATAAATGCTTAAAAAAAGGGAAAGAAACAAACAAATTAAATAGTTAAATTATTCTAGGTTAGTTCCTAAGTTCAATTGCAAAAAGTCAGAATCAAATAATATTTGTTTATAAAAAAACAAAAACAAGTATCCATACAATAAAATTGAAATTAATAAAAATTAAATTTAATGTCAGGGGAAATCTTTTTTTAAGACTCAAAACAAGTTGGTTATCTGGACATTACACAAGCAAATGTATTTCATCACTTCAGATTCTTTATCTGGCCCAGAGGAATTGGTCACAATGCTGTATGCCATTGGGCTTGGGTTATGTCTGCCATTACACATAAACAGCAATAGTCGAAGCAAATGATCAAACGATAACAGCAATATTCATGCAGCCTAATGCTCTAAAATGACTATGGGGTCTCCCATACCATGCTCAAGTTAAAAATACTGAGGTCCAGTGATTTTAACAGGATATCTTTTCCAGGGTCAATAGACTCCCTTCTTGCATTCACAAAATAATTGTGGAGAAAAAGCACTCAAAATAGGAGTAGGGAGAGTTCATGGAATGTTTTAAGATAAAACTTCTTTCTAGGAAAAAATGCTACCAAATCCAAATTCATAGAAAAACTTGGCAGAGAAAGGCCTTAGCATACTTCAAATATTTCTAATAATACTACATTCATTTTAAATAAAATAGATTCAGAGAGTGTGGATAAGAACTCAGTTGTTGAAATGTGGGATATATAAGAAACATCTTTCTAGAAAAATTTAAATGTGAGCATCTGGATTGTGAGATTGTAGAGCTGGGAAGTCATCTCTTAGGGAAATGTTTTATTTGGATGCTCTGCTCCTTCATGCATTCACTCAACAGGGTGGAGTTGGGGTAGAGTTTTGGCTTGGGTAGATATCAATACTCTGAAAATAAACTCAAGCAAATGTATTTCAACAACCTCCACCATGTCAGTTATGGAACCTTCACCTTGTTCTGGTTTGTCAATATCCTGGCAATGAAAACTCCCAAAGGCAGCCAGAAAATCTAGAATGAGAACAAATCCAAGGCCATTCATACTGGGTTCCATGAGGTACAACTGAGCAAGTATTCTTGGATTCTTCTTCAGTTCTGCTACCTCCAAAAATGCTCCACGGATGGTACCAAGGAACACTCTTCAAACAAATGTTTATTTCATCTAGTTGTTGATGGACTTTATTTTTTTATTCATTTATATGTGGTTCTGAGAATTGAACCCAGTGCCTCACATGCTAGGCAAGTGCTCTACCATTGAGCCCCAGCCCCAGCCCAAACAAATGTTTTTGGTAAATAAAAGTAATTATCCCAAGGGAGTTTCCCAAACATATTTGACCATAGGTGTCCCCCCACCCTTTTCTATACAACTTCTCTTGATATCCTGAGGACGAGTGTCCCTAGGAATAGACTGGGAATCTGTTCCAGTAAAACACTATTATCAAGTACTTAAGAGTGTTGAGTGTGGCGTGAGACTGCTTCATTCACGTGTTCTACATGATAGCTGTGGGACATTGGACTGGGGACTTAGCTTTCTCTGCTTCAGTTTCCTCTTCAGTACACTAACGACAGCTACCTCCTGCTTGGGGTTATTGTCCAGAAGATAAGAAAGCATGTGTGTAGCGCTATGCTCAGCACCGTGCCTGCTGCACAGTGCTATAAATGCTAGCTCTTAGCACTTTCATTACAACCAAAAGTCTGGCTAAGCCTTCAGGGAGGGATTTTCTAAGAGGGAATCACCTTTCTAGGTCTTGGTTAGTCCCAAATTGGTTTCAGGGCTTCAGCTAGATACCTCCACCTTTAGGCCTCCATTTCTTTGGAAGCTGCCCATTTTCTTTGCTTAGTTAATCGGATTGGGTTTCTTGGGGTTTCTATAAGGCAGGGTTGACCAGAGCCTGGGAGAGGAAACCTTCTTCCAGCTGGGTCCCCACTTCCAAGAGAGACTCCTGTATTGGAAATGCCCATGTGGAGCTCCAACTGCGATGGGATCATTGGGTGAAAGCCTTGGAGGACATTTAGTCTTGTTCACTGGTGTGTTCTGGGCCATGAAGGCCTAGTGACTCCTGCTTCCCACCTCTGCCCTGCTGTTCCTAAGAGTGTTTATGGTAATGATTACATCAAGAATCATTATTACCTTATACACATGTGTGATTACACTACTGGAGTGACTTTATACCATAGACAGCTAAGAAATGAGAAATTGTGCTCCATTTGTGTACAATATTTCAAAATCATCCTACTGTAAAATAAATTAATAAAAAGAGTATCTCTCTTTCCTTTTTTTTGAAAGGACACTTTTGAGGGATTTTTTAAAGTCTAATGTTATGCAAACACATCAAGTAAAAAGTAGGAAGCTCCTACAATTCCATCACCCTTTACCCCTCATTCTCCAACTCCCAATCCCAAGACTACTACTGTCAACAATTTTCTCCTCATTTTTAATATATGCAGAACTGGAAGCTCTACACTTTTCTGGGAATTTTGCCTCTGACCCCTTCCACATTGGGAATCCTATTTAAAAAGAAATCTCAAACTTTACTTTGGAGAAATTATCCAGACTCAGCCAAGGTATTCTGGCTACTCCCTCACTGGTCTCCAAAATAATTTGTATATATTACATTTGAAGAATTTATAAAAATATCACTGCAATTTTTGAATCAAATGTCTCTTTTCAAATACAATCAATCTACAAATATATGAAAAAATGTTCAACATCTCTAGCAATTAGAGAAATACAAATCAAAACTATTCTAAGATTTCATCTCACGCCAGTCAGAATGGCAAGTATAAAGAATACAAGCAATAAGAAGTGTTGGCGAGGATGTGGGGAAAAATGTGCACTCATAATCGCTGGTGGCATTGCAAATTGGTGCAACCACTCTGGAAAGTAGTACAGAAATTCCTCAAAAATCTTGGAATGGAACCAAAATATGACTAGCTATCCCACTCCTTGGTTTATACCCACGGGCCTTAAAATCAGCATACTACAGTTATGCAGCCACATCAATGTTTATAGCAACTCAATTCACAATAGCTAAACTATGGAACCAACCTAGATGCCCTTCAAAATATGAATGGATAAAGAACATGTGGTACATATACACAATGGAATATTACTCAGCTTTAAAGAAGAATGAAATTATGGCATTTGCTGGTAAATGGATAGAACTAGAGAATATCATGCTAAGTGAAATAAGCCAATCCCAATAAACCAAAGTCCAAATGTTTTCTCTGATAAGTGAATGATGATCCATAGTAGGGGGTGGGTAGGGAAGAATGAAGGAACTTTGGATTATGCAAAGGGGAGTGAGGGGAAGGGAGGGACTGTGGGGATTGGAAGGATGGTGGAATGATACAGACATTATTATGTATGCATCATACATTGATTACATGACCAGTGTGACTCTGCACCATGTACAGTCAGAGGAATGAGAAGTCATGCTCCATTTGTGTACAATGTGTCAAAATGCATTCTACTGTCATGTATAACTAATTAGAACAAATTTTAAAAAGTGTCTCTTCTCCCTCCTCTTTGGTACAAGGCATCCAGGACATGGGCATGCTGTCAACACACATCAAATACCTGTTGAGAGAAGGAGTGAAGGAACACACAAATGAAGTAATTTTCTAAGAGAGAGACTTTCCCGCTCTATAATGATCAGAATGAGGATGCTCACATTTAAATTTCTCTAGAAAGATGTTTCTTATATACCTCACATTTCAATAATCAATATTGTTCATTGCAATTCCTTTCATTCCTTTGAGCCTAACATCTCAAAATTCTAACTTTAGAGAAAAACGATAAAGTTAGAAGAATTTTGGAATGGATGGTAGTTTATTTTTCTAGTGCCAAATGAACATTTGAAGTATAGCATTTTTGGCCATAGACTTTGTCCACTGACACCAGAACATTCCAGGAAATGACATTTCAAATAAACAGTTTCACATCCAGTAAACCACAAACACACAAAAAAAGTCTTCAATAGCACTTCACAGCAAATAGCCTTCTGTTGACAGTTACTCGGGAAAGACTGATTATATTTACAAAGCACAAAGATCTCCTTATATTAATTGAGTATAATTTAAGCTGATGGCTTGGGCGAAAGAGTAAATCTTCAAGTTGTGAGAAAGAAGGGCAAGAGAGAAGACACCAGAAGGATATTGCTTAGAAAAAGATTTCAAAATATCAGAAAGCCCCACTGGACCAACACTTCAAATTAACAAGCCACCAAGGGACTCCAACATGCATGCCACACGACACGTCATTCGAGGAAAAGCATCCAGAAGGAGTGTCATTTTTTCTTAGGAAAAAAAATCACTGCAGAGCTTTTCATATTTCACCAATTAAACAGTTTGGGCTCAATGTAATTAAATAATATCATTATGAATCCATTGCTTAGTCCCAAGCCCAAGGCCCTATTTCTTATTCAAGTATATCAGTAATTTTTGTCCAGATCCCACATGGCATATGTTGGGCCCAGTTCTTCCTGTTAAAATACATAGGCAATCTACAAATCAAAATCCATAAATTTAACATGGAAGCATAAGACTTGGTGGGTGCAATTACAGGAAGTGAAGGGCACAGTGGAGACAGGGCACTCAATCTAAGCAAGACGTGCGTGCTGGAAGCAACTAGGAGGAATTTAAGACTCCAGAAAATTTAGTATAAAGATGGAAAAAAAGTGGAGGGGTGAGTGGGTTTTCATCATACAAGAGATGGTGGCTTAAATGTTAAAGGCAAAGGATATTTTAGGGATACCATAGCAGCTGGCCCTAGAATTACATTGGTAAAACTAACATTAAATTAGGAGGCAAAGTAATCGACTCATGGGTGTGGAAGGAAAAAATTTTGTTAAAAAAAGTTATCCTCCCTTATATTAAAAATATGATTCATAGTCATGCTTATTAAATTATAAAAGCTAACATTTACTGGGAATTTGAGTTAGGTCAGGCCCTCTTCTACATATATTATGTGTTCATTTAACTTTCAAAACAACCCTGTGAGGGAAGTCTGATTTTTATCCTCATTTCACAGATGATTACACACCTAGGAAATTGCAGGACTGAGAAGTGAACCCAGGCAGCTGGTTCCAGAGGGGTGTGTGTGTGTGTGTGTGTGTTTGTGTGTGTGTGTTAAGTATATCATGTTCTGCTTCATAAACACGTACTCAAAATAAATGTCATTCTTCATTTTATTCACATGTTTACATACATTTTTCAGAAATCTTTCAGAGGTAGAGTTCTGAATTGAAAAGACTGATTACTAGCTATCAAAAGCAACTGAAGTCAATGTGCTGTCAGAGAGGGAAGAAAGATATCCGGTTCACCTGGGCATGGTACTTGACATTTATCTATGCAATTGAATTGAACTCAACTAACCGTGATTTAGGGTCCCATGCTGAGTGTCAGAGCATGGAGATTCAAAGCCTAGAGAAGACACAATTTTTATTTCAACCTAGAGCAAATAAAATACTTGGGAGGCTTACAACTGACTAGAGATGAGGAAAATGAAATCCAGAGAGTTCAAATGACCCGCCTGGGCCAAAAAAAGCAGTTTGTAGCACAGAGTCACCTAAAATCAATTCAGATGAATCTCGTTTCTCTTTCTTCTTCACCATTCCACTTCCAATCAAGTTGGTTGAATGCACTGAACTTAATTTCCAGAAAATTTTCTGCATTCTATAAAGAGGAAAAATGTTTTTGCTTCTGTCTTCTTTACTCTAGAGCCTACCTCATTCTGGAACGATGTGAGGCAAGAAAAAGAGAACATTTTTTAGGGAATGGGAAAGAGGAGAGCATTCATGGAGTTTCTCAGATCTTGTCTGAAGGAATGTAATTTTTGGTTTTACTTGATGGACAATTCCTCTCTCCAGTGCTACCCATTCTAAAAGTAGACATTGAAGCTATGTGTATATTGATGATTATGCATGTATGTGTGTGTGTGTGTGTGTGTGTGTGTGTGTGTAGGTCTTCAAATCTCTTGTATGGCTCTTAAGAACAGAGGACATATTCTAAACTTCTCTGTGTGCCCAGCTTTCACAAAGTGCTTTAGGAAAAGCATAGTAGGTGCTCTACGACTCTTTTCTGTCACATATGGTAATGATGATGAAAGTATATGTAATGTAGGGTTTCAAGTGTTTCTTTAAAGAAAAAAAATCCTATATTCAAGTAACCTAGAGATTTTTTTAGTACCTTATTTTAGTGTTTCTCAAATTGGAACTATTATCCTCCCTCTCCCAAGGTCATTTGGCAGTGCCTAGAGACATTTTGGTTGTCCTAATTTGACGGGGGTAGGTGTTACTAGCACCAAGTGAGTAACAGTCAGGAATGCTGCAAAACATCTTACCACACAGGAGACACACCATACAACAAAATGTTTTCTGATTCAAAATGTCAGTAATGCTGAGACTGGGAAACCCTGCCCTACTGATAAGTAAAAACATGCAGAACCATCTTTGCAAACCCACTTCAATCTAATGTATGAAATATGATATGTCATGAGCTTTGTAATGTTGTGAACAACCAATAAAAAAAAATAATAAAAGAGAAAACACAAGTAAGCCAGGCATAGTCGAGCACACCTGTAATCCCAGTAACTCGGGAGACTGAGGCAGGAGGATCGTGAGTTCAAAGCCAGCCTCAGCAACTTAGAGAGGCCCTAAGCAACTCAGAGAGACTGGGTCTCTAAATAAAAAATAAAGAAGAGTTAGCGATGTGGCTCAGTGGTTAAGTGCCCCTGGGTTCAATCCTCAGTGCCAAAAATAAATGAATAAAATTAAAATTAAAAAACAAAAGTAAGATATAAATCGAAATACTACATCAAAGATCTGCCTGAAATAAGACCATTTTAGCAATCTATTATTAAGAAGATGAACATTTTTCATATGCCTGTTTATGAGATTAGAAGGATTTGCTAAAAAGAGTAGGAAACACGAAGTAAGACATATGCTCCCAAAGAAGCAGTGCAATGTTCTGATCTTTACTACATCTGAAAACCAGGTTACTCCACAGTTATGGTACAAGACGTTCTACTGATAAGCACTTCAAACACCACCACAGGTCTGATTCAGGCATGGAACTTTCAGTTCGGACTATTTTGTCATTTCTAACCACACTCAAAATCCACCTATTTGGCCAGCGCACAGAGAAAATACATGTAATTTGTTTGCAAATTTGGTCACTGAATTAAACTGCTTTTGCTATTAGCCATCCCCTTTTATGTCTCGCCATCTGACCCACATCTGGGTTTACCTGGAAGGTCCAATTTCTCATCCCAGATTCCTGTTGTGTCTGGAGGAATCATTCCTGAGTCACACTCTTTAATTTCTACCTTTTTCGTTATCCTAACAGCTTGGAAATGTCTTAAGATGAAGAAGGAAAGGAAGGAGGGTAGCTGCCGACCTCTCGGCACTTGGTCATGGTTTCCTTGCACAGTCTCTAGGTGATGGGTTACATTTGCTTCAGTTTTATTTGCTTGTTCATTTTCCCCAGTGGCTGATAATAACATGTGATACTTTGGATGTCTGGAGAACACTCAAATAAAAATGTCTTTCTTTAAGGGAATAAATTAGTTCTTTTCTGGGAATCAACAACAACAAAAAAATATAAACCTCAGGAGTATCTTTGAACACACCATAGGAACTAATCTGTTAAGAATTTTGTGTATTAAGTTCAACATGTCACTACTGAGATCCTCACGCCTTGGTGAACAATTTTCTAAATATTTACCGAGATCTTTAATAAGTGAGAGTGCTTCCCATGATATGAAGGCTCCACCACCATCATCCATGGCACCCTGCCCAACATCCCAGCTGTCCAGATGTCCGCTGACCAGCACAACCTAGAACAAATAAAAGACACAAACTAAGCAAGTTGACATCATAGGCATCAGAAACACAAAAATGAAACTTTTTATGTTTCCTTTTCTATTTTTATATCTATCCCACTAGCAGAAAACTTGGTATAGCAGCATTGCATAAGGAGTCTAAGGTCATTTTAATAGTAATAAAAGTCCTCTCCTTATTAATAAATGAGTACTAAAGAAATTGGTTTAATATTGACAGATGTTTGGTAATTTTATTACATGAATTAAAACTAAAATGTACTTAAAACTTCAATCATATTCTTAATTGTCTCTCATTTTAGAATACACATAATAAAGAAGTATCAAATTGAATTTGAATGGAAAAAGGGGAATAATACTTTATTTATTTATTTATTTTAACATTCACTTTTTAGTTGTAGTTGGACACAATACCTTTTATTTTATTTATTTATTTTCATGTGGTGCTGAGGATCAAACCCAGGGCCTTGCACATGGTAGGCAAGCACTCTACCGCTGAGCCACAACCCCAGACCTAATACTTTGTTTTTAAAGACTGTATTTTATACATTATATTTTACTTTTGGTGTTGAATAATTAAGTAGCTAGATTTAAAAATTAAACTCGTTGAATGGAAGAACTTTAAGACAGATTTCAATTTACATTGGTTTTAAATAAACCTAGAGATTACATGATGAATTTTAAATTACCGTAAGTCTAAACTGTTTTTCAAGAAACATTATTGTCTCTAGGAATATATTAAAAAATGTTTCTGTGGAATTAAATTTTATGGGCACATTTCAAACACATTAAAAACTAAATAAAATGATGATAGGATGTTGATATGAAAAAATATGCCCTGATTCCTACAATGTAATATAATAAAGACATATCAAGTTAGATGGATTATAGAGCAAAATAAAGGTTTTAGAGACATGAACAGAGTAGCTTTGCCAACTTAGAGTAGGCAAAGATTTCTTAAACTGGACACAAAAATCAGTAGGGAAGCCTATGACCTCACAGTCCCTTTCCCAACTATTAAGGTACCTCCAACAGGAGTGTGTGTGGGTGGGGGGGGTGCATATGTGTATATATGTGATTAACAAAGAGATGTACTAGAATGTTCCTAACAGAAAATCCATAAGAGCCCCACCATCCTCCCAAAAGGAAATGACTGGAACACCTGCTAACAGTAGAAAGAATAAATTGTTTTCTTGAATAGGACACTGCACAGCAATAAGAATGAACAAATACAATACACAATAAATGTGGATAAATTCATAAACATAATGAAGGTTGAAAGAAGCCAGATACAAAATAATATACTGTGCACAATTCCATTTATATCAAGCATAAAAGCCAGCAGGAAAGTGGTTCCCCTTGGTGAGGAGGGCTGGTGACAGGGAGGGGGTCTGAGGCGAGCTTCTCGGGGCGGGCCATGCTGTTTCCTGATGAGGGTCCTGGTTGAGCAGGCATGCTCAGTTTGCAGAAGTATGTCTTATCATACACTTAGCATTTTTGCTCTGAGAATATTACACTTCAATATGAAGTCTAAAAAAAAGTTCAACAGATTGATATCTATGCACAGCATGTAGTAATAAGCAAACCAAAATTGAACCAATCTTCTTGATAGTTAAAATAAAAATTCCCCATTATACCGAGAAAGCAGGGACTTTGACCTAAAATATCAGGGTGGCCCTTTGTATTGCCTGGTCCCCTGAGCAGCTGTGGGCTATCCCTTTGACTATATGCAGACCCAGCCTAGTATGACCTCATTGTAGTCACAAACAGGGATAATGCCCCAGACTAACAAGTGGCCATGTGATGGACCCAAATGGATTGTTTCTAAGGGGCAGGGGGAAAAACAAAACAAAACAAAAAGAAAGAAAAAGAATCATGGTGATCATGGTGCAATAGCTGGAACTTTTGATTTAGAGTGTGGTGTAATCCCATGTGAGACAAGAGAGCATAATTAGTCAACATTCTCATCAATTTCACAACCATTTTTTCAATAAGGTTGCAGTGGATTAAAAATGGCAAAATGTGTTCTAATGAACTTTTTCTCAGATAACACTTTTTCTCGGATAAATAAAAGTTACAAAATCAAGAAAGTTATTACTTTATCCTTCAAACTTCCTTCACAATATCTGGGGTTTTATAATCATACTTTGTTATGTTTTCTTAAGTGCCTCCTTTTTCTAAACCAGAATTATTACTTACACTCAGTAGTTAAAAGATGGTTTTCAATAATAGAAAACTAAATGATATCTCATAGGATAAGGTCTTTGATACAACACTATAGAAGAATAATTATATGTCATTTAGCTTGTGAGAGATTTTTCCAAATAAGAAAAAAATTGGAGGCCACAATACTATAGCTATAATTTCAATATCTACTGATTTTAAACTAGGTAATAACAAAAAAAATACTTCTCATTCATCAGCATTTTTTAATGGACTTGAATCTTTCTATTATAAGAACTTCTGCATACACTTAGAAAATAGTAGTGCAAGAAGGTTTCATTCAAAATGGTGTCTGGCCAACATTTCTTAACACAGTCTGAAAAGATACCCCATAAAAATATACAGAACTCACGAAGCTGCTGAAAAATCTGCCTTAGGTCAAGGTCAGGCATAAATGAAGTTTAATTATAATGAAGTTGGACCTGACTTAAGCAAACAAAAACAGACTACCCTGAGCTGTAGTAAACTCGTTTCATGAAAGATAATCACCTGGAAGAAGTCAGAAAACACACAGTTCCTTCACTGCCTCCCTTGCCAGATATGGAGCCCCTAGAGCAAAAACATGGCCTAGAGCCAACAGAGACAGATGTGGGCACCTGTGTCTCTCCTCCTCTTGTACTGTTCCCTGAGGCAGCAAGAGCACTGACCAATTCTTTTCCCCCTGACTTGCTTTCCACCACCATCTCTTCCAAAGGCAGTACAGAGTTAAAATGATTGAAAACAACAGCAACTTCAATAACAGCCCAAACAAAACAGCTGGGAAGACAGAATGGGGGGTCCAGCGCTCAGGGATGTCCAGCTTATTCATTGTGTGGCAGACATTGGCTCTGACTCCCAAAGGCTTTGGGAAGAATCCAGCATGACAGGGCATAAATGCAGAGGGTGCAAGGTTGCTGGGGTGAGGAATCAGCCTGGCAATGGCACAGCCACCTGAAGGTCTGTGGTAGGTCTCCCAGAGATGAGCTGGACGAAAGAATGGAAGGATGGTGAGCAGACCCAAGACAAGCCCTCTCTCCCTTGTTACTGGCACTTACGGAGACACTGAATCCAAATGGATTCACCTGACTAAAAGATTTCTAAGCACATGATCAAAATATGGTGCAACAAGAGAGGACAGTCTCAGGGGAACTGCATTTTTATGAATTGAGCTAATGCAAGATCCAGAGAAAATGTCATGATCTTTGGAATCTGTTGATGATTTCCTTCAACCATCTGACTGAGTTCTGATTAAGTGGTGAAGATACAGAAATGAACAAAGTGGAATTACATTCTGCTGGGGGAGACGGAAAACAAACACACACACAATATCAGGACAGTGTTAAGTGCCATAAAGAAAACTTAAGACAGAGAAAGAGAACAGAGGGATGTTGGCAGGGAGTGGACGGAAAAATGAAGCTGTGTTAGATAGAAATGTGGGGGGCGGGGGTCTCTTCCTAAGGAGATGACATTTGAATAGAGAACTGCAGGAACACAGAAAGTGAGCCCTGAAAAATCTGGGGAAAGAACATTCCCAGCAGCATGGAAACATGTAAAAGCTCTGAGTGGCAACACGGGTGACCTGTTTGAAGGCTGGCAAGAGGGCTGCTGCCACTGGAGCGGAGATGGCAGGAAGGGAGAAGTGGCCAGAGGGATGCTTGAGGCTGCAGAAGCAAGGAGGAGCCTGTAGGCCACACGGGGAACTTGGACCCTATTCTAACTGGGAGGAGAAGCTGGGGGGAAATCACAGGACCCAGTTGATGCCTAAATATTGTTGCTAGTAGGGAGAAAGAGTGAAGGAGGAAAGGAAGGCAGGCCAATTTCACAGAAAGTAATTCATCAGAAATCAATTTGCAAGGGAAAATCCGTCTGTTCCCTCTTAAAATGTACAGTCCCGGGAGAATGGTGTCCCCACCTAACAATGACAGAAACCTGGATATTCCATGACATCATACCTTTTAAAGTGTGGTTCGAGATTCAACAAGATGGACAGAGCTCCCAGGGATGACAAGCCCTTCCAAAGAGAGGTGGGACCCAAGAACTGTTCTGCCTTTGGCCTGACAGGAAGGAAAGGTGGACACAGTGGAAAGGAAGAAAGCAAACAAAATGCTAATGAATTCTGAGAGGGCAAATGTGGGTTGGCCTGAGAGTTCAGAATTTCTGGAAGTCCCACGTAAGGGCCCTCGGTGTCCATTTTCTACATCTTTTTCACAGGCCTCTGTTTAGTGCTCTCAAGAAAAATTGGAAGCCTGGCATTAGCCCTGGGACAGCCTGCCCCTGGGGTGCAGGGGTACAGGGGTGCAGGTGATGGCCGACGCTGCTGGGAGGTGGCCCACAAACATGACTCTGGGACCCTTCTCTCCCGTGAAACAGGGCCATCTCTCTGAGGGAGAAGCAGAAAACTGTTCTGCATGCCAGCTGCAGAGAAGGGTCAGTGGCCACGGGCAGTGGGGTAGGAAGTGGCACTCCTGTCCTGCATTGACACTGGGGCAAATGTGTGTGCTTCCTGGCCTCTGGAGAAGGGCAGGAAGCCTACTCAGGCCCACAGTGCTGCATAGACAGACAGAATGATGAGTCCTACTGCACTGGAAAGGGGCATGGAGGCAGGAAGGGGAGCAATATGTTGAGGAAGCCCACCCTTGAACTCAGGCGTACAGGGCTAAGACCAAGGGGTAGGAGGACCAAGAAATCACCCTGTCCCCATCAGGCTGAGTCACAGGCAGAGCAGAAACAGTTTCTTGCCAGGGAAGGCAGGAGCACAGAGATACACCTTCTGCAGTGCAGACACAGAGAGCCTGTTGAAAGCTAGGGATGAGGCCTGGACACATGCAGATGCCTCCAGCAATGCAAACACAAACTAAAGCAGAGTAGCACCAGCCTGTGAAGCATGTGAGCACCCAGCAATGAAACCCAAACTCAGCTCCACTCTGCATGGACCCACTCAACTGCACCACATTACAGGAGGTGTTCTCACGTGGGGACATAAACATCGATTCTCTTAGTGCCCATCCTTCTCTTACATCTAGCGCCTAGCATCCAATTAAAAATTATGAGATACAAGAGAAGAAAAAGTAAACCAATCCATTATCACAGAGCCCAGTATTCAGCAGAACCAGACCCAGATATCACCTAAATGTTTAAAGTATTAGATAAGGATTTTTTAAAGACATGATTAATATGTTAATGGTCTAATGAAAAGATGGGGCATTTTATTAGATATGCCAAAACTAAAATCCAATGTAAATGCTAAAAGTGAAAAATATAACGATTATAGATGGACTTAATACTTGAGTGTAAAAGTCAAATTTTAAGTTTTTATAAGAAAATAAAACCATATCTTCAGTGGGGAGTAGAAGAGTTTTAAAAATAGGATATAAAAACTTCAAAGCAGGGGCTGGAGTTGTGGCTCAGTGGTAGAGCACTTGCCTGGCATGTGTGAGGCCCTGGGTTTGAAACTTAGCACCACACATAAATAAATAAATAAAGTGAAAAATTCATTGACAACTAAAAAATATTTTAAAAAAGATTCAAAGCAGGAAAAGGAAGATGCACATATTCAACTACAATAAAATGCAGCCTTTGGTGCTGGGGATATAGCTCAGTTGTTAGAGTGCTTGCCTCACATGTACAAGGCCCTGGGTTTGATCCCCAGAAACACACACACACACACACACACACACACACACACACAAATGCAGCCTTTATGTTCATCAAGAGATCAAGAGAAATCACAGAATGGGAGGAGTGGGCACTAATTGGGAAAAGATATTTATAATATACATATAGCCCAAAACACATGATTTTTTATTCAAAAGAGATAAAGAATTCCTACTAATTGACATAAATAAAACAAGAAACCCAAAGGTAAGTGGATAAGAGATAAACAAGCATTTCATAAAAAAAGAAAATACAAATGGACATAAAGCATTTAAAAGATGACCAACCTCATTATTGACGAGGGACATTTAAACCCAGTCCTCCATAAGACATCTCTTTGCAAATGACTGGAAAGAAGCTTAAAATCTGACACTACAAAGTCTTAGCAAGGATGCTGAGCAACAGGAATTCTCATCTCCTCTTGGTAGGAGCAGGAAATTAGTAAGATCATTCAGGAAAACAATTGGGCATATCCTTGTAAGAGTGAATATACGTGCATCCCACATCCAACAATTCCACTTAAGGTGCAGAGGAATTCCAGGGCTTGAGTTCTAGAGCACATCTACCAAATAGTCAGAAGCAATCAGGTAGCAAACTGAAAACAGTCCCAAGGTCTATCAACAGTAGAATGGATGAATAAATTGTGGCTCAGACATACAGTGAAATATTACAAAATAGTGAAAATGACTTAAAGTTGCATATACAAATTTAAATGAATCTAAAAATAAAAATCTGGAACAAAAAAGAAAAAAATTGCAAGAAGAAATAGAAAGGCTTGACTTTATAAGATACATTTCAGCTAGGCTGGCAATAAGTAATACATACAAAAAATGGTAAAACCATGAAGAAAAGCTAAGTGCATAACAACAAACCAGAAATAGGGTAGCATTTACATGAACATGGGGTTGGGTCAGATAGGAGGAGATGCACAGAGAGGGGGACACAAGAGCTTCTGAGGCATTGCTACTGTCTGTTTCTGGAATAGACTGCTGAGAGCATGTGAGATGCTTCCTTTATAGTTCTCTGGATTGTACACAATAAAGACTTTTGTATATGGGCTCTGTTAGACACAAGAATTATCAAAGACCTACCTTTGAAAGGCATGGGGTCAGACAGTTTTATAAATGAGTTCAACCAAACATTTATCTCATCCTATTTCAATTGTTCTAAAACAGAAAAATATGGACAACATCTATAATTACTTACAAAGCCATAATAACCTTAATACGAAAACCTGACAGATACAATAGTCCCCATAAATACCTATTAGGGATCAAATATAATTGTGCAAATTTGAAATCATTGTATCTAGCAGCTTATTAAAAGATATTGCAATATTGGCTCCGTGGTATCCAAATGCAACTAGAAGCTGTATACATATCAGAAATACCAAGAAGGGCCGAACATGGTGGCATACGTCTGTAATCCCAGTGGCTTGGGAGGTTGAGGCCAGTCTCAGCTACTTAGTGAGGTCTTAAACAACTCAGCAAGACCCTCTCTCTAAATAAAAAATATAAAAAAGGGACTGGGGATGTGGCTTAGTGGTTAAGCATCCCTGGGTTCAATCTCAATCAATCAGTCAGACTGAGAAGGGGCCACTGTTGGGCCATACTTATCTTCTTGGCATGCCTAGCTTTTAACATTTCTCACTGAAATTTAAGTTGTATAGGTATTTATCTAACCTGACCACATTCTTGATGATCAGTCACCAATAAACAGGATGTCCATTGGACAATGAGTCATGCTTCATTCTACAAATATCTTGGTCAATCAGAACTCAGGAAGACAACAACTCAGCATGTTTATTTTTTGCTTCTGTGAGGCTTTATTTTATTTGTAGTCTTAATTTTACTGTGTGTATTTTAAATGGTGCTAGGAGGAGTGTTAGGTCTACAAAGTTTGAGGCCTAATGCATTTCCTGACAGGAAATCCCCAGTCAAAATTTTCAACAACAAAAAATGAGATTGAAAAATATGACCTACAAAGGAGAAGGAAAAAGAAATTCATTATTTAGCCTTAGAGAAGAGGCCAAGGGGTGACCTAATAATGGGCTTCAGCTAAGACTGGTCCCTCTGCGGATATATGAACAGCAGGAGAAAACGCAATGGGAGCGGATCTTCAGCTGCAACCATGAGCATTAGGGCCATCTAAGTGGTCAAGAATTTTCTGATAAAGGCTGGTCTTTTTTAAAAAATATGGATAGCAGAAGAAAGATTAGGGAAAATTTCCTTCCTTGAAGGCTTTCTAAAATAGAATAAATTTATAGGTCTTAGATGGAAAACTAAAAGGGAAGGAATAAATAAAACCTCTCAAGGTTCCTACTAACACAAAATTCCTAACACAATTGTACAGTTTTCAAGAACTTGTAAAGAAATTGTCCTTTGAAAAGTCTCCATAAACTCCACATCTTTTTTTTAAAGTTGTTGACCGATCTTCATTTTATTTTTTTTAAACGCGGTGATGAGAATCAAACCCAGTGCCTCACACATGCCAGGTAAATGTGCTACCGCTGAGCCACAGCCTCAGCCTCTCCACACTTTTTTTTTTTCTGAGCATCTCTTTCTATGCATCTTTTCATACACTTGATTCTAAGCACAGGTGGGCTAGAGTTTCTTAAGAAATTGATGTTTTCATGATCCCTGTTGGAGACAAAGCCTTGGCTTTCAGAGGGCAATAGCTGAATGTATTATGCTACTGCCCAGCACAGACAAAAGGGGCTATGTTTGAACAAATATTTTCCTTCCCAGTGATTCAGACTAGGTGGTCCACAGAACAAAGCTAGATCCCTGACATACAGGGCGTGTCCAGAGACAACACAGCAACATCTGTGATGCTCTTGAATTGATTTCTTATCTTCAAGCATTTTTAGTGAAGCTGCTGGGTGCTAGCTTATAGGATGCAGACTCCTTTTGCAAGAAAATGGGCCATCTGCCCACATGTACATGCACCACCACAGCTGCGCCTGAAAAGAGATGCTTCCACTCCCAGACTATCCACTCTGATTTGTGCAGGTCACTCAGATTAGATTCATAAAAGGAAACACATGCCTGTTCCTAGGTGAATTCTCTGAGCACATTACTGGACTGGTATCTGAGGCTAAAACAAGAAGGGTGTAATTTATCTGTGGCTCCTGAAAACCTTGGGCAGATGGAAAATGTGATTGCAGTGTACTTGGAAGAAATGGCTGAAACTGATTAAACATTGATTTGAGGATGGGGCACAGCAGAGAATGTCTATGGAAGGAAATCCTTGAGATGAAACAGAGGCAAAAGAATCATGGAGGAGGAAGGAGGAACATCTGTCAGGTAAAGAGTGAATACCTGACCTGGAGCAGAAGGTGGCCCTGAGATAGATGATCTCCAAGGAACTGTCAACACTAAAGTGCATGATTCTAAAAGAAAAAGGGGGGTTACGTTGGCCATTACTCAGTGGGAAGGAACTTCTAATGTTTTCCTATGAGTCTAGTATTGTTTTTCTAAGTTTCTATCATCATGAATTTTTTTCTACTGGAACCAAAAAAAAGTTTAAATTATACTATGTTAATCATAATATTTATTAAAGAACTCTGCCATCCTAAAAGGAATGTTTAAGGACTTAAAATTTGCCTTCCTGAATAGAAACCATGGGGCAAGCACCAGCTTCCGTTGGAGCCTGGGGGAACCCTGCGAAGGACACAATGATTACAATCAACGACAACACCACACTTTGTGTCCTTTGATAATCTATGATGAACTTTCATTTCTGCATTGGCATAAATGTTCTCAGAGTTCTTTTTACTATTTTCTGTCCATGGGCAGAAGGTTCTAGAAATTTATCACCCACCTTGTGAAACAGTATTTCCTTTGATCTGCCCAAAGATTACCTTCTCAGGCATGAAATACATAAAACCATGATGTCTAATCATTTTGAAATGAGCCTGCTTTCTTTCTTTCTTTCTTTCTTTCTTTCTTTCTTTCTTTCTTTCTTTCTTTCTTTCTTTCTTTCTTTCTTTCTTTCTTTCTTCTTTCCTTTTTTAACCTTTGGCAGGCTATGAAGATTGCTACTCCTCCTCCCATAATGTCTTATGGTGTCATTCTGATAGCTCCCTCAGAACTTTCCTAAATTTTACTATATTTTAGAGACATAGCAACCAAGACTGGGATGTGTAGATAACCATGAACTTCTTGTATATTATGTCTAAACTATAATAACTTTCATGACAGTTTCCAAAATTTATTTGTCCTCTTTAATTGCATAGAATATCATAAATTTAAAAAGCCTACAATGAGTCTAGATTTCTTTTCTAGATTTCTATACTCTATTAAAGCTATAATGACCTTAGGAGATCACAGGCAATACCTACTTTTACACAGAGAAGTAAAATGATTTACCCAAGTCACCAGACCTGAGAACAGAATGCAGGGCTCCTGACCCCAGAGCCAAGGGTTATTTCAATCATATCCTTTTGTCTGCTTTACAAAAGATGGTGCAGAGCCTTCCTTTGATGCATGACCTTGTACTTGACTAGGCTAAAAATTATTCTGTACCATGATGCTGACACACATAATGGTCATGAGTGTTTTCAACAATTTATGCCTGTCAGCTTGACACAGGCAAGTTACTAAACACCTCTAAACTTCATTTCTCAATCTGTAAAGTGGGAGTAATAATCGAAAGCTACTTTTGAAGTCTTACAACCTTAACATTGTAAGAATTAAAGGAGATGAATTCTTACCACTGTCTTATTCCCTGACACATGACATGAATTTGTCAAATGATTGCCATCAATTAAGAAATTGATGTTTTCATGATTATACCATAATTATCTTAAGATGACCTCAAACATTGGAAACATTGTTCCTAGGAAAGAGTCACTTGGGTAGCTGCCGAGCATAAGTAGATTTCATAGAGTCTGCTTCAGCACACACTGGTTGAGGGTACTATGTGCTGCCAGTTTGAATTAGAGGGAGTATCAATCACAAGCACATGTTATTTAGAAATGTGACAAATATTCTAAAAATGTTGTTTGGTGAGCCTAATTTAAAACAGCAAGAACTTGCTCCATTTGAATACATCCATAGGCCATGAAATAACTAAGTTACATTTTTATTTCAACTATAGGGCACAAAGTGTGAAAAAGTTACAGCTTAAGCAAGCACATATGCTCAGCCTTCTCTAAAGAACTTGGAGTTACTAGGGAACCAGGCAGCTCTGGGTTTGAACTGAAGCTTCCCATATACCTGGGGATGGTTTTGTCCTGGTTTTGATGAATCTTATGAATGACTCTAGTCAACTGCATGAACAGAGTTGACAAAAATGGCCACACAATGGCCTTAAATCTAAGGAGAAGGTGCAAAATGAGCCTTGGAGAAAGCATTAAAAGTCTGGAATATTTCATGGAGGAATGAGAAGCATAAGCAGAGGACAAAAAGCACTGGTTGAGGTACCATGACATGCCATCAAAGAAGAAGTAGAGGTTGTCAGAAAAGGGGAGCAGATAAGGAAGGGTGCCTCTCAATTTGATATGCTATTGTAGACAAAGGTTTAAGTGGAATCTTGTTTAAAGATCAAAGAAAAAACTAGATGGTATCCTTTCCTCTGTTTTAACCCTACACTCTAACAATTTATCACTTCTAATCCTCAGATGTTCCTTTGGCAAACTTGCAGTGACATAGGACAAGTTTTAGCTTTGTATTTGTCCCTCTTATTGCAGCAAAGACCATACACTTTAGAGACATAAAGGCCAGGATTTGGAATCTGCCTCCACCACTTACTAGGAACCTCAGAGGCTGCCTGAGCTCTCTGAGCTCCTATTTCAATGTATCTAACAGTGGATATTAATATCCGTCTACTGTGCCACTGGGACAGTGATGGCAAAGGCCTACTGTACTGCCTGGCACCCAGCGCATGCTCAGTCCGTCCACCTTCCTAATCCTTCTTAGAATGGAATTACAGGTCTTATTGTTATCATAATGCCCAAAGATAAGATGGATGTTGTTAGTAAAGTGGCTCTGACGGTAATTCTCAAGCAGTTGTGGGGGGTGGGGTGTGGTGCGGTAAGGAATAAACTCCTCTGGTGATAGGGAGCTGAGGCCAGGACATAGTTTGGAGGTTCAAAAACAAAACGGCTGTCCTCTCTGGTTCTGGTGGACTTCTACAAGGGGTCAGGAGGAGCATGCCTTCCACCTCAGTTTCCAGCTGAGACTCACTAGACTTCCTGATGGCACAGGCCTCCTTTATCCCCTTTCACATGAATTTTTCACAAGGCCAGGAGGACAGTAGAGTCAACTCAAGTTGATTTGTTTGTTTAGTAATAAAATGCGACTCAGAATTAAGCTTTAATTTAGTCCCTAAAAGGAAACAAGATCACTTTTTGTGATCAATGCCCAATTAAAACACATTTCCCATTAATCACTTTGACCTTTACAATTTTAGAGGCATAAAAACATTAAAGAAGTTTACTTTCAACTACTGTGTAATATAACCCACTTTTGCTCAGTGATGAGTATAAACAATGAGCACATTTAAAAAAATTAACCTTTATTGTGTTTTTCAAAGGTCAGAATCATACAAAGCTACAGACAAGAAATTAGGGCCAGAAATAAAGCAATGCTTAAAAGTTAATGATGAGACTTCTGGTCAACACGGTTCAGCAAATCTACACTATTATGACTCCTCTGCTCCAAACACAAGGCAATTAGGGATGATATATAAAAAGTGAAAACCAAAAGGTTACAGCTTGGCTCCAAGAAGCACATAAGCATCTCTGTGGACTAGAAATGGATTAGAATCACAAGTAAAGAGAAGATGTAAAGCCAGGGCATCTGCAGGGCACCTGCTGAAGAAGCTAGCATTGACCACTGGGTATTCTGCTCCTCAGGGAGAGAATATAAAATTGCTTTACTGGGGATAAGGGACCTAAGCCAAGATAATTGTGTGAAGTCAAGCAAGGAGATTGGGCTTACGAGAGGAGGCTGAAACAAACAAACAAGAAAACATGGCAAGTGATAAAAATTTACAAAACGTTGGAGCATATTGAGGAGAAATGGATGAAGACATGACTCGGCACCAGGCACTCAGTCCAGTCACCTGCTGGCTTAGAGAGAGAATGGGCTATCCTCAAAGTCACTATTAGCAAGAGTGACTGATATAAAAACTGGCTCTGGACTGGAAGTGTTGCAGGCCAGGTGGAAGTGATAGCAAAACTTCTAGAGGAAAAAATAATGAGCCTAAAGGGAGAGTAAATTCAACAAAAATGGAATTTAAAACAGCCTATGCAAAATAAGTCAGCAAACCAAAATTCCCTATCACACAAAGAACTGTAATGCTTAAAATGTCAATAAGAAACAAAGCAAATTAATATTAAAAAACACACAAAGGAAAATCACAAGAGAAGAAAAACAGACGAAAGGATTTCAAGACTAATAGAAAACAACCAACAAAATGGCAATAGTAACTCCTTCCCTTATCAATAATTACAATAAGTAGATGTAATGGATGAAATTCTGCTATTAAAAGACATACAGTAGGCTGGGCACGGTGGCACATGCCTATAATCCTAGTGGCTCAAGAGGCTGACGTAGGATGATTGTGAGTTCAAAGCCAGCTTCAGCAATGGCAAGGCTGCAAGGTGCTAAGCAACTCAGTGACACTTGTCTCTAAATAAAATACAAATAGGGCTGGGGATGTGGCTCGGTGGTTAAGTGCTCCTGAGTTCAATCTCTGGTACACCCTTCCCCCATAAATAGACATTCAGGTCTTCTTTAATTTCTTTCTTTAGCATGTTGTAGTTTTCATTATAGAGGTCTTTCACCTCTTTCATTAAATTTAAGATGGAAAGATTTACCTTGTTCTTGGATAGGCAGAATTAATATTGTCAAAATGACCGTACTACCAAAAGCACTATACAAATTGAATGCAATCCCAATCAAAATCCCTGTGGCATTCCTTATAGAAATAGACACAGCAATCATGAAATTCATCTGGAGAAATATGAGACCCAGAATAAAGCTGGTGGCATTTCTATTCCAGACCTAAAAACTACACTACAGAGCAACAGTAACCCAAACAGCATGGAATTGGCACCAAAATAGACCTGTAGACCAATGGTACAGAATAGAGGACACAGAGTCTAACCCACATAACTTCAGTTATCTTATATTAGACCAAGGCATCAAAAATGTACATTGGAGAAAAGATAGCCTCTTCAACAAATGGTGCTGGGAAAACTGGAAATCCATATACAACAAAATGAAATTAAACCTCTATCTCTCACTATGCACAAAACTCAACTAAAAGTGGGTTAAGGACCTAGGAATTAAACCAGAGACCTTGCACTTAATGGAAGAAAAAGTAGGCCCAAATCTCCATCATGTCTGTGTAGGCCTCAACTTTCTTAATAAAACTCCTATAGTGCAAGAATTAAAACCAAGAATCAGTAAATAGGATGAATTCAAACTAAAAAGCTACTTCTCAGCAGAAGAAACAATCAGTGAGGTGAATAGAGACCCTATAGAATGGGAGCAAATCTTTTCCACAAGCACATCAGGTAGAACACTAATCTCTAGGATATATAAAGCACTCAAAAACTTTAACAGCAAAAAAACCAAACAATCCAATCAATAAATGGGCCAAGGAAATCAATAGACACTTCTCAGAAGAGGATATACAATCAATCAACAAACATATGAAAAAATGTTGATCATTTCTAGCAATTAGAGAAATGCAAATCAAAACTATTCTAAGATTTCATCTCACTCCTATCAGAATGGCAGCTATTAAGAACACAGACAACAATAAGTATTGGCGAGGATGTGGGAGAAAAGGCACACTCATACATTGCTGGTGGGACAGCAAATTGGTACAGCCAACCTGGAAAGCAGCATGGAGATTTCTTGGAAATCTGGGAATGGAACCACCATTTTACCCAGCTATCCTTCTCCTCAGTCTATACCCAAAGGACTTAAAAACAGCAGACTACAGGGACACAGCCACATCAGTGTTTATAGCAGCACAATTCACAATAGCTAAATTATCGAACCAGTAGATGAATGAATAGGGAAACTTTGGTATATATACACAATGGAACATTACACAGCATTGAAAGAGAATAAAATCATGGCATCTGCAGGTAAATGGATGAAGTTGGAGAATATAATGCTATATTAAGCAAGCCAATCCCCCCCAAACCAAAAGCCAAATGTTTTCTTTGATATGAGGATGCAGACACATAATGTTGACTGGGGTGGAGAAGGAATTGGGAAGAATGGAGGAACTTCAGATAGGGCAAAGGGGAGGGAGGAGAAGGGAGGGGGCAAAGGCATAGGAATGATGGTGGAATGAGTTAGACATCATTACCCTAAGTACATGAATAAGACACAAATGTTGTGAAAATATTCTGTGTACAATCAGTGTCTCAGAAAATTGTGCTCTATATGTATAATATGAAATGAATTGCATTCTGCCATCATGTATAACAAATCAGAAGAAATTTTAAAAATAAATAAATAGGTAAATACAAAAAAAAAAAGACATACAGGGACACACAGTAACTGAATGGATGAAATAAATAAATAAATAAAATTCAACCTGAGAAACTCACTTTAGGTTTAAGGACGTGCATAGACTGAAAGGGAAGAGATGAAAAACTGGTATTCCATGCAAACAGTAACCAAAGAGAGAACGAGTGTCTGCACTTTTATTAGGCAAAATAGACTTTGAGACAAAAATATCATAGGAGACAAAGAAAAACCTGTAAGGATAAAAGGGTCAGTACACCAGGAAAATGTAACCATAATAAATATATTCACCCAACATCATAGCACCCAAATACATAAAGCATACACTGACAGAATGAAGGGAGGAATAGGCAGCAAGGTAACAATAGTAGGAAATTTCAAGATCCCACTTGAATCATGGACAGAACATCCAGATAGAAGATAAATAAGGAAAGAGAGGATTCTGAATAATACTCTACAGACCAAGGGAGCTAACAGACATGCACAGAATTCCCCCCAATAGCACCAGGGTGTACATTCTTCTCAGGTGCACATAGGTGTTTTCCAAGGTAGATCACATGCGAGGTCATAAAACAAGTCTTGACAAATTTAAGATTGAAATCTTACCAAGTATCTTCGCTGACCACAATAAAATGAAACTAGAAATCAGCAGCAAGAAGAAACTTAAGAAAGTCATAAATATTTGAAAATGAAACAACTCTTTTGAACAAGCATTGTATCAAAAAATAAATCAAAAAGGAAATTATCATATAATCCAAGACAAACACAAAGAAAACACAATCCATTAAAGCTTGTGGGTCATAGCAGAAGCAGTACTAAGATGGAGGTACACAGAAAGGGCTGCTTATGTTAAAAAAGAAGAAGGATCTCAAATAAACAATTTAAACTAATACCTTAAGGAAATAGTAAAATGAGAAAAACCCATCCCAATGTTAGCAGAAAGAAGGACATAAGGATTAACAAAGAACTAAACAAAATGGAAAAAAAATTAGCAAAACTAAGAGTTGGAAATTTTAAGGATGTAAATATAATTGACAAACTCTTTCTTTACTAAACTAACTAAAATCGGAAAAAAAAAAACACAGAGAAAATCCAAATAAATAAAATCTTAAAAAATGAGCAAAGAAGTACTACCACTGATGACATAACCATTAAAAAGGACTGTACGAAATTTATGAGCAATTCTACTTCAACAAACTGGATATGCTAGAAGTAATGGACAAGTTCCTAGAAATGTAAAACTTACTAGTACTAAAGCAAGAAGAAGTAGAAGGTCTGAAGAGATTTATAGCTAGCAGAGAAACTAGATCAGGAATCAAAAACCTCCCTATGAAGAAAAGCCCAGAACTCGGCAGCTTCACTAGTGAACTCTACACCAAATATTTAAAGACAAATTAATACCAATCCTTCTCAATCTCTCTGGAAAAACTGAAGAAGAAGGAATAATTCCAGACTAATTTTACAATGCCAGAATTACCCTTATACCAAAGCCAGACAAAGAGACCACAGGAAATGAAAACTACCTAATAAACATACAGTGCAAAAATCCCCAAATACTCACAAACTAAATCCAATAGCATATTAAAAGGATCATATGCTAAGACCAGGTGGAGTTTATCCCTGGTATGTGATGGTTTAAAATACATAAAATAAACTAATATGACATATAACATTAACAGAATAAAGGATAAAAATTACATGATAATCTCAATAGATGCAGAAAAAAATCATTTGACAAAATTCAACATCCTTTCCTATTAAAGATATGTAATAAACAAGGAGAAGGAATAAATTACCCCAAGATGATGAAGGCCAGATATTAAAAGACCACAGTTAACATCATAACTCAACTGTGGAAAATTGAAAGTTTTTTCTTGAAGATTGGGAACAAGGTCAGAATGGTCATTTTCACCACTTTTATTCAATATTGTACTAGGAGTCTGAGAACAAATAGGCAAGAATAAAATGAAATGAATCGAAGTTGGAAGGAATAAGTGAAACTGTCCTTATTTACAATGACATAATTTTACTTAGAGAAAGTGCTAAAAACTCCACAAAAAACTCACAACTAATTCAGCAAAGTTATAGGATATAAAGTCAATAAGTTAAAAAACCAGCAGTGTTCCTATAAACTAACAATAAATTATATGAAGAGATTTAGGAAAATAATCTCATTTATAATAGCTTCAAAAATAATAAAATACTTAGTAATAACCTTAACCAAGGAAGTTAAAAACTTGTATACTGACATCTACAAAACAGTGAGGAAAGAAATTAAACGTGACATAAACAAATGAAAAGACATCTGTGTTCATGGATCAGAAAGCTGAATGTTGTAAAAATCTCCATATGATTCCAAACAATCTAAAGATTCAATGTAATTCCTATTTAAATTATCAGGACTTTTTTTTACAATAAAAAAGGCAATTCTAAAATTCATAGGGAACCACAAAAGAATAGCCAAATCAAACTTAAGAAATAACAAAACTGAAGACATCATGCTGATTTCAAAATATATTACAAAGTTACAGTAATCAAAACAATATAGCACTGGAATTAAGACAAACAGATCAAGTGAACAGGATAGGGACCCCAGAAACAAATGTGCATCTATGGTCAAATGACTTTAAACGAGGGTGCCAAGAATGCACACTAGGGAACAGATACTACAACAAACGGTTCTGGGAAGCACAGAATAATCACTGCAAAAGAACGAAACTGGGAAGATGGCCGCTGGGTACGGGGGTCGCTGAAGTGCTGAGCGTGGGGCTCTGAGCAGCGGCTTTAATCGAGATTTCACGCAGCTTGTTAGAGCACCTTTCACCATTAATCTGTAGCGGACCACCTTGCCAAGCAGCAGAAAAAACAAAGAAATTGAAAGAGAGACGTTTTTCTGCTCAGAGCCGCGGGCGCTTTGCGCCCATCTGCTGCCTCTTTCACTTGGCTCCCGGCAGAGAAGCTGAATGCGTAATCAGCAGCGGATTGTAAGTACCTGAGACAAGAAAGCTCAGTACACTCCCTCCTTTTTTTTCCTTTTTTTTGTTTTTGAATATTTTCTATACAGGGAGAGTTAGTGGATGGGTATTGTGGGCTGGGCTGTGGTTTCGGGGCTGAAAATCAACTCCGCGGGAGCTGCCATTTGCTTTATGCATGCTGTCTTAATGGCTCTGACTACATAGTCCAGCTGCCGCACCTAGAGACTGGAACTGGGCTGCCTGCCGAGTCCTGTCCTCCGAAGGCGGGACCTCGACCAAGCGCCGCCGCGAGAGACCACGGTCGCTTGTTCCCTGCTGCACCTTTGAGCAGAGCCTGTTCTGGGGTCGTTCGGCATTCCCCTGCCAGGGGACCCGTGCTCCGGAGGTGGGAACTGGAGAGCCGCGGCGGCAGCAGCTCGGACTCCGGGAGCCAGGAGCCGCGGCGGCAGCAGCTTGGACCCCGGGAACCAGACACCTAGCCAAGGAGCGGCGGAGGTCACGGCGGCGCTGCTAAGGCCGCGGACAAGCGCGGCGCCCGAGCGCGGCCCAGAGGTGGAGGCGATGACAGCAGGGTTTCAGTTCTAGAAAACTGGACGGGAAACAGAAGCAGCAGTTTGTATAATCCCAAGATCTTGCTTATGCCAGGAAACTGTAAGGGCAACATGAATGTCACTGAGGTGGTCTAACATGGCGGCAGACGCGGAGAGATCAAGTCTCTGACCTCTTCAATTGTGCGGATATAGGGAGCTGTAAATTATCTAAAGTCTGCTTGCTCAGGATCACTAGGCAAAGTTGAGCTGACGTGGAGCTAGGGCGCACAGCCTGGGCCCCTCAGAAAACGCACACTGAGCACGAATCAGCTGCATTCAAGCTCTGGTTCGCCTCCTTCTAGTGACTCAGCACTAACGATCCCACTGAAATAACTAGTCGGCCCACCTGAACTCACAGAGGTAAAAGCCAACTGAGCACCATAGCCGGACCCAGGGAATCAGGAGAGACGTGGGACCTGCAGTGCAGATCTCCCGGCTATTACTTCCACCAGTGCTGACAACAGAGGTCCCTTGCACCAGCTACCAGGGGAGTTGCTACCTGAGGGCAAACAAGTTCGCTGGGGGCCCTCAGCCCCAAACCCTACAAACTTGGGGTCTGAGGGAGGCAAACAGAAAGGGTGCGCCCAGGCACCCATGAAAACAGGGCTCCCAGGAGCAGCAGACCTGGCATGTAGTCAGTATTGTGGTGAGTGTCACAGGTGAGCGGGGCCTGGCTTGAGGAACCACAAGAGAAGGTCCTAGGCACTCAGGATTGGAGACCCGCACAGTCTGGGAAGAAGAGCTGAGGCACAGTGATTGGCTCCCACCTATCAAGAAGAGAAGCCTGGCCCAGTGGGCATAGCTCCACCAACTGGAAGAGAAGCTAATCGAGCTATATGACTGCATTTATTATTATTATTTTTTTTTTTAATGATTATTATTAGTATTTTTTTTTTCACTTTTTGTTGTTGTTGTAGTTGTTGTTCTTTAACTTTCTTATTAATGGTTTCAATTTTTTTAAACTCTTTTTATTTTATTAGTATTACTATTATTTTTTAAACTTTAATTTCCATTTTTTATTATCATTATAAAATTTTTTTTTTTTGTTTTAAAGTTTTATTTTTTTCGTTTCTTCTTTCTTTCTTTTCACTTTTTTTTTTCTTTTGTCTTCTCACTTCTTCTCAATTTTCCTATTCCCCCTTCCTTGAATTCTACCTGCCTATACTCATTCTCTTTAGTGACTTCTTCCCTCCCCTTCTAATATCTCTCCTCCCCAGTGCCTACAAGCTAGGCAAACCTGCAACCCACGGGCGGGTCAGGTCCAGCAACCTGCCGAGTGACAGAATAGCTACACGTGCCTGCAGGGAACGCGGACAGGACCCACAAGTAGGACAGGGCCGGTGGCTCGCTGAGGGGCAGGCCCGTCCCCTTCCCCAGTGTCTGCAGGTAGGCGGGACGGTGACCACCGGCAGATGGGCCGAGCGGCCTGCTGAGGGGCGGAACCGGCCCCTCCCCCAGTGACTGCAAGCTAGGCGAACCTTCGACCCATCGGGAGGTTAGGCCCAGCAACCTGCGGAGTGACAGAGGTGCTCCTCGTGCCTGCTGGGTAGGCGGACCTTTGACCGACCAGCAGAGCAGAACTAGGGCCTGCCAGCGTGGTAGACGGATCACACCAATTGGAGGAGGATCACAGCCACTACCTGCCCTGCAAGGGTGATTTTTCAACTATTCAAGAGGAATATAAATAAATAGAGAGAAAATTTCAAAACACAACAGTTTCACCAAGCAGAAAGAAACGCCAGCAGTATGAAAAGACAAGGAAAGAAAGGATCACAGGCAATGCAGGTCAACTCAACTTTAGAAGAGGTAGTAGGTGCAACAGATGGAATGTCAGATAGAGAGGTCAGGATATACATGCTTCAGATGATCTGGAGTCTCAAGGAAGACATGAGACAGCAAAATCAGACAATGAAAGATCACATCGACAAACAAATCCAGGAAGTAAAAGATCAATTTCACAGGGAGATAGAGGTAATAAAAAACAAACAAATAGAAATCCTAGAAATGCAGGAAAAAATAAACCAACTTAAAAACTCAATTGAGAATACTACCAGCAGAGTGGATCACTTAGAAGATAGAACATCAGACAATGAAGACAGAGTATTTCAACTTGAAAAGAACATAGATAGCTCAGCAAGTCTACTAAGAAACCATGAGCAGCACATTCAAGAGCTATGGGATAATATCAAAAGACCAAACTTAAGAGTCATTGGGATACAGGAAGGCACAGAGCTCCAAACCAAAGGATTAAGCAATCTATTCAGTGAAATAATACGAGAAAACTTCCCAGACTTGAAGAATGAGACAGAATCCCAAATCCTAGAAGCCTACAGGACGCCGAATGTGCAAAATCATAAGAGATCCACACCTAGACACATTATAATGAAGATGTCCAACATACAGAATAAGGAGAGAATTTTAAAAGCTACAAGGGAAAGGAAGCAGATTACATTTAGGGGTAAACCAATCAGGATAACAGCTGATCTCTCAACACAGACTCTAAAAGCTAGAAGATCCTGGAATAACATATTTCAAACGCTTAAAGAAAATGGATTCCAACCAAGAATCGTGTATCCGGCGAAATTAAGCTTCAGGTTAGAAGATGAAATTAAAACCTTCCACGACAAACAAAAGTTAAAGGAATTCGCAGCTAGAAAACCATCTCTTCAAAAAATACTAGGCAAAACATTACAGGAAGAGGAAATGGAAAATAACATTGATAACCAACAATGGGAGGTAGGACAGTAAAGGGGGGAAAGTAGTCAAAGAGGATAACAAATCAGGTTCAGTAACATCAATAAACAAATATGGACAGAAGAACAAACCATATCTCAATAATAACCCTAAATGTTAATGGCTTAAACTCACCAATTAAGAGACACAGGCTAGTAGAATGGATCACAAAACAAGACCCAACAATATGCTGTTTACAGGAGACGCACTTGATAGGAAAAGATGTACATAGACTGAAGGTGAAAGGTTGGGAAAAATCATATCACTCATATGGACCACGGAAACAAGCAGGAGTGTCCATACTCATATCTAATAAAATAGATTTCAAGCCAAAGCTAATCAAAAGGGATAAAGAAGGACACTTCATACTGCTCAAGGGAACCATACACCAACAAGACATAACAATCATAAATATATATGCCCCAAATAATGGTGCAGCCGTGTTCATCAAGCAAACTCTTCTCAAGTTCAAGAGTCTAATAGACCACCATACAATAATCATGGGAGACTTCAACACACCTCTCTCACCACTGGACAGATCTTCCAAACAAAAGTTAAATAAGGAAACTATATAACTGAATAACACAATTAACAACCTAGACTTAATTGACATATATAGACTATACCACCCAACATCAAGTAGCTACACTTTTTTCTCAGCAGCACATGGAACCTTCCCAAAAATAGACCATATACTATGTCACAGGGCAACTCTTAGACAATACAAAGAGGTAGAGATAATACCATGCATCTTGTCTGATCATAATGGAATGAAACTGAAAATCAATGATAAAAGAAGAAAGGAAAAATCAAGCATCACCTGGAGAATGAACAATAGGTTGCTGAGTGATCAATGGGTTTTAGAAGACATCAAGGAGGAAATTAAAAAATTCCTAGAGTTAAATGAAAACACAGACACAACATATCGGAATCTATGGGACACATTGAAAGCAGTTCTAAGAGGAAAATTCATTGCTTGGAGTTCATTCCTCAAAAAAAGAAAAAACCAACAAATAAATGATCTCATACTTCATCTCAAAATCCTAGAAAAAGAAGAGCAAAACGACAGCAAAAGAAGTAGAAGGCAAGAAATAATTAAAATCAGAGCTGAAATTAATGAAATTGAAACAAAAGAAACAATTGAAAAAATTGACAAAACTAAAAGCTGGTTCTTTGAAAAAATAAATAAAATTGACAGACCCTTAGCCATGCTAATTAAGAGAAAAAGAGAGAGAACCCAAATTACTAGCATACGGGATGAAAAAGGCAATATCACAACAGACACTTCAGAAATACAGAAGATAATCAGAAATTACTTTGAATCCTTATACTCCAATAAAATAGAAGATAGTGAAGGCATAGATAAATTCCTTGAGTCTTATGATCTGCCCAGATTGAGCCAGGAGGATATAGACAACCTAAACAGACCAATAACAATAGAGGAAATAGAAGAAACCATCAAAAGACTACCATCTAAGAAAAGCCCAGGACCGGATGGGTATACAGCAGAGTTTTACAAAACCTTTAAAGAGGAACTAACACCAATACTTTTCAAGCTATTTCAGGAAATAGAAAAAGAGGGAGAACTTCCAAATTCATTCTACGAGGCCAACATCACCCTGATTCCGAAACCAGACAAAGACACTTCAAAGAAAGAAAACTACAGACCAATATCTCTAATGAACCTTGATGCAAAAATCCTCAATAAAATTCTGGCGAATCGGATTCAAATACATATCAAAAAAATTATACACCATGACCAAGTAGGATTCATCCCTGGTATGCAAGGTTGGTTCAATATACGGAAATCAATAAATGTTATCCACCACATCAATAGACTTAAAAATAAGAACCATATGATCATCTCGATAGATGCAGAAAAAGCTTTCGACAAAGTACAGCATCCCTTTATGTTCAAAACTCTAGAAAAATTAGGGATAACTGGATCATACCTCAACATTGTAAAAGCAATCTATGATAAGCCACAGGCCAGCATCATTCTGAATGGAGAAAAATTGAAGGCATTCCCTCTAAGATCTGGTACAAGACAGGGATGCCCTCTCTCACCACTTCTGTTCAACATAGTCCTCGAAACACTGGCCAGAGCAATCAGGCAGACGAAAGAAATTAAAGGCATAAAAATAGGAAAAGAAGAACTTAAATTATCACTATTTGCAGATGATATGATTCTATACCTAGCAGACCCAAAAGGGTCTACAAAGAAGCTATTAGAGCTAATAAATGAATTCAGCAAAGTGGCAGGATATAAGATCAACACGCATAAATCAAAGGCATTCCTGTATATCAGCGACAAATCCTCTGAAACGGAAATGAGGACAACTACTCCATTCACAATATCCCCCAAAAAAATAAAATACTTGGGAATCAACCTAACAAAAGAGGTGAAAGATTTATACAATGAAAATTACAGAACCCTAAAGAAAGACATAGAAGAAGACCTTAGAAGATGGAAAAATATACCCTGCTCATGGATAGGCAGAACTAACATCATCAAAATGGCGATATTACCAAAAGTCCTATATAAGTTCAATGCAATGCCAATCAAAATCCCAACAGCATATCTTGTAGAAATAGATAAAAGAATCATGAAATTCATATGGAATAATAAAAGACCCAGAATAGCAAAAACAATACTAAGCAGGAAGTGTGAATCAGGCGGTATAGCGATACCAGACTTCAAACTATACTACAGAGCAATAGTAACAAAAACAGCATGGTACTGGTACCAAAACAGGCGGGTGGACCAATGGTACAGAATAGAGGACTCAGTAACCAATCCACAAAACTACAACTATCTTATTTTTGATAAAGGGGCTAAAAGCATGCAATGGAGGAAGGATAGCATCTTCAACAAATGGTGCTGGGAAAACTGGAAATCCATTTGCACCAAAATGAATCTGAATCCCTATCTCTCGCCGCGCACAAAAGTTAACTCAAAATGGATCAAGGAGCTTGATATTAAATCAGAGACATGGCATCTGATAGAAGAAAAAGTTGGTTATGATCTACACGCTGTGGGATCGGACTCCAAATTCCTCAATAGGACACCCATAGCGCTAGAGTTAACAAATAGAATCAACAAATGGGACTTACTCAAACTAAAAAGTTTTTTCTCAGCAAAAGAAACAATAAGAGAGATAAACAGGGAACCTACATCCTGGGAACAAATCTTTACTCCACACACTTCAGATAGAGCCCTAATAACCAGAATATACAAAGAACTCAAAAAATTAGACAATAAGATAACAAATAACCCAATCAATAAATGGGCCAAGGACCTGAACAGACACTTCTCAGAGGAGGACATACAATCAATCAACAAGTACATGAAAAAATGCTCACCATCGCTAGCAGTCAGAGAAATGCAAATCAAAACTACCCTAAGATACCATCTCACTCCAGTAAGACTGGCAGCCATTAGGAAGTCAAACAACAATAAGTGCTGGAGAGGATGCGGGGAAAAGGGCACTCTTGTTCATTGCTGGTGGGACTGCAAATTAGTGCAGCCAATTTGGAAAGCAGTATGGAGATTTCTCGGAAAGCTGGGAATGGAACCACCATTCGACCCAGCTATTCCCCTTCTCGGTCTATTCCCTAAAGCCCTAACAAGAGCATGCTACAGGGACACTGCAACATCGATGTTCATAGCAGCTCAATTCACGATAGCAAGACTGTGGAACCAGCCTAGATGCCCTTCAATAGATGAATGGATAAAAAAAATGTGGCATTTATATACTATGGAGTATTATTCTGCATTAAAAAATGACAAAATCATAGAATTTGGAGGGAAATGGATGGCATTAGAGCAGATTATGCTAAGTGAAGCTAGTCAATCTTTAAAAAACAAATACCAAATGACTCCTTTGATATAAGGGGAGTAAACAAGGACAGGGTAGGGACGAAGAGCTTGAGAAGAAGATTTACATTAAACAGGGATGAGAGGTGGGAGGGAAAGGGAGTGAGAAGGGAAATCGCATGGTAATGGAAGGCGATCCTCAGGGTTATACAAAAATGACATATAAGAGGAAAGGAGGGGTAAGACAAGATAATACAAATGGAAGAAATGATTTACAGTAGAAGGGGTAGAGAGAGAAAAGGGGAAGGGAGGGGAGGGGAGGGGAGGGGAGGGGAGGGGGGATAGTAGAGAATAGGACAGACAGCAGAATACATCAGACAAGAGAAAGGCAATATGTCAATCAATGGAAGGGTAACTGATGTGATACAGCAATCTGTATACGGGGTAAAACTGGGAGTTCATAACCCACTTGAATCAAACTGTGAAATATGATGTATTAAGAACTATGTAATGTTTTGAATGACCAACAATTAAAAAAATAAATAAATAAATTAAAAAAAAAAAAATAAAGCTCCAGTGCTGGAGTTCCAAAAAGGTTGTAACTTTAACAAGAGCTGTTTTACTTATGTTTTCTAAGACTTTTTTGTTGTTTGTTTTGGTTTTTAGAGATGTTATTAAAAGTTAATCTGACAATTGTAAAAACAAAAAGTTGGCAACCTGAAATATTTTGCTTCACAAAGTTTTCATAATTGCCATTTTTTTATTTTTCTGATTAATAAAAGTGTATATACAATAAAAAAAAAAAGAACGAAACTGGACCTTTGTTTTATACCATGTATGAGTATCAGCTCAAAATGTTAATTGAAGACTTAAATAAGACTTGCAAGTGTAAAACTCCTAGAAGAAAACACAGGGAAAAATCTTCATGACATTGATTTTGGCAATGATGTCCATCGATGACAAAAAACAAAAACAAACAAGTGGGATTACATGAAGTTGAAAAGTTTCTGCCAACAAAGGCACAGTCAAGAGAGTAAAAAGACAGCCTGTGAAAAGAAAGAAAATAATTGCCAACTCTATATCTGATATATGGTTAATCTTCAAAATATATAAAGAATTTTAATAACTCAGTATAGAAAAAAATTATAACCCAGTTTAAAAAATGGGTGAGGGACTCAAATGTTTTTCTAATGGAGACATTGAGATAACCAATTGATAAATAAAAAAATGTTCAAGGCCACTCGTTTTTAGGGAAATGCAAATCAAAACCTCTATGAGATATTATTTCACATTTGTCAGAATGGTTGTTAGTTAAAAAAATACAATTAAATTAAAACAAAAAAAAGACAACACACATTGTCCATGTTGAAAAACTGGAAGTTCTGCACAGTGTTCATGGCAATGTGAAATGTGCAGTTGCTGTGGAAAGCAGGTACCTTAAAAAGGAAGTACCTTAAAAAACAAACAAACAAACAAACAAACAAAAAAAACCAGAACTTCCATATTATCCAGCAGTTCTACTTCTGGGTATTTATCCAGAAGGGATTGAAATAAATCTATAAAGAAGTAGGAACACAACAAACCTTTTGAAGGACATAATGCTAAGTGAAATAAACCTGTCACAGAAAGACAAGTACTGTGCCATACTATTTATAGGAGGTGTCTAAAATGGTCAGATTTATAAAATCAAAGGGTAGAGCGGTGGCTGCCCAGCACGGGAGGGAGGGGGACTTGGGGCCATGAACCAATAGTCATAAGGTGAAGCAGGAATGAAGACTCTCTAGAGAGCAGTTGAACCACATTGTTCCTGCAGTCAACAATACTGTATTACATACTTCAAATTTCTTCAGAGCGTAGATCTCCTGTTATGTGTTCTTACACAGTAAAATAAAATAAAACAATAAAATTGACAGCTAGAAGGAAAACTCCACTCCAGATTACATTAAGTTTATGGAAAGATTGCATACATTTTTGAAAATTATCTATCTGGGATGATGAAAGGAATAAATATCTAGAAAAAAAATTATCACAATTGATTCAAGAAGAAACTAAAACCCTGAAAATATAAGTAAACATTGAGAAATTAAATAAAAAATCAAAAAGTGCTCTCTCCCTTCTTCACATACACATGAAGTCACTAGATTCAAGAGGTTTGATGAGTGAGTTCATCCAATTTAAAGGAATAATCATCAAGTTAAACCAACTCACTTTTCTTGACACTGTAACAAGGACAGCATAGTAACATACATTTTAGACTAATCTTAGCTATGAACACAATGCACGATTATTAAACATGCAGCAAAACGTCCTCCAATTCTAATAGATAAAACAAGAAAATAAAAAGGCAAAGTTTAAAAGTGGGTTTATGATTTTAGTAAATCTATGTAATATATAGTCCTAAAGTATATTCGTCTATCTTGGAAAGGCAAATAAAAAAATAAATGAAAACTTATGCTTGGCTTAAAATGTGAAATGTAAGTTAGTGGTTTTTATGAAAAATTAAAACCTACAATTCTGATTCTCCACATGAAGGGTTCTGTAGATTATGTACCTGACATTTAGGATGATCAACCTTAGCTTCTTGTTTAAAGTTTAAAGATTTGTGTCGAGTAGAAAATGATCACATTCAATCTGTTTACTCCTTTTGCTTCATCACCCAAATCTAGAAAGCCTAACAATACTACACTAGCACCACTGTTTATTTTTCTTGAATATGTACAGTATTGTACTAATGGAGAAGTTTCTGACAATATAAAAGATCAAAACAACACTAAAAATGGAAATATGAGACTGTCTCCCAAATTTGTTGTCCTACACCAGATAAGAGCCCTGAAGCGGGAGCCTGTCCCAGGGCCCCACTTAGGAAAGTAGACTTAGGAACTCCCCCTTCACGGAGTTCTAAGGGCTGTCCCACACATGGCAAGGGAAACACCTCTGCTATCACAGTTGCAAATGCTCAGACCAAAATCAGGCCCCAAGCCAAAGTAACATGGAAATCAGACACAAGAGAAGCCTACCTCTAGTCTGTGGTGGCTCTAAGTCTACTCTCTAGCAGTGACGTGCATTGAATGGTGAAACTAAGGACACACATGGAGGGCAATGGAAGAGGGAGGGCTCTTCTGCACTTTCTAGAGGCTCTCTTGGTTCACCTTTAAGCCTGGTCTGTAGTGCAGTCTTAAAATTATAAGAACCATTAATTACTAAAAGGCTAAGCTGACAATCATGCACCCGAATTTGCCCTTATATGCAGTAAATTGCTATGACATTATATCCAGTTTCTTCTATGCTCCCCCAGCTGTGTATGTGTGTTCTTAGGTACATTTAGAAATGTTGTGCCAATAGAGCTCACTCTGACTGTATTTTGCCCAGCATTTCTCAAAAGTTTTATCCATGCATTCAGTAAGCATTTCTCATGTTACCAAGTGCCAGGCACTATACTAAGTGCAGAGAATAGAGCAATGAACTTGATAGACAAGGCTCCTCCTCTTCTGAACCTTCATTCTCATCAGAGGTTAGGTAATGCAACTCTAGACAGTGACACTTCCTACAAAAGGAAACAATGTGACCGACAGTGGCGGAAGACTCGGTGGCCAACACAGTCAAATCTGAATTGAGACCTGAGTGGTAAGAACCGGTCTATGAAGATCTGCAAAAGAGGACTGAGGCACAGGGAGCAGCTGGTACAGGCCCACGGGTGGAAGTGAGTTTGAATGCTGCAGACTTTCTTCACAACAACGTGTCAGCTTTGAGCAGAGTAGTGAACCAAGGAGCTCCACTTAGGAAATACTTGAGGTGCCAGAAATACTGACTTAATTTAAATTGGGGAATTATGGATGGGCATTCTAACTTAGGGAATTAAAGAAATAATTAAACACTGACACACAGATACATCTGGAAATGCTGATGATTAATTTCCATTCTTACAGTGAAATGTGACAAATCAGAACTGGAAAAATAAGACAGGAAAGATTCAATACAGCAAACGAAAATGTGATCTTCTTATAACTCTTTTTTTTTCAATCATACACAGTTATCAAATAATTTTGTTTCAGAAATGAAAGTAATACATGCATCTAATTTTTAGAGAAGTACCTTAGGAAGGAAGCAAAAGGAAAGAATCTCTTTTGGAAAAAACAAAAACAAAAAACCTATACCAGGAAAACCTGGGAAAGGATGAGTGCTAGTGATGGGATCGCAGGAACCGGAGTTCAGAGAAAAGACTTCTTGCTCTGTTGACTGGAAAGTCAAAATCACAGAAAGCAGCTCAGATAGTAACAGCTTGTGACACTGGCAACATCCATTGGTCAGCCTGACCCAGGGGTTCTGCAGTGCATGAAAGGAGTGGCCACTGCTCAGGCAAGTAGTCACCTGGAAGTCACCTGGGCTGTCTGCAATTCAGCACCAGTGTTGGGTAGAGAGAAAACCCAGGGTAATTTGAGAGCCAGGTGAGAGTATGGAGGCCTTCCCCAAGCAAGGAGGTGGTTTAGGAGCAAGTGCAAACCAGTTAACATAGAAATCACACCAGGCAGAAAGGATTAAAGGGAGAAGAGTGAACAAATTAACAAGGAGGGCTATGTTTTAGTAAGAAATGGAGTTATCTTACCTTTACAACAGCTTATCTCACACCAATGGAGTATCTCTAGTTTCAAGTCTAACTGGAAAGAAGTGCTAAATTGGATATAAGAGCAAAAAAAGTAACCATGCTGCTGGGTATTCTTTCATCTTTAGGGGGAAAATATGCTCAATCAAATCTTTTATGGAATGTGGCATTCTGATTATATCAATCTACTGATTAGATAGATTATATTTTTGAAATGTACTTGTCAATCTTTCTTAAATATATCAGGTAAGATCAACAGGAAAAAAAAACAGATAAGTCCTGAAGCTTATCTGTGCCTATATATGCAAAATAATTAAGTTTATTACAAAAGATGCACCATGATATCAATATACTATGTGCGTTATGAAACATACACAACAGTAGAAACTTAAAATGAGATAAACTTAAGTTTTGTATTTTCTCCCAACATTCTTATGCATTTCCCCACACTCACTTTGGAGATTGCTGTGCTTGTGCCCACAGTGACCCTTGCTGGGTTCCAGGGGGACAGGGCTCAGGGTACTGTCTTCTTCATCGTTCAACCCCCAGAATCTTAAGAGCACTCAAGCTAGTTTCCTCCAGGCCCTCTCCTTCCTAGGGCACTGACACTGGACACAGGAGTCATTAGCTTTAAGCAACTGAATTCTGTAACCTCTGGGGATTCTGAGGTGACCTTCCCCACCCAGGGACAAGTTGATAAGCACTGGGGTATACAATAGTCCCATAGCCCAAAGCCACTGCTGAAAGTGAAAGGGAATTTTTTATACCCTAGAGGAAGTACACTCTATGAAAAAAAGGAATTTGAGATACTTCCCTATTACCATGCCACTGGAAGAATTTTTAAATTTGAAAGAGTAAATATGTGAACACTGTAACCTTTTAGAAACACAACTGTTTAAAAAGAGTACACTGGAAGGCTGCTCAAATATTCTAAAACAATGAGCAGCTTGACATTTTTCAAACAAATATTTTAAAACTCAGGTCCACATGTGCACTGGAAATTAATGCCATTTGTTCAACTATAATAGACTTGATTCATATCCACTCTCATATAGTGGATTATATTTGCTGATTTCATTAAAGCTTCAAAAGGTTACAGCTGGCTGACATATGAAAAACTCCACACCTCCAGAAGAGGGAATTTTCTTTTTTTAAACAAATTGCTCCTCAGAAAGAAATAGTGGTAAAGCATAGAAATCTGTTCCTTCCTATCACTTATTTTCTATTCCAACTTTTATTATATCAGAATACACTAATGAGATGATAGAAGCTGATGGTCATGAACAGCTTGGGACTGAGCACAGAAGAGTCACCCCTGGAACTCTCTGAATTGCCTGGAGAAGACTTGGTAGAAGGCATGGGGAGCTGCAGCTCTGCAAGCCAAGGATACAGGATGCAAAACTGGGCATGAGCCATAATGAGACCACCTTTGCACTGTGGCTGGTAAGCCAGTAGAATTTTTTATTGATGTTTTGTGTTCATTTTTTGTTTTTGTGATGCTGGGGATTGAACCCAGGACCTTGTGCATGCGAGGCAAGCACTCTACCAACTGAGCTATAGCCCCAGCCCCAGTAGACATTTCTATCAAGATGGAACTCTGGAATTCAGTACTAAGCAATACCAATTGTTTTTCTGTCATTTTAGAACACTAAACATAAACAAGCCAAAATCCTCAAAAGAGAATCTACTAGGACTAACCAGAAGGGCTTCATATCTCCAGACAGACTGAAGTCAGACTTTAAAAACATTCTGTAGGGGCTGGGGCTGGGGCTCAGTGGTAGAGTGCTCGTCTAGCATGTGCGAGGCCCTGGGTTTGGTCCTCAGCACCACATAAAAATAAAATAAAGGTATTGTGTCCAACTACAACTAAAACAAAATATTTTAAAAAAGAAAAAGAAAAAAGAAAAACACTCTGTAAAGCTACTTGAATCAGGAAAGAACTGTTTGACCATGCCAAAAACATGATTTGACCAACGCGGGTTAGAACTTCCAGGGTCATGACAGGGTCATGATTTCCTCCATAAGATCTTTAACAGCTACTAAAGTACAAAACCTTCTAGCCTTAAAGGTTTAGTGACACAAATAACTATTATATTGTCAAATCCTGAATGACAATAAAAGTCCTGGAGTTAACCCCCAAATGTATTAGAGGATAAAGCTACTATGTCTAGGTACACTTCTGGAAATTAAAAAAAAAAAAAATAGCTGCGCTTCTCACAGTTGGTTGTGTTGTTTCCCTCTGATCCCCACCTTTCATGAATTTACTTCCTTTCTCTTTGGAAAATGGAAGCTCTTGATTCATGGTTTCCTTAAGAACTTCATTTTAACTTCTCTAAGCCAAGATGGTCAGGCTGCTATTTTCTTGCTGTCCAACACTAAATAAGTTACTTAACCCCTCTGTACCTTGGTTCATTATCTATAAAAGGAGAATAATAATAATTCTTAAAGTATTGGTAATTCTGAGGATTAGCTGAATATATGACACTCCTGTAGAATAAGACCATAAGACCTGACAAACAGTAGTCAATTATAAATGATTTGTATTATTTTTATTATTTAAGTTGTACCTATAGATTGTATAGATCCCACTTTGATACACAGGGGAAGCTTTAAAATTCTCGACAATTTAATTCTGGCTCATTCACTTTTCCCAATTGAAATTCCAGCCTGGGAACATCTCTTAACACTGGAGTGGTAGAGGGCTTTTCAAAGGAAGAAGATCTGTGGTGGTCTGAAAAACTAGGTGTTGGTTCCAGCTTTCTACAGTTCCACCACTGGACTAGTGGGAACATTCTAGAAAGTCAGGTTTCCAGGAAAGAATGTATCTAAAGTGCCCTCAGATGGAGTTCAAGTGGAGTGAGGAAAAAAAGAGAAAAAAAAAAAAAAAAATATATATATATATATATATATATATATATACATACATACATACATACATATTCTTACATCAAAGGAATCCTGACTTCCTGACTCCAGTCCAGGTAGTGACACTAAAGTCACATTCAGAGTCACTTTATGAAGCAGAGTCAAAGGGCCAAAGGGAAGCGATGACAAGGGGCATTCACCTGGTGTTTTTCCAAGTGTAGTCTTCAGAACACCAGCAATCACATGCATGCACCCTCCACACAGGGCAGATACCTGGATTCCCCACACAAGACCTACTGCATCAGAATCTGAGCAGGGCCCCCAGGAAGCTATGTTTTTGTTAGGCATCCAGATGATTCCTGTGTGTGTTGAATTGCTCATACTTCTCTAGAAATTTGACTCAGATTATGGAACAGAGTCACAGACCTGTGCTATTGCTGATGGATCTTTTGTGTCGGCTAGCAGAGATGTAGGCCACTTAATCTCTGGTTCACCTCTTCTGCATCCCAAGGGTCCTTTTTATTTTCCATTCTCTTGGTCCCTGTACCCCACCCAGTCTCAAACAGAGAACCCAATGTACAAATCATGCTGGGACCGAAGAAGGCGATGGGCACAGCTGGTCACCCTGAGAACTTAGTTCCAAGAACACTGCTGCCTCTGCAGGATTCCTGCCTCAACGTGACATTTGGCAAAATTATTGAGTTCCTGCTTATAAAACAACTGGGGGGCTTCAGGTCAAAACAGTAAGGTTTATAAAAAGCTGACTTGGCTCCTGTTTTATGGGGATGAAAGAAAGGAATGGAATATGGTGAAATATAAAAAGATAATTCCTTTTCGTGATTAACTCATGAAATCAAGTTAAACAGTCTTTAAAAGGACAATGCTATTCAGGTTCTGTTAGCAACAGCAGCCAAACTGTTTCTCTAAATTGTAAATCAGCATATATCCTCTCAGTTATTTAGACTTTGCAAAATAAATTCATCTTTTCTAGAGAAAAGGTAAAGGAGAAAGGACAAGGAAAAATATTCCTAAGCATATATCACCTTTAAAGAAATTCAATATTTTAGTAGTAGGAAAGCTAAGCACCTTCCTCTTTCAATATTAACAGCCTCATTCTCTATCAGTTCAGTTTTTCTGCATTTCTATATTTTCAAAAAGAAAAATGACCACATTTGGTGCATTGGTATGAGAAGGGGGCCGAATAATGCGTAAGTTATGTAAAGGTATGGAAATGGTGCTTATACCATTACTGTGAGGGACACAGAATAATGTTACAAACTTTCACTGCAACAGTTTTAGAATCATGATTCCAGTTATGACATCTCTAGTAGGGAAAGGAAACCTCTCCTCTGGAAGGAGCAGAAGAGAGATACCTGGGTGGCTTGGTAGGTTCTCCAGCATCTCACAGATCATTAGCTGGGAAACCCTCAGCCCTGAACTGTCTGAATTGCTCCACCTACTCAAGCTTCTTACTGAGGCTCAATAACAACTCATTTCTACTAATAGCAACCATATTGCTCAGTGTTAAGCCACACTGCCATTTGGACGGGAGCCTACAAAGAAAGAACTCTTTACAGAGTGTGAACTGGGGCAATATATGGGCAGCTGAAAGTCTGAAGCCAATTTACATGCAAGGCGGCCAAGACAAAAGATTAAAGAAACTAGGGACCCGGGCAAATGCAGCTGAGCTCTGGCGTGCAAATAAAGTTTACAGATGAGAAAAACATCAAGGTTATAATAGTAGAGTGCAAGGCCAGTGCAAGTTCAGCCAATCCCAGCAGCTTGTTAAAAGCAGTTCTCCCCTACTTCACGGATTCTGCTTCCTGATTTCAAAGTTGCATAACCTTATCCGCAGCAGCAGCAGCAGCAGCAGCAGCAGCAGCAGCAGCATGGCCAGGCTCTCCACCTATTACCCACATTCCATCCAGCTAATTACCAAGCACCAGACATGCTTCCATGGGAGAGAGCTGACAGCAATTTTGTTAGTCCCTGTGTTTTCATTAATGTGAATTTCTCGGCTTTTTTAGGTCAGAGGAACACTGGGTGATTACAAGCTCTTACTTGTATGGAAGGGGGGAAAAGCATGCTGGCTTGTTTTAAGGAGCTGATGCCAGTTCCCAAGATTTAGGAAAAGAAGATGAAGTGCTTGAAAGAAAGCACAAGCTAATAAAAAAAAGTAAAATAAATTAATAGAATGTTTTATATCTCCTGAAGGAATCAATCAAAGAGATCATAGAAGACACACTAAGTATTAAATTACCAAAGAGATTAACTCTAGTAATAAAAGATGGACAGGTTGCTAGGAATTCAAATCCATGCAGCTCTTTCTAAACTACAGTGAGCAAAGAACTGAAAACTTTTTGTAGTATTGATTCATTTATTCATTTAGCAAATGCTCAGTAGTGCCTTCCCCATCCCATGACTGAAGTGGATCCAGAGGATACAGAGGTCAAGTTTCCTCCTCTGCCCTCCAGAAACCATGGTCCATTCTTCATCATCCCTTTTTCGGGCCACTGAGTCATAATACATTTGTTTTCTTCACTAGATTTTTTAGCTAGTCAGTGAATGAGTATATAAAAGAAGGAAAAAAAGATAGAATGGAGTAGAGAAGAATGAAGGGAGGGCGGAAGAAGAAGATGGAGGGAGACACAATTCCTTTCAAAGAGCACACAGCCCAGTTTGCTGTGAAAGGCCAGGTGGTCCAGAGTTTGGTAAAATGGGGCCACAGAGAACTGCTGGTTGGCTCTTTTGTCTCTGTGAGCTAATATCTCCATATGGGATCCATCCTGGTCTTCAGTTTCATGAACCATAATTTGCATATGGAGTCCTATCAGAATTTATGTTGGAGTTGGAAAGAACTGAAAGACTCGTTTGTTTTCTGTGTATTAACTACCTTTAAGAATGTTTAGAATGTATTATAGTTAGTAGATAATATAAATTTCAGGAAACGACGGGGCAAATAAAATAGGGCAGGCAAGGGAAAAGAATTTTTACAGAGAAAAGTAGAAGTCAAGTTTTAGGATAGTCAGATTAAAAATATTTATTATGATAAAAGAGTCAGAAACTCATTAAGCTTTCCCTTGGCATCCCTGAAAAGAATACTAGCAATAAAAAATCAAGATGTCTGAAAATACCTAGCACCCGGCAGGACAAGGGACAACCAGAACTCTTACATACTTCTGGTGGGAATGTAAATTGGCAGACTCCCATCGAAAACAATTTGACATTACCTAGCAAAACCAAATATGTGTAAACCCCATGACCCAGAAATTCTACTACTTGGTATATGCCCTGGAGCAACTCTCCTATATATGTGCCAGAAGACATGGACAAAAATGTTCATAAACAGCATTGCTCGAAACAGTAAAACCTGGAAACAACCCAGAAGTCCATCAAGGGGCGAATGGGAAGGTAAGTCGTGGCATGTTCACACAATGCAGTGTTATAAGCTGTGAAAATAAACACAGCACAGCTGCACACAGCAAAATGGATGTTATGCTTAAAAATATAAAGCAAATTGAGGAAGACTATATATCATTAAAATAGAAGTTTTTTATATTGCTTCAAAAAAGTAAAACTATATAAGGTGTTGTTTAGAGATACCTGCAAATATGGAAAAAAACTATTTTTTAAAACATAAGACAATGAACACATGCACACACAAAAATCAGACTAGCCTTTACAGGGTAAGAGAGCACAGAAAGTCTACAGGTGAAGAGCCCCAGAGTGGGCCAATGTAATTAGTGATCTTAGGCTGACAGCTGAGTTTACAGGTGATTGTTGTACTGTTAGCCTTCCTAATTTACATAGATGGTACATATTCTATTGGATAGAGCAACTATTACAAGTGTAAACATTTTAAAATTTCTGATATATTGTATGATGAAATGCTTCACATTCAATGAATAAAATAGATAAGTTAGGTTCACATGTACTGAGAGGAGAAGATTTGAAGACAAACTGTTTAGTTTAACTACAACAAGACTCTCAGAACAAGAGCTTGGTACCATCTCATTTCTGTAACAAGCAGAGAAATTAAAGGTCACAAAATCATATGATAAGTACGGATTTGTGCTGCAGACCATCTGTTGGTCCCTTCCGCGGGCTCTCTCAGGCCCAGGAGGCTAGATTTTCTTGTTCCCTGACTTTCCCTGGGTTCAGCCAATGGGGGAACTTGGGCAGGAGAGTAGGAATGCCCTATTCCCGCTACCTCCTGTGATCTCAGAGGACAGCTGAATCCCTCCTTTGAGGTCCCAGCGACCATGAGGGGGTCCTTCCTGACCTCCTGGGGCACCCTGTGCCTCAGTCCATAACCATTCCCTCTCTGTGCCCCTTCAACATAGTAAATATGATCCCTTGTCTTTTCCCCAAACCATCCCCATAACTGTTAATATTCCCTTTACTAAACTCACCTTAAGTGGTCCTAATTTAAATGTATCATCTGTTTCTTACTGGGGCCCCAACTGACATAATTACATATGGACAGAAAAGCACAGAACATGGACTAGAGAGATATGTGAGAAAAGTCCTGTGTGCCACTGAAGGAAGCTAGAATTTGAGAAAGATGAAAAACATTAATTTTTTGGTCATTATATTTCTATACTGTGTAACTTATTTCTAAGGGAAAAGTAGTCATGAATTATTTGGACAAAATAAAATTTTAAGAGTACCGAAAATAATAGCTGTTTTTTGTTGTTGTTGTTTTTGTCTGTGCCAAATTATCTCAAGAATTCTTTGCCAAAGCAAAGAAGATGAATGTTTAATGTTGAGTAGCTTGATTGAAGAGCACACAGGTCCCTTCATCTCTACATGCCCTGGGTCCAACACAGTGCCTGACTGGCACAGCACCACAGGGGCTGATAGGAATGCCAACACATTAGTGTGAACATTAAACCTGAAGAATTTTTCAGAATCAAGATTAGCATCTAGAGGAAAGAGAGGAATGCTTCCTAGAGAAGCTCATAGAGGTTTTCTGGGAGGTGTGGCGGAGGTGGCCCCTGGGACTACTTATGGGTAACCATGGTCAGCTTGCTTCCTGGACCATGCAGGGTCCATACCCCTGAGGTCCCGGGGCTTCTAGGGGCTGAGTCACTGTCTCTAGGCATTAGAACTGCACCTGATCATGCTCATACAAGTGTCTTTCCTAAGGTCTGACAGATACATCCAGTACTTCTATGTTCTCTCTTGCTACCCAGGGCCTGGACGTGTCTCTAGATATGGACTACGTGGCTGAATCGTTTGGCTGCCATGCTGTGACCACTGGTCTGGATTCTATCTGAGCATCTGGATCCAAGACTGATGACCAACACTTGCCTTGCCCAAGCTCCTCCCATCTGACCCACCCAGCCACAGAACACTAGGTCTAGCCAATCTGCCTTCTCATTCAACCTGCAGATTAGGTAGTAATTCTTCTGAGAAGCCTGTCCTGATTACTCAAGTCTGAAAGAAGTACTCCCCTCCTTAAATATTGTCATGGGCATGGGTAGCTCCTTCATTATAGTATTTTTTGTATTACACTAAAAGTGCCCATTTATTTGCTTGTATCTTCTCATTGAACTGTAAGTGCTTTGAGGGTTACAAACCGTTAAGCCTTATTCACCTTTATTTCATCAGGGACATTGATGCAGATTAGGGGTAAAGGAAAGAGGAAAGTAAGGGAAGGTGCAGGGAGAGAGGAGGCAGGAGGGAAGGAAGGTAGAAAATCTCATGCTGCTTGATCCACAGATACGACAACACAAAACCCATCAGCCTGTTTTCCTTGCTCGAATGCTCTTCATTAGATTCACTCAAGATCAGTGTTAAGATGAAGCCACAAATTTCCCCACATACTTACTGAGAAGCTTCTCTCTGCCAATCACTGCAGCGAGGGCAAGTGATGTAAGGAAAAATTATACATAGTCCTGTCCCCACCTCCAGGCTTCCATGTGTACTTTGTTTTTCAAACTTCTGATGTTTCTAAATGTTTTAAAATATTTTCCAGAGATCTCTCCAATATCTTTGGAGTATTGAGATATTTCTGTACATTTCTACTAATTGTCAGGCAGGAGATTTTGCAAGCATGTTTTAATTAGCTCTAGGTACAGCTATCCAAGACCCACACTGGTTCCTCTGTGCCAAATTATCTCAAGAATTCTTTGCCAAAGCAACGAAGATGAATGTTTAATGTTGGCCCCCTCTGTCTCTCTGATGGCTTTACAGAATTCCATGGTATTTGAGAAGCATCAGCAAAAGTAAATAATGAAGGTTTGGTGTTCCTTTTTTAAACACAAATGAAACCATTAAGCAAATGAGTCAGAAATCATGTAAGAGAACATTAGGAATTAAAACATACTTGAAAATGATCTCTAAACGACCACAGGCAAAAATTCCATTCAATTCAGTTCTGAAATGCATATTTGTATTCATCCCACCATATTGGACTAAGTTACCTTTTAACTGCCCCTCTCCGTCCTTCCCTCCTTCTGAAATGTGCCCACTGGACCCAATGCCACACTATCTGGGTGAGAGGACTCAGGTACTTCATTTTTAACGAACAAGCCCAGGATCTCTCCAAGCACATGAGCTCTACACAAAGGTTATGAAAAGGAGAGAAAAAAATACACAAATTTATCATTTCTTATCGGACATGCACTGTAGAACTTGGGCTCATAAGATAATAGTTATTCTCAGGAGGAGATAAGCAACACCTGATAGGAAATGAATCCAAATGGATGTACAGTTGGGAGAATAATTAGGTAGCATCAGTTTTCAACTGTCCACCTGTGACTGACCAGTGGAAACCTGAGCATCTGGAGATTGCCCTGGCTGACATCAAGATAGGAATTAGAAGAAATCAAAGCAGGCAGTTAATTTAGGCTGTAATTTGGGGGAGCCTGAAGAAGCTGAAATCCCAAATCTCTCCCTTCTCCAGTGCCCTCAATGACCTTTCCAGGGTATATAAAAGTCCCTTGTTGCACATACTAAAACATTGACAGTCCTTCCTGAGATGCAAATGGTATCAGGGATACAATACCTTAAACGATTAGCAGCTTGTGATAAGTTGTGTGGGGTGATGTGTAGGTGGGTGCACACACTGGATCAACATCCATTTCTCTTCCTTTAAAAATAGAAACATGTTTATATCTTAGGATCTACCTCTTCACTACTCTTAATCCATAGTTTAGGGAGACTGACCATGATCCCTGGTTCCAGTAGAGGGCATTGACCTTGTCATGGACAATCACAGCTCAACAACCCCTCACCACAAGGAATGTGGGCACATGGCTCAAGGAAAACCAATGGAAGCTGATCTAGACTTTTTGGGGGGGGGATACCAGGGATTGAATTCAGGGGCACTCAACCACTGAGCCAGTTCCCCAGTCCTCATTTAAAAATGCTCCTCATTTTATATCTTATTTAGAGACAGAGTCTCACTGAGTAGCTTAGCACCTTGCTTTTGGTGAAGCTGGCTTTGAACATGTGATCCTCCTGCCTCGGCCAATTGAGCCACGGGGATTATAGGTGTGCACTATCACACACAGCTGATCTTCACTTCTGCTGGAAAATCCCCCTATTTCTCTTGGGATGTTAAGTCTGGTACTTTGGGATTCCATTTGTAGGCCTTGTGCCTGGGAATGGAGCCACACCCAAAAAGCAGAGTCTGAGAGGCAAACACCTCCACCTTCAGGAAACTTGGGCTCAGTCCCACTAGATTCTTCAGTGACACACATTGAAACATCCCCTTCTCATTAAACCCATCTCCCTAGGTTTCTGATGCTTAAACCCCCCCACAGTACTGAGGAACACATGGGTATTGAGGCCCTGCCTCACATGAGTTAAACAAAATGCATGGTAGAGAGAAATGCAGGCGCAGAGTGGAAGAAAGAGGACTTAACAGTCATCTGCCTCTGTCTCCTTTCTGTACTTAACCTTAGGCATGTCCCTTCATAATAAAATTAGGGGCCTGTCACAATGAACCCAGCTTCTGTTAAGCGTTAACATACAGTGATTCCAGGGATGCTTTTGAGGGAGGGAAGTAGAATCGCAAAAGGGTGGCCACAGAGGGGTGGGCATGGGAGCTTGTTCAGCCTAGCTGGCAGGAATGTGCACACAGGCAGAGAAAGGTGGACCACTGACAGGAAGATGGATGGCCATGCAGGTGACTCCAATGACTTGACAGTTTTCCCTGAACCAGTCATGACTATCAAAGAAGGAAACTTCTGAGCCAAAGTCAAGACCTCTGTATCACCCGTTCTCCTCTGTGAGCAGGGCTGCCCCAGAAGGGAGGAGGCGAGGAGGGAAGGTGCTGACACATTTGACGTGTGACTTGGCCCCTGTTGCTCAACCGTGCCCCTGCCTGGAATGTCCTCTTCATTTAGCTCTTCCTGTCTAAATCCTGCCCGACCTTCAGCACCCAGCCCAAGGCCGTTCTCCTCCACAAAGGCTTCCCAAGTCGGGCATTTCTCCACTGTCCTTAATCCTAGGTCCTTTCCGTGTGTTCCTTTCACTTAAAAGTTTTTCTGATGTGTGGATGGGCCCACCTGCACCAATGGGAGACACCAGAGAATGCTAGACAAGACAAGCCCAAGGGCACCCAGCTCCTCAGGGACAGAGTCAGGTGGAACCCTAGGTCCCCAGATTCCATCTCAAGAGCTTTCCTTCCATGTCCACTAAGGACCCCCTGCTGCTACCTTCCCTCCCTATTCCCATTTCCTTTTTACAGAATGTTCCTTCCAACTCCCTCCTCCAGCTTCTCACTGAACACCCCATGTGCAGGACACTGTGCGAGGGCCCCTTAGGAACATTTACTGTGATAACCCCACAAGTCAGATTTTCATTTTCTAGATGAGGCACAGAGAGCCTAAGTGATTTACTCAAAACCATAGAACTAAGAACAGGAAGAGCTAGATTTGAAAGCAGGGCTATATACGTGTGGAAGCCATTTCTTCCCCTTTTCTGTCACCATCATTACAGCATCAATACCACACTGTCATCATGCTGTTACCAAGCAAGCAGCAGGAAATTTAAAGACATCACCTTAAATTTTCTCCACCTTGCAAAATGGCTATTATCCCCATATGATAGACATTTCCCCCAGGAAGCCTCTGCTGACCACCACACATTTACAGGCCCCTATACCACCCTGTCCTCCTGCTCCTGACATTAGCATTTACCTAGTGTCTGAAAAACACCACATTTTGTCTCCTCCACTGATCAGAAGTAACTTGGGGGTAGTGGTAACATTTCATCAATTGCTTGTTTAGTAGACAATTTTTGAATAAATGAGGCTGTCAAGGTCCCCAGGAAGCCTTTACTGATGGCACAGAACCACTTTCCATGCCCCCGACCCCTGCCCTACTCATTACAGGAGGCCATGCCCACTTCCAGGCAGAACAAACTGGCCCTGGGCTGTGGAGAACAGCAGCATATGGGAAAATTGTCTCCTGTTGACTCGAGCCATGTAACTGGCATTTTCTCACCAAATCTGGCACTCATGACCTTGCTGGGGCCTAGTCAAAGCCAAATCAAAGCTACTTCTAAGAGACAGATGGCAAAAGAGTGTACCATCTGCCAGGCCTTTCAAATCACCAGTTCTTCATGGCGAAAGCTTTGGGTGTCTCTTTACAAACATCCAGTGGTCCTCACTGAACCATGTGGGATTCTACAATTGGAAGAGCTGACAGAAATCATCTCTTTATTCCACTGTAGCAATGCCTGAATAATGAACTGGCAGGAAACCCATGGTTGCTGGAGAGTGCTGTATTTTAGAAAAGACCTTAATACCCCCTTACATGCACTGGCATCACGGGTAGTAAACCCTTATTCCACAGCCATTAACTTCCACTCAGGAGGCATTCATCCCACAAGTGTTTGCTACACACCTATTAAGAATCAAGCACTCTCCTGGATGCTAGAAAGATAACGGTGAACAAGCAAATTCTATCTCAGATGATCTCTCTCACCTGGAAGAGCCTCATCTTGAGACCATTTGTTCTCACTGGGGTCAGAACACAATTAACTTATCAACTAATGATTCTTTTGAAAAGCCAGGTCCAAGCAGGGCCGTGGATCCAAGAATGTGTCATTCATGGTGACTGGAGCAGGTTGCGGTCAGGTTGCAAAGAGTAGGGGACAAACCATCACTTTGAGCAGTAAAGTAGTATTCAGAGCAATGGGGATGCTTAGTAAACTCTGCTGGTTCACACAGTTAAAAGGGATGGACTAGAGCTAGAAAGATCAACATCCACCCGTTTTTAAAAGTAAAAAGTAATGTTGAATAAAAATCAGGTTTCAAAAGGATGCAAACTTTACAACACTGCATTTTTAAAACTATAATACTAAAAAACAATAGTCTACACTGTTTACAAGAACAAAGATATCTGGAATAAAGATAATAAAAATAGGCATGGAAATGATTTACACAAACCTCAAGTGAATTCTGTGGGGGAAAAAGAGAAGACAGGAAATCTGGGTAGAAAATTAATTTTATCTGTATTGTTTGTTTGCTTTCTTCCTTTCTTGCTTCTTTCCTTAAGGAGGAATAGGAAGCAAATACAGCAAAGTGTTAAAAATATCTGTTCAATGCAGATAGTGAATATATACATTCATCTCTTTTTGGTTTTCTGAATTTTCTTTGTATGTTTGAAGCATTTTTAGTTAAAATTTTAACTAAAGAAAGAAACATTGAGACAATTTAGAGATACAGAAACCCAGAGGTAAAGATCTCAAGTTTCCCTCTGGGGAAGTTACTGATTGGTAAGAGAGAAATAGTCCAGGGAGATCTATGGATATCATTCAAGGCAATAAGACCAAGTCAGCACCAGGAAGACCTTGGCCTGCTCCCACCTTTCACCACACCAATATGCAATCTGGTGTCTCTCCTCCTTCCAAAGGAAGCACCATCTATTTGGAGCAATTTTGCTGACAGAACTCTTTTGAGAGTCAGCCTGTGGGGTTGGAGGGTACATGGGGTTGGGATGGAGAGGAAAATAGTAGTTTCAAAGTTCACAATACTCAGATTGTTATAATTTAGACCTTCAATGTCCCAAAGGTCCATGTGTTAAAGGCTTGGTCTCCTGGGATGGCACTATTGGGAGGTGGCAGAACCACCTCCCAATAAGAGGAGCCTAGGGAGGCCTTTAGGTCAATGAGAGCATGCCCTAGAGGGCGGTTAGTGGAACCCCAGCCCCCCTCTTAACTTTGTTTGCTTTTGCTTGCTGGTAAGTTATTTTGCTCCGTCATATGCTCCTGCAATTTTGTGCTGCCTGACCACAGGCTCAAGGCAAGGAGCCAACTGGTCATGGACTGAATCGCCAAAGCTCTCTGAACCAAAACTAACCTTTTCTCTTTATGAGTTAGTTATCTTGGAGATTTTGTTATATAGAGACCATGGCTTGGATAGTCCTAGGGCTCAACTGGGCCAAGTCATGGGATGGTTGCAGGCTCTTAGGGAAGGGGCTCCAGGTGAAGAGAAGGAGATCATTCTAAGCAAGTTAAACCACTGTAGTCTCATATCCATCCTTTCTTCCATGTCCACTCTGCCTCTGAAAGGCAGGCCTCTCCAGCTGAGGCAAGAACAGGTATTGGACAGAGCCCAGGAGAGTTAGCTTTCTACTCCATCAAACGGGAGCAAAGGAGAGGGAGGCTATAATAAAAGTAAGTAAGCAAGCAATAATGTTATGGAAACAACAAGCAATTTCTCCAGGGCTACCTCAAACTACAGGACCAAAATTTCACCTTTGCCAAAACTTCATTAGGTAAGCAGGTATCCTTTGTGGCCCAGAGAAAGGTTAAAGAGAAGTAAAAAGAAAGGAAGCTAAAAACAAAACCATTTAACCTATTTTGTGTTTGAACTTAGCATGGCTATAAAAAGAAAAGGTCAGTTGTAATCCCTGGGATACTCTATAAGAGGAAGGCTGTTACCTTCTATCCAATAACATGATCTTTACTTCAACAAGCCCTTTGTGGGAAAGAGGGAGGGGGTGGCCTGAGGCCTGCTTGTGTATTTGATGAAAGGTCAATATATCCTTTGGTGTGTAAACAGCGAGTGACAGGAGAGGGTTACCTTGGGTGTGCAGCTTGTCCTTCAGGACCACCTGCCAAAATGTTTGATACAAAGGATGTTTATAAGACTTAGCACATTGCAGTGTGATTGTCTCTATGTGGGACAAACATCTCCCTCCTCCTGGCAGTATTGACAGACCTAAGTCCAAGGAGACATAAATCTGACATTCCAATTGCCCATCAAAATTCTTTCCTTATCTTGGAGTCCAGCCAGATATAACTATCTCCATTCCTACCCTTTTCCCAGGCACTCAAATGGCGTGTCTGAGTGTAATCTTGGGAAGGAATTTGGCCTTGTCCTCTGCATTCTACAGACCCAAAAATGTCACTGCTAGGAGAACCAGGAGAGTAATGAAACCTTTCCATCTAACCTCTGGGAAATGGGCTCATGCAAACTGTACCTCCAATAAAATACGAGGTTTAAAACTAAAAAGTCTTTACAGAATGCCATCTTCACTGCTGAAGACCAAACTTTTGGTAATCTTGTTTGTGTGGGTTTGACTTACACTTAGAAATAGCTCGCCAGGGAGTGAAAACTCCTAAAACAGCAATTTGAACTTCAGTTCATACGGGGGTACAAATGAGATAAATTCTGTTTCAAACAACTGTGCACAAATGAATAGAATTAAATTTTCAATCTGTCCAAAAATTATGCAAAAAAGAGAGAGAAATGCCACAGTTCTCTTGATTCCAGTGAAGAGCTACTAAGGGGTTCCAGTTGCTAGCCATCTGCTGGGTGAAAAGGAGCATGTGTCTCTCTCTGTTCTATGACTTTCTATGCATTTGATCCCTTGATCTTGGACTCATGTGAAGCTGAGGGATCTTAGGAAAAGAAGATGACACTACATTTTCATTTTTGTCTGCCTTAGAAACCCATATAGTTTCTAAATATGTCTCATGAAACTTATATGTCCCCTTTGATCTCCCAACAGTGAAGTTCAGAAAGGCTAAGATTCTACCCTCCCAGTTCTGATTTCTCCAGCTGGGGATGCCTCTTGATATATCTCATCCCAATTTTTGAGCTGAACACAGCTCCCTCCTGAGTTTTCAGAACACAGAAAAGGTTGGTCCCAAGGCATAGTGATTACTATAAAGAAACTTCTGTCTACCTAGACATGATATACAGAGGTACTACTAAATTCTTTATCTACTTTCAGTGGATGCTTTATGTTGGAAACAATCATGGGTAATTGTATCTGAGAGCATAATTCACTTGAGTACTTATATACACACTCCTGAAAATAAGAGAAATATAGTCAAAATACATTTCCAACCCAAACTCTACAATGTAAGGATATAGGAAAACTTAAGCATTGTTTCAGCAAGACAGTCAAAATTGGTGAGAAGACATGCTTTGAACTATGATAAAGAAACTAACTAGGTTTCTGAAATTCAGTCAAAGTGGTAACGGAACAGGGGACAACATTTCAGCTGTCTAGCATTAGAGCTGAGAAACTAGCATTGAGCAAAGTATAGAAAACCTAGAAAGATGAGCACCTCTATTTAATCTCAGGAAACAGGTCAAAAGAGTCATAAGCAGAAATTCTTTATGGTATAACATTGCTAAAAATATACATGCAAGCAGAACAAACCATCTTATCTTCTGATATTCCTTTTAAACAAGGAAATGGGTGACATCTGCTCACCGAGATTTAATAAGGCCTTCCACGTGCTGACAAAATGGGATGTTACATACTTTAGTCCTTTGTCTTTGAAAGGTTCTGTCTAGGAAGTTTTAGTCCTTCCCTTGTGCCACCCCAACAAACAGAAAGAAAGCACCTGCTTTGCCTAAGCAAGCTCTTAGCAAAAAAGCTTGTTAATAATTCTTTAGAAAGTCACATGCAAAATGAAGTTGGAAGGGGAGAGCATCTACTCACTGGCAGTAAGTTCTAATAAAAAAATACAGGTTTTAAATAATTTACAATTCTTTAAAAGCAACCTGGTTTGAGGATTTGGGTTTTGTTTGTTTTTGGACTCGGCAGAAAACCTTCAGGCCTCAGATTCCTGAAATTAAAATCAGACCCAAATCCAAACAAAGTGTCTCTTCTGATGTGCCGCTTGCAGACTTAAGAGTATAATTTTCCTTCATTGTAGGCTGAGTTTCGGAAGCCTATCCTGCAAGCAGCTTTCCTTCCATGAACAAAGTGAAGAGGAGGCCAGTGAAGTTCAGAAAGGCTAAGATTCTCCCCTCCCAGTGCTGATTTCTCCAGCTGGGCATGCCTCTTGATATATCAAGAGAGTCAGCAACGTGGAGAAACCTGCACATCTGCAGAGAAGAGCTCAGTGGCTGCAGCCTAAGCACACTGAGCTGTTCCCTTTCAGCTCTGGAACAGAACCGTTGATCACAGAGGCATGGTGGGTGATTCACTGTTCAATTGTGTCAGCCTGCTCAGAACACCATGGGCAAAAAGACAAGAACCTGGTGAACATGCACCCCCGCAAATCACAAATTACAAGTCAACCTGTTTGCATCTGCCAGAGGTCAACCTCTCTTTCCTTCTTGTGTGAAATCTTCTCATTTATACCAGGGTCATATTTTTATCTTATTCTTATATACAGAGTAGGCATATACCCGTCAGTTCATAAGAAAAGAATGTTAACCCCTTAATATTGAATTTCCTGACATTTGATTTATGCTACCACACCAATGTTAACTCCATTTAGTTTAATTGCTTTGGTTTACATTCTTTTGAAAAGCACAGAGGAGGAAGGTTATTAGTGCATAAATGCCCCAGGGTTTGGACCTGAAAGCACTTTTCCCTTACTCCCTGTCTTATGATATTAGAAAATGCTTCCTGAGAATAAAAGATGGGTACAGTCAACTCATAAAATGAATTGAGTAATTGGTTGGTTGTAAAACACCATGATGACCGTGAGTGGTTGGGACCTGCCAGTCTGACCCTGCATATTGTCAAGGGCTTGCTGTCTGCCTTAACGTGGATACAGTTGGGGGAGGGCACAGCTACGTCAGGGCATAATGCACACCACAGGATAAAGTAGGACAGGAGGGAGGAATAAACCAGAAATCAGTTACCAGAGAACAAATCTTGTACTCAGATTAGACAGAACTCAGGCCATCTTAGGGTGGGGTGCATTTGAAAGGACGAAGGATCTGGGGGCTAAAGGAAGTGCTAGAAACAGCTAGCTCAGTTCCCACAGTATAGAATGCCTGTCTGTCTATTTCAGGTTAGGGTCAATGGAACCATGTTCTAGTTTTCAAGACAGAGCTTCAGGACCCCTGGCATTGCCTGGGCTGGGAGAGCATGAAACTGCTAACTTCTCCAGCACACTTCTTTCACAAGGTGCCCATCTCCAGGGTACCCTGGGTCCAGAACCACCCCATTACTCTCTTGCAAGGGCCCACCAATCCCCTCAGGAGAACAACAGTGTGAATGGAGCCCCTGGAATTCAGCCTTTCCTGCCTTGCAAAGCTATGTGAGTCTGGGTTAACCTAGATCCACCCTTAAGGTGCTGTTTCCCAGCCAAACCCTCAGTTTCAGGGAAGTGGCACAGACAAGCACTGCTGGACCATGATTCTCCCCAGAGATCTCATCTGCCTGTGTGCATGGTGGGGAACAGCAGGTGGGAAGAAGACACTTTGTTTAACTTTTCCTGGAAACATCAACAGGAAATGAACCTGTATCTATTTGGATTGTTCATTCTGACATCCCTCAGGGCCGCCCCTTTTAGAGACTTAGAGTGACTCAAAAGAAACTCTGAGAAGTAACACAGGGTATTGCCCTCTGTCCTGAAGATAAAATATAAAGGGAATCACATGAAAGTATGTCATATTTAAAGCCTCAAGGAAAGACTCCACACTTTACCCAGAAAACTGTTCCCAAAGTTTAACAGTTATCAGTCTGCTACCCAAATTTCTCGTGATGTAGCTTAAGCCTATTTGCTCTTCTGCTTTTCCAACTTGGGATAACTTTTTATTTAAGTGTAGTAGATTAAAATCATCACCAAAAAAACCAGAACTTATTTATAGACATGGAAAATTCTCCTAGGAACCCATACTTTTATTTCCCATGAGGTAGCCTAGTATCTAATATATGACAGGCATTCCATAACCATTCATTGAATAAATGAGTTGTGTAAACATTTACAAAACTTATTATAAGAATTCCTCCATCTCCACTCAAAACTGGTAGAAAAATGAGTAAGCCCAATTCTATACATAGTGCTGAGCTTCTGCACACAAAATAGAGTTCTTTACTAGAAAATGGAAAATTACCATGCTCCTCCACTTAAGGCAGTTGGTATGGCCATAGATTTTTGAAATTACAAAGAGATTAGCTTGTATCTCAACTGGTCAGAGATGCTCAAAGATAGACATGGCTGCACTGGGGAATGAGTTCCATGGGTGGGTATTCAAGCTAGATGGCCAAAGGCTGGCAAAGGTATCCAAGAATTGAGAGAGTGATTGGATAAGCGGATCTTCGAAAGGTCCTTGATCCAGAATATAATGCCAATTAAACTATCTTTAAGAGTTGCAATCGGGGTTTGCTGGGTCTTCAGAATAGAGAGCTATGACATTCATGTCATTTTCAACCAACTAAGTTTCATTGTGTAGCTGAGGCAAAGATTTTAAGTGCTCCCAATTTCAGTCAAGTGTAAGAAGCCTTGAAGGGAAGAAATTGGGGAAACTTCATTAATCCATTAAGCCTCAAGTTTTCAATTCTCTGAAAATTTCAATGAAACTGACATAGGTGTATTTAAAATAGGTTGGAAACCATAAATAAAGCTTACATATTCCTAGATTAATATTATTATATTAAATCGTTACACTATTCTTAATATTACGTACTTATGTTATATGTTATATTTAAGTTTTCATAGGTGTTCCACATCTAGGATAATGGGACAAAATGGGTTAAAAAAGGAAAAATTATTTCTGGGCTTACATGTTGAACATTTTAATAAATTCAGGGAAAAGGGAGGCATTCTTTACATAAACTGGTATGTATTTGATAAACACAAACTCAGTATCTAAAATGAACATAAAACGAAAGCTAATTTATTAGTTTCTATTACAGTTCACCTGCATTAATTTTTGGATATAAACCTCAACTGGATTTTTTTCATCCATTCAATAAATATTTTTCATGTATTAGTTGCTCACAGTTACTTTTGTCTTCAAGGGATGTATAAAGTAGAAACAGTTATACACAAGGGTGGGTGGCCGTGTTGAGGAAAAAAGAACAAGATTCAATTCAGTCAGAAAGGATAGGTGAAAAGCTTTTTAATGGACCAAAATATATGGCATTCAAACTTTGATATTTGAAAGTATTAATACCCACAGAAGTGAATTTTGAAGAAAATGTTTCCAACAGTTAAATAGTACCTAGTAAATTAAGCCCACCAAGCCAAGCACTCAATAAGCTATGGTAACTTGTCTGGTTTTTGTATCCATCTCCTTTTCTCTAAAAGATAGGTCACATCAACTATTTCTCTCCCAACTTTTCATGCATAATGTCTGCTTACTAACATACCATAATTAGGGAGTGAAAGGGTGATAAAGCAAACTGCATTAGCCATTAAAGAGTTATGTTATAAGGATGTAATCATTTTTGGTGAAAAAAGGAAAAAACCATCATTCAGAGTTGTAAAATAATTCTTTTCAAATGATAGATAATAAATCAAATGGGCATGATTAATGTCAGCACAGTGAAATTTGCAGTGGTGCTTTGGGTTAAAATATTTTTCTTGTCTGCATAAATCTGCTGAAAAAAGGTTGTAGAAAAAAAGGGATGTCATATATTTTCAGGAGATAAGTAAGCCCAGTTCTATATGTAGTGCTGAGCTTTGGCACATGAAATAGAGTAAATGCCCACCCTAGTGTTCTTTACTAGAAAATGGAAAATTATCATGCACCTCCACATAAGGCAGTTGGTATGGCCACAGAGTTTGAAGCAGAAATACAAATCCCTCCCTCCACAGCCACTGGGCCCACCTCTGAGTTCCCCTGCTGTCTGGCGGAAGAGAACTTTGAACGCCCTATCATCTGCCTGAGTGTTTTCTCTGGCACTCGGGCTTGCAAACCCTGGAACTTACCCTGAAAGTACAAGGGATGTAATGTCCCCAAGATACTCTCAGGCCATGAAGACAGGAGTCAATGGATGAACATCTCAACTTTCGGGTTCTTCAGTGGGATGATTCTGAAGCATTTTCTACAAAGTTTCTAAAAAAAAAAAAAAAAATCCCTGGAAGGACAAAGTCCAGTTGACCACAGCAGTCTCCCACTTCTTAATGCATCCATTGTTTCTTTGTCCTCCTTCCCTCTCCCTCTTGACTTCACTTTTGCTTCCTGGAATCACTTATCAAATAAATAAACAACTTACACTCAGTAAGTCCTTACAGTGTGTGCATTGGAAGGGCCAACCTAAGCCAGTGCTTGTTTGTTTGCTTTGTTTTGGTACCAGAGATTGAACCCAGGGGCTTTAACCACTGAGCAACATCCTCAAGTCTTTTTTGAGGGGTGTGGGCAGTCCTAGGGATAGAACTCAGGGGCATTCCACCACTGAGCCACATTCTAACCCTATTTTGTATTTATTTAGAGACAGGGTCTCACTGAAGTTGCTTAGTGCCTCACTTTCACTAGCTGAGGCTGGCTTTGTACTCGAGGTCCTCCTGCCTCAGCCCCCTGAGCTGCTGGGATTATAGGCTTGGCCACCATGCCTAACTATCAGCTCTTTTTAAAATATTTTATTTAGAGACAGGGTCTCACTGAGTTGCTTAGGGCCTCCCTAAATGGCTGAGGCTGGCTTTGAACTAGTGATCTCCATGCCTCGGCCACCCAAGTGGCTGGGATTACAGGCAGGCACCACTGCACCTGGCTAAGTCAGAGCATCTTATCTTGCATCATCTTCCTAGCTTTGGGAATATACTTCACATGCACATAGTGAAGGCACAATAACAATTGATTGGATGGATGGATGGATAGACGGGTAGGTGGATGGGCAGACAGATGAATGGATGAAAAGAAAGCTAGACAAAGAAAAGTGTGTTATCGGGGACAATGAATAAAATTATAGAGATTAACATAGTGCATTGGGCCAAAAACTGACACCTGAGAAGGGAAGAAGTGGAAGGAGACTGAATTGTCCCTTTGGCCAGATTTTAGGGTATAATTGAGTGATTCCGGTAGAAGAGACATGCCAGCACAGGGGTGAAAATAAGGTATTTCATGGGCTTCTGGCAGTTAAGCACATTTAAAAAGGTACTCTCTGACTACTCAGACCATTTTTTACCTGTCCAGCCACTGATGATTCAATTTTGTATTTTATACAGCTTCCTTAAATTTCTTCGCATCATAATTTTAACAACTTCAGATTAATGCGTTGCTTTTAACCCCCTGATTAAAATTATAATTTGCAGAGATGATATTTTTTTAAAAAAATCCAGCAAAGATTCTTTAAAGCCCAAGCAAGAGAAAGTATCAGAAAGTTAAGCTGGTTAAATGGGCTCCGTGCCACTAAAATGGCTATTGTGACCTTGATTGAGAAGTCCTTTTCCCTTCACAGCTAAGATGATTTCAACATCCAGTAGTAAGAGCTCTTAGAGACATGGTCAAACTGTTTGTAGCAGTTACTGTCGGCCCAGGGAAAGATGGGGCTGCTCCAGTAGAATTCTTTTTTCTTTTTTTTTTTTTAATATTTTTTTTTTAAAAGAGAGAGTGAGAGAGGAGAGAGAGAGAGAGAGAATTTTTAATATATTTTTATTTTTTAGTTCTCGGCGGACACAACATCTTTGTTGGTATGTGGTGCTGAGGATCGAACCCGGGCCGCACGCATGCCATTTGAGCGCGCTACCCCTTGAGCCACATCCCCAGCCCTCCAGTAGAATTCTTGCAACTCCTTTTTGCTTACGAGAAACTAAATCTTAATGAAACATTGGAACTGAATGGAGGGGAGGGGTCAGTCCTAAAGAGAAGTCTCAACTGCACATTCCTGCCACCACCTCAGTTTAGACAGTCAGTTCATCTTACAGGATATGCCAACCAGTCAAGCACCAGAGGGCTATTTTGACACTGCCATGGATTCTCTGAGCCCTCTGCATACCACAATGGTCTAATCAAAGCAATCATATGTGCATTCATCCTAAAGAAACTGGCTCTTCAAATACATCATGACCTGTGCAGTGTTGTTCATTTGAAGGGAGTTTCTGCACTGGAGATGGAGGTAACTAGAAGGAATTTGATTAAAATTGCCACAAATTAGTAGCATCATCTCATTCTATCAGAAAAGGATAACTTAACTTTCAGGGTAATGGAGACATTGATTTGAAAATTGTGATATATTTTTGCTTCTTTTAAACAAAACAAAACCTTATTCCACAGTGTCACAAAGAACAGGAAAACAATGAATTGTCCCCGCCTCGTGTTTCAGCCACCAGTCAGTCAAATGGTTTCCAATCGAAGTTGGCAACTCAGGCTAAGTACATGGAATTCATAGCAGTCTATCTTTCTTACAAAAGGAAAAAAGAGAAACAAATTAGGGGGTTAATCCTTGCTGTCTGATGAACTCCCATTGTCCCAATCACATGCTGCCGAACAAACAGCTTTACAGGCTCTGTTTGCAAAAAGCATTTGATAGTCGTCCAGTTTTTCTTTTTCTTTTTTTTTTCCCTCCCTCCTTTTCCAAACCCTCTACTTATGTCATCTTGTAAAAAAAGACAGTTGGGAAAGTATTAGGAGTTGAACATGGTTAGGAAGAATGGGTTGCTGTAGTGACTGTTTATAAATATGGACTCTGGACCGATTCCAGGGCTGGTCATACTTTGGAAACAGCTTTGTAATTAGATGGCCCAAAGCTTGAAGTTACATATTCTGTCTTGTCACACAACAACAAAAGTCTATGAAATTTAAATTTTTAATTTGATTTTAAAATTTATTGCTATTTTTAGGGGGGGAAATGGAGCATTCTCCATTTTATAAAGTAGAATTTTTGGTGAAAAAAATAAAGATATTGCACATAAGCTTATTTAAATTATAGTCTAAGAATAATAGGGAAGAAATCCCAAATAAAATTTATTATTAAAATGTCTCATCCCTGCCTATTCACTTTCCCCCCAAGACACCTGCAATATGAGCACCGTTATTATTTTAATTATGAATGACTGTGACAAAAAACTAAGATTATATAAAACAAGTCATATCAGATTGATTGCTATGTTATTTTGAGACAAACTACTTCAACATTCAAGAAAAATCTTCTGAGAATGAGGGAGAAGATTCAAAGTTTAATGTGGGGTAGGGGAAGGCATATTTTCAGTACAGCAAAGCAGCTACAATGTCATCTCGTGGAAAAGCCTCCCTGGCTCAGAACCACCTGTTCTCTATTCAGCCCCATCTCTCCATGCTGAACACGTTAAAGCCTCCCTCAAAAACTGACATGCAAGCTCAGAGCTCATAACAGGTATTCAATATATATTTGTGGAATGAATGAATACCTAAAAGTGGATCTAATCATGTGGAATGGTTTAAATGTAGAAAAAATAAAAAAAGGATATCAACATTCTATTCTTTACTTTCCATGGAACAATGACAGAAAATTAAAAGGCATTAGATTCTGAAAGCTGAGTAATAAATTGAAATGCTGTCTTTTCAGATTTGGCAAATTTGTTATTTTCTTCAGCCCAGCATGAGGCAGCCATCCATAGTCCCCAGGGATAACCTGTCACTTGTACAAGTGCACAAACAACACAAGGAAGAAACAGGGGCATTCTCCTTACTCATGGTAAAGGGGAGAGAAGTGAGACAAGTTGGCAAAGTAAGAAGAGAAAGGATTTAAATCAAGTGATCCTGGTTCAAATTCCACCTGTTCCCTGAGTAGCTATGTGTTTGGGTTGTCTCTCTGAACTCAATTGCTTCCTTCTTAAATCAGAGTTGATAGTAACACTAACATTTAGTTACAGGTATGGGTACAGTTCAAATGACTATGAGATAAAACTTTATAAACTACAAGAAATAAAAAAAAATCAGAAATTCTGTCTAAATGTTGACTGTCAGTACCAACTATAAGATTTTTGTTAGGGCTACCATAACAAAATACCAGAGCCTGGGTGACTTAAACAACAGAAATTTATTTTCTCACAGTTCTGGAGGCTGGCAGTTGAAGTTCAACAATCACATTTGGAGGAACAAGCGATCAGGGTATGTATGAATTTGGGGATAATAGAATTCAGCCTATAACAGCAACTAAATGTAGGTTTCCATACAAAAATGTGATGTGGGATGGGCTATTGAGATAGAGCTGAAGGCTGATCTGCCAACTAATTAGTGGAATGCCAGAGTTAAATTATAGCAGTTGGAAAGAACAATATATTATAATTGTTAAGAAAACAAGTCCATTACCAAATAACACATTTATTTACACCGACGGCCTCACAACATTAACAGTTAAATGGTGTGGCTAATGGACTTTAGATCATAAGAAATGATTCGTAAAGCTACTTTTTTCCTTGGTTGCTGGAACACAATCTTTCAATTTAACTGGGCTCAGTGAAGAAAATACCACCGTTTGCCCACATTGCTTAATTTCCTATGCCCAATCCCCAACTCCCAGCTCCCCCAATTTTTTTTTCACCAAACTTTCTCAGTTTATTTCTGATAATCAATTTTCTGTGCATTATATTAACTGTCATAATGGATATTAATGAATGTAGATAACATTTATTGACAATTTGCCATGTGTCACATATTGTCCTTGTTGCTTTAAGTACAGTGTCTTGTTTAAACCTTATATAACTCTATAGTGTATGTATTATTTTCATGTAGAAAAACAGGCTCAGAGCAATTTGATAAGTGAAGGATATACTATTCAAAGTCACATCTAACTTCAGAGCACATATTTTTAATCATTACCTCATGTGGCCTTTTTATCTTAGCCACAACTGGACTTCTAAGTTAATTCCATTGTTAAAGTGATTATTTCTAATGATCAGGCACACCAAGGTGACAGTAAATCGACACAGAAATGAAATCAAAGTATGAAAGAAACAGCTATCTAATTAGAAAAATCAAGTTCCCTGGAGGAACATTCCAGATTACAAATTCTCCATTTCCTCTAATTCTTTTCCAGGTCACCCAAGACTAGGTCCTAGTCCTTGGAAATGTGAGGTTCTAATTCAGTCACTTAACTTTTCTACTAGAGCCTAAGCAACTGTCATGTATATCAGAGGTTTCAGAGTCTGTTTGTTAATGCAGCAAACCCAACGCTGTTGACTCATGCTTAACTGGATAACCATACACTGAGTACACCCAGCACAGATGGGCTGGTGCAGGGCACATGAGCACATACTTTAGTTAGATGTAGTCCCTGCCCTCACTGAACTCACAGTCTAGTACAGAAAATGAGCAGATGTCTTTCAGTAGAGTGTGGCATGTGTCCTGGTAGAGACACAGACAAAATGCCATGGAAGTCAATCCAAAACAACTTCCTTCGCATAGAGGATTCAAGAGGACCTCCCCACAAGAGGTCACATAAGCTGGGTTTAGTGGGGGCCACAGGAAACATAGACCAGGCAAGTGACTTCAGGTTTAAGTTAGGACATCCTTTTCTCTAGAAAGTCACCCCCTCACATACACAATAATCAACAGCACAAAATGCTCAAACATAAATTCCATTTTTGATGAAATTTAAAGACATCTATGACACTGAAACACACCAAGTGAAGCTGAAAAGTTGATATTAGACTTCTTACTGAATTAGCAGAACAAAGCAGGGAGTCTACCTAAGAGAAGTAAGCACTACTGCAATGAATCTAAGGAAGGTACAGGAATCAGAGGTACTAAAGCAGAGATAAGGCATAGAGTTGGAAGTAAGAGACATCTGTGAAAGGCTGAGAGCCTCAGGTTCCTACTCTTTCCATGCTCACCCAGAAAACTGCAACCTACATTCACACAGAGAATGATTCAGAAAGGCATGGGTCTTAGTGAGCTGGTGGGGTGAGGTGCCAATCTGGGAATAAGGACAAGAGGAAGCCTGCATATAAGATAGTGAGATCTCAAGACTCTGCCCCCACTCAGTTTCTAGATACCAGCAGCCTCATTCCTGGGTGTGCACAATTCTCAATGAGTAAGCTTAAGGTAAGAGGTAAAGATGAGGGGTCAGTTTGACTATGTGGGAGAATGATGTTATAGGGTGGGAAATCACAATAAGAACAAAGAATGCAGTGATTATTAAAGCTAGGGTTTTAAAAATTATCAGGAAAGTAATTCAAACACTAAATATTGATTTAATAAAAAATTATAAAATATGTCATGAAAAAATGGGTCAGGTGGAGGAGATGTAATAAAGCTAAATTTTCATCTACAATGATAGAAAAATCAATGGATAATGTTTCAAGTTGATGTCTCGAGAGACAGTTAAAAGGCAGATTGTTTAGACTTTAGATGAGTGTACATAAACAGCTAAGAATTGAAAGTCTGCTCTGGGAAATAGGTCAGGGTGAGTGGGAGTGGGAGGAGGGGACCAAGCCAGTTTTCATTATAAGACTGTCAACACTATTTTTTTGTCTTTAGCTATGAATTAATCTCTTGTAAAAATATGAAATATAAGTTTAAAAAGATAATGGTATGAAACCACCTCTCCATGTAGGGTGGGGGAATAGGTGCTCATTGAAGTAACTTTGGAAATGAGGGGACCCTAAGGCTTAAAGTAAAATGAACTGAACTATAGGCACTATATTCTAGTTGATAAAATCATTTCCCGTAGGGATACAAGTTAGTGATTCTGAAATGACAATACATGCATGCTGAAATGGCACATTTAACTAAATGGAGGATAGGTGTAAGAGATAGGCTTGTTTTGAATACCATCCTCCAATAAAAATAATTAGGGCTACTTGGAAAAATCAATGATTCTATGGCTGAGCAGGACAAGCCAAGGATAGCTAGTGCCAGAAAGTAAGAAAGTGCAAACAAACAAAAACCCAATAATGGGAGTATGTCAAAGGGACCTCTGAGCAACTGAAAGAGCTCCCAAAGCTAGAACAACTTAAGCAACATAATAAATAAACTAGTAGTAAACAATAACCCAAAACATAGAATGACATTCATGTATCCATACTAATATAAATGATTAAATACCTAAGTAAAGGAAAATAGACAACTCTTTTGTGCAGAACTATTACAAATAGTTTATATAGATACTACACCCTTAAGAAGGTGGAGTATAATGCTCCGGGTATTTACATGTGGGCTTCACATAGGGGTTTCTTTCCAAAGAGTGCAGTCTGCAAAGAGAGGGGGAAAAAAGTGACTTCACAGTGTAACTCTGACAAACACTACCTGAATCAGTTGATCCAAGTCAACATCAATGATGACAGTATGTAACCTTGATATGCTATGAAGAGAAAAGCAATTTGCTTCTGCAGTCTTCCTCCCCAAGACCCATTGTTTCAGTCTAATTATTAGAAAAATACTAGACCAATCCCAATAGAGGATTGGTCTACAAAATACTCCTCAAAATGGTAAAGGCCAGGGCAGGCATGGTGGCACATGCTTGTAATTCTAGTGGTTTAGGAAATTGAGGCAAATGGACTAGAAGTTCAAAGCCAGCCTCAGGAGCTTTAGCAAGGCCCTGAGCAACTTAGCAAGATCCTGTCTCAAAATTTAAAAACAAACAACCAAATAAATGGGCTGGGAATGTTATTCAGTAATAAAGCAACCCTGGGTCCCTGGGTTCAATCCCTGGTGCTCCCCATCCCCCAAATTGTGAAGACCATTGAAAACAAGAAAGTCTAGGAAACCTTGTACCAGCTGTGTGACTTCCGAATAGAGCAAGGCGCCCTGAGTAAGATCCCAGAACAGAAAAAGGACATTAGGGCAAAACTGAGGAATCTGAATAATGTATGGATTTAAAAATCAGGCATCAAACTGGTTCATCAACAATGACAAATGTACTATACCGATGTAAGATGCTAATAAAGGAAACTGGGTGTAGGGTGCATGGGAACTATATACTATTTTCATGATAATTCTGAAAATTTAAATCTGTTCTAAAATTTTAAAAATATTTTTAAAAAAGATAATGACCCTAAATTTCCAGCTAATCTCAGCTCTAGTTCTCCATTTTAAACTCTGGAAAGAAGTGAAGTGGTATAATGGAGAATGTTGTTGGTTCTCATTTGTATCTATGACCTCTTTGAATACCAGAATGTTTTTTGAAGCTTGTGAAACAAACCACTTGCTTTCAAAATGCTGCAGACACCATGGTACATACACAGGGAATAGAAGACAGAGGCTCTCTTCAGGGTACTTTGCCAGCAAAGAACAACTAATTTTGGCCAACTAAGATAAACCAAAAGGATTTAATGGGAATTCCTGGGGGTCACTCACAGATTCTAAGATAAATCTACCTATCCAGACCTTATAAAGGACCGAAGTAGGCAGGTAGAAGTCAGGCAGCAGTATCTCATGCTTTCTCTTCAGTGAACTCTCTTGAGAGAAATCAGCTTTATGTCTTTTCCACTTTTAGAGGGATTCACTTAGAACAGAGACAAACAGTCTGGATGGTCTCACTGGCATCATGTGATCACCTCCAGATAGAAGAGAGCAGAATGTCTTACTGGGTATACCACTGAGCCTGCATGCAAATGAAGAGGGTGCATTCCCTCAGTAACTAAGGTACTATTTGCAGAAGGAGAAGAAGCAGATGCTGGGTGAGCCAAAACATCAGATGTCTGAGTCCCCTCAGGAATTTACAATTGAAAGGGAAGGTCCAGACAAGGAAGGTCCAGACAAGGAGGTACTTAGACCCAAGCATCCTGAAATAGAGGACAGAGGAGAAAAGTACCAAGAACAGGGAGGTGTGACTTCAAAAAGAGGAATCCTCAAGATCTTTCCTAAGTACCAGGAGGACTGTGATGGAGGACAAAGTCAGATGATGGCAGGGTGTTATGGTTTAGATATGTGTCCGACTAAAGATCATGTGTGAGACAATATAAGAAGATTTATAGGTAGAATTATTGGGTTATGAGAGATTTAACCCAATCAGTGAATTAATCCTTGATAAGTATTAACTGAGTGGTAACTGCAGGCAGGTAGGTTTGTCTGGAGGAGGTGGGTTCATCGGGATGTGTATTTGGGGCATATACTTTGTCCTTGTTGAGCTCTCTCTCTGCTTCTTGGTTTGGTGTCTTGAGCCCCTTCCCTGTACCATACTCTTCCACCATGATGTTCTGCCTCACCTCAGGCCCCAAGGAATGGAGCTGGCCATCTATGGACTGAGACGTATGACTGTGAGCCTCAAAATAAACTTTTCCTCCCCCTAGTTGTTCTTGTCAGTCCTTTTTTTTTTTTCTTTTTTTCTTTTCTTTTTTTCTTTTAGAGAGAAAGAGAGAGAGAATTTTTTTAAATATTTATTTTTTAGTTTTTGGCGGACACAACATCTTTGTTTGTATGTGGTGCTGAGGATCGAACCCAGGCCACATGCATGCCAGGCGAGCGCACTACCGCCTGAGCCACATCCCCAGCCCTTTGTCAGTCCTTTTAATGAAAACACTGACTAAAATGCAGGTCTGCTAGAAAGGGCATTCACTGAAAAATAAGTAGGGAAAGCCCAAATGACTTGCAATTCACAGAGGAAGAGAATTGCCCATTTGGTCTACATGGGTAGGGGGTACATTTTTCTCTTAATTTCTCTTTTGCAAACCTTATTTTTAGAGGGATGTTTTTAGAATATGTACAAGTTCATGAATGAAAAAGGAAAAAGCCAGTTCAGTCTTAGGCATGTTTCCAGTGATCAGTTGCAATTATTCTGGCACTCAGTATCTCAGCTGCAGGCTTCCAGGTAGATGATGTGCATGCTCCTAGAACAGAAAGTTGCAATGCTCCAAGAGCTTTGGACCCAGGATGGATACTGAAAAAAAGGCTTCTGAAAGCCTCATCTCTTAAAAACACAGGCCCCTGAAGCAGCAGGACAGGAAGGGCATCAGTTATCATCGGACAGTCAATGCCAAGGAATACCCAGAAGTTTCATGGTTTTATTGCTCCTCTGAACAGAAAATGTCCATGTCATGTGAGGCAGGTAAAACAGATGACATAGGAAACCAGCATCCTATGTCACAATCCATCTTTTCTGATAACTTAGATTTCCCTCTGGTTATTCCATCAGTGATTTCAATGCCAAAGAGCCAGCTGCTGTAAGTAATTTCTCCCATTTTTGACTGTACAATGGACCATCATTGGCAGAAATGCATCCCACAAATCAGTCTCTAACCTACAATTTTAGCTTACATCAACAAATTCTTCCCAACTGCCAAGTGTTATTCCATCTGAGCAATTGCCTTATTCCTGGCACCCTAGTATGCCATTTCCTGTTCTGTACGCTGGAGGTGGGGGACCATTTATGGGTAGTTGGAGTCAGCAAACTCAGTTTGAAATTAGCCTGGTGGAATTCTGACCAAAAAAAATCCCTTACTATAATTTTAAAATAAATCATCCCAAAATGACAAAGCAGGACCAGGGCTGTATTCCTCTCACTGAAAACTAAGGTATTTAATGGAAAGGAAAATGCCAGAGCTGAGAAAATTACTATTATGAAAAACTATATTTCAGATTTCGAGGCCCAAGTCAATTATAGCTCCTACACCTATACAAAGGATAGATAAAATGGCACCCAACTACAGTGTTTTATCTGTTAATTTTCTACCACCGATATTTGCTGAAAATACCATAAGAGCATTCCTGCAGCTCTGTTCTTTCCTTTCACAATCTTACACCATTGTTATAGGCTGTTCTGTGATGGAGGCATTCAAGAAATGAATCAAAACTTTTTTTTTCTCATATCCACGTCATTGTAATTACCCTTGCTGTTTTATAGTTATAAAAGTCCTTGGGTTGCTGTCTCCTTTCATAAAACTAATCAAGACAAGGAAACAATCAAAAACCTCATTCCCAAAGTAAGGTCAAGTTTTCTTACAACACACTGAAGATACTTGATAAATGTTTTTCAAATTCAATTAAAATAAAAGTATCTGCACCACTAGTATAATTTTGTCTGTTAAAAAATAACTAGATTTATTTGGCTGTGTACTTTAACTTACCACCTCAATCTCCCAACATCACAGACTCAGTTATGTCGAGATGTTTGAATACAATGAAAAGAATAGGAATTATTTTCTTTTAAATCCATTTATAATGAATTTGTAAATTCAATATGTGTTCAGGAACATTATTTTATAATTTCTTTTCAGTGGTGTTCAAGGTAATCATGTGGGTGTGTATACAGCAAATTTCCAAGAAGTAAATGACCACAATCTTTTTTTCTAAATTTTTCAGCAATTAACAAGATGTTAGCCAACTACTAATAATAATTTGTAAATATCCAGACAACCAAAGCAAATTTCCTTAAAATGACTGTGAAGGCTGTGGCAAAACAAGAATTCTCAGCTTTGAGAAGCGCAAAACTTTTTGTTTGCAAAGCATAAAGAATTTACTTTCTAGCCTGCTATCACACTTAGAGCCTTGGCTAGAGAGGGATGAGGAGTACCACCCAATGAAGCTGGAAGGCTTACAATGGGGGAGGTGCCTAACCCTGAAAAGAAAGAAGAATCCAATCTATTAATTTCTTCCTTCTGCACCTAACACTCACCTCTGCTTTCAAGGGTAAGATGACAGAAAAACTTGGTACCTCTCACTTTCATTTAGAAACTGAATTCCCACCTTGCACTAGGGGAACGTGGAGTTCACAACTGGAGAACATGTATTTGCTGCCCTGGAAGTAGCACAATGATATTGTGGTTAGATCAGTAAACTTCAGAAGCCAGAGCAAAAGGCAAGGGACCAAATGTGTTATGCCATTAAAAAAAAAAATGCTGCCAGCCCCACCAGCAGTGTGGACAATGGTCCATCTGTATGGTACATCTGGAGCTACATGTGGTGGCCTGATTGTCTAGCTCAGTGCATCTGCATAGTTAGTAGAATGAAATGTTTGATATGGATTCCTCTTACCAGAGAGGAATGATATTCTTTTCCCAAAGAATATCATTTGTGAAGCCTCTCATTTTTTTTTTTTGGAGGGGGGGCGGTTTGCGGGTACCAAGGATTGAACTTAGGGGCATTCAACCTCTAAGCCATATCACCAGGCCTATTTTGTATTTTATTTAGAGACAAGGTCTCACTGAGTTGCTTAGCATCTCACTGTTGCTGAAGGTAACTTTGAACTTGTGATCCTCCTATCTCAGCCTGCAGAGTTGCTGGGATGACAGGTGTGTGGCACTGCACCCAGCAGCCTCTCATTTCTAAGAGAGAAGGTGTGCATACGTGGGTACACAGGAGCTTGGGTGCATGTGTGGTAGAACGAGGAGAGCAGGGGAAAGTAGAACAGAAGACAGCCAGGTGGCCTCTACAGAAGTGAGGCTGTCATTAATGAGATGACAGTGTCCTGAGCATCTCCCACACCCTCTTTGGCAGAGTCCTTCTGTGTCCCTCTCCTCCTTGGATGAGGATCAAATGGCCCCATTTAGAGATGAAGAGAGGAGGTTCCAGAGGAGACCATATGGAAGCACTCTGCAGTTGAGGGAGGTTTGATCTTTGAGACCATTTAAAGACTTGAAGCCCTTAGCTCTAAAACTGGTTGTTTCTCTCAATATTCCTTTGAGGTAGGCCAGATTCTACTGTGTTCTTTAAAGAACTGGCAAAGGATTTCACATTCCTTTATTTTAGCATGATTTCAATTAAACTTAAAAAAAAAACTATATAAAGTCATGTATTTGGCTAGCACATGCTAGGTTTAATACAATTATGAAAAAATAATAACCTATTTATATGCCCCTGGGTCCTCAAAATAACTTTATCTTTTAACATGCTTTTTAATAAGCATTTTAGCTATTATAATTATACTGAAACTCTTGAGTTTTTTGGACATTAAAAGGCTAGTTTAAAACAAACAATACACTCACAAAGATGTACTTGGCACATGGAGATTTTCACATGTAAGACAGAAAGAATGCCTTTCTCACTACCTTGCTCACAGGGAAAGGATAAGAAATGAAAATAATATGAACTGAAAACCTATTAATATTATAAGACTTGACTTCTAAAGTAAGGGATAAAACTTTAAAAATAGGATTTCTTGCTTTTTTGAATAAAATGTATGTATTTCATATGTTAAAAAGAATCCTCAATGACTTTTGTCTAGCTTCCTAATGAGGGGAAAACATCACAAATGAAGCATTCATCTGATTCTGGGGAGTGAGCTCAGGGAAAATGCTCTAACTATGTACATTGTAGGCAGTGGCTCTGTGATCCTCACTGCACCGGCCAGGGAAGGCTCTGTGACTTTACAGACACAAAAATGGAGGCTCAGAGACTCATCTGAGGTCATGCAGGTAACCTGAAGAATCAGACTCCACCTGAGGCCCAGCTGGCTCTCCAGCCTCTCCTTTTTCCATCAGAACAATGCTGCAGCTGAGTGCCTTATAAAACTGGATTTGGTAACATGCCCAAAGAAATAGCTGAGAGAATGGGTAAGTCAGACTACATCAGGTTACACAGGAAAACCTCACAAGGTCAATGTTTACATTTTTAAAATTTGCACAGTTTTCTACACATGGTCAATAATAGGGCTTCTGAGATTAAAAGATTTCATTTTACCACAGGAAAGGACCAGTTTTCAGGAGCCTGTTTAGTACATGTCTGGTGGGCCTAGAGGGTTCAGCCCTGGCAGGACAGGAGGAGCCTGGGCATCCTACAAGAGTAGCCGGATGTGAGTGAAGCTCACTTTTAAACCACAGTGGATGGAAGAGACCTAGAGGTTGAGAAAAGACAAAGGGGACTGACACCTCACACCTGGGGATGCCGGAATGCAGAGGTAAGCACAAGGCCCACAGACTCTCCCTCTGCTGAGCTCACAGCTGCCCATTTCAGATCATGCACCAGCTTGACCATTACTGGCCTGAATTTGAACTTGGGTGGTACCAAATAACTCCAACGGTCTTCTTATTCATGAGCTACGTTTATAAAGTAGCAAATTACTCATTTGCATGTTGGAACAAGGACCTTATGCAGTTGTTGTCTGGTACATTTTGATTTGTTTGTTTTGCTTTGTTTTGCTTTGTAACCACTCCCAGTGCAAACCTTCTGTCTCTTGCTCCACTGCTTTATATACCCAGGGGAACCTTCTGGTCCCTAAAATGCACATGGATCACTAAAATATTAATATAATTCAAGAAAACTGCTTTGGTCTCATAGAATCCTCAACCTAAAAATCCTAATTACATCTACTAAATTATAGAAATGAACATCAATTTCTTTTTGCTTCACTGCACAGTCATCTACATTGCACTGGTCTAACAGTGACAGTCCTCTGAGTATAGCATGAAGACCACACACTAGAGTCTTACAGACCTGGGGTCAAGGCTTGACTCAGCCTTCATTATGATCTCAACAAGAGACTTGGCCTTGCAAAAATTTTGCATCCCTAAGGAGTAAGGATAAGGTGACAACATGACTTTACCTTCTGCATATTAAATGGAATATACATATTAAAAAGGACTTTTCAGATTAAAAAACCATATGAATGATAATTATTATGATCATTCATTGTGCAAAAATATATTGGTTGACTAGGGTGGAGAAAGTCAGCAAAATCTCTAGAGATGACATGAAAGAAACCATCTTGGAATAAGGTCTTAGAAAACATTATTTCTAGCTAGAGTTCCACTGTTAACTAGACATACAACATTGGGTAAAACACCAAACCTGTTCATACCAATATTTCTTCATATATCATGAATTAATGAAAAGGGGGAAGGTAGATTGGCCAGGATTGACTTGTTTCTCTCATTTACTAAAATAGCAGACTTCACAAGAATCATTATGGTGTCTATTGCCCTGGGTGAAGAGGACAGAAACACTAAAAACTCAGCAATGAGAACTCAAAGCACATAGTGGTGACTCAAAATTCAAACCTTGTTCTGCTGACTACAAATCCCATGCTCAACCTGACCAGGCACCATAAAAGGAAAAAAATAGTGACCATGGCATTGATAAAGGTGGTTTCTAAGGGCTTCTTTTAAGTTTAAACTTTCACAAGCCTACAATTTGATTAGTTTTTCAACTTATTAAAAACAACAACCCCAAAAAAAAAAAAAAGAAAAAAGATCCTAAACAATCTGAGTAAATATGTCTTCAAGTTTCTATATGACCGCTCTCCCCAAATGTTCCTTTATTTTTCATGGAGAGGCAGTCTGGCTACTAATGTTCCTTAGATGTCCACTCCCAAGTCTTCTCTGGGGATGGATGTGACTCATGTCATTAGGCTATTACAATTCATCTCTCTTCTCACAAAAACACAGGCCAATAATAGCAGAACAATCACACCACTGGTTTCTAGTACTGTGAGAAAGAGCTGCCCACACATGGCCAGCTCCATGGACAGAAAATAAGCACAGCTCTCCCTCTCACCAAAAGAAATCACTGAATTTGTAGCATGATGCTCTCCTGGTAAGTGTAATGAAAAGAGGATGAAGAAAACCACTAAGGAATTCTCCTCTCTGATGAAGGCCTGTGACAGGAGAGAAGTATTAGGCCTTGTGTTAAATACAGGCCTCTAGCTCCATTTTATTTCCACCATTGCTGATGTAATCATGAATTCCTGCTGCATTTATAATTAAGAAAGAAACAGATGGTAATGTTTAGTATTAAGCAATAAGGAGTGGCCATTAAAACAATCTAGAATGCCAGCAGTTTATATGATATCAGAGGGTTAGTTTACTATAACAAAGTTTTATATCCATGGGAAAAGAGAAGAGGCATTAAGGCCCCTTTTCCCTACCCAAAAAATACATTCACATCACAGCTGTCCCCTCATGGAAGGCACATTGTACATCAAAGGCAGACTTCAACCTTTTGTAATTGCTGGACACAAAATGGGTCATATCTTGGTTTTATGATAAATCGTCAGCTCAAGCAGCAAAACTTAAATCCAAGATGGAACATTCACCAAGCAATAGAAACACAGTTGGTGAGGCACTGCTCCATAACACTTGGGTAATGAAAGTAGAGGGAAAATTCCAGAATTCTTGGAAAATTCCAGAATCCTATAAGAACACAGTTGGCAGCCCAGATCTCCTGGGGCTAATAAATTGTGATACAAAAGTAAAACAAAATATCTCATTCTCAAAATTTTTGTGTGTGTATATATAACTGAAAAGAGAAATGCCTGTATAATTTTTCCACTGAGGCAAACTTTAATGACAATGGCAAGCAGCTGTTAGGAAAGTAACCTAGTTCCCACTACCCCATTTATACACATAGATATTTTTGTATTTGGTAATCTGAGCTTCCTAAACAATTTCTCAGCCCTCAAAATCTGCCTTCATCCAGGTGTGATTGTGCACCCCTGAAATCCCAGCAACTCGGGAGGCTAAAGCAGGAGGATTAAAAGTTCAAGGCCAGCCTCAGCAACTTAGTGAGACTCTGTCTCAAAATAAAAAATAAAATAAAAAGGGCTGAGGATGTGGTTCAATGGTAAGTACATCCGAGTTCCTCATACTCTACAAAATCTGCCTTCAGCTTTTTCTTTGAGGTAATTTCTCTCATTGGAGCCATACTGCAATCTCACAGGGATCTAGTTCCCATGGTGTGGAGGTCACTCTCTAAACCAAGGCTCTGATCCAGGCAGAGCTCTCACTGATATCAATCTTCTTTTGTCCTCCCCAACAGTATCTGGCACCTGCCAACCTCCAATCTATATTGCTAACCTTGCAAGATGCATGACAGCAGAGTGACTTCACCTCTAGAACATCCCAAGGAAGCTAATTATCAGACCTTTCTGTTATGAATAGTGCTATACATCAAAGAATAATGAGGAATGATCTTGAAGACTCATAAAATGTATTATCTTGGTAAAACATTCTTTCTCCTACTCCCAAAATATCTCTCTCTCTCTCTCTCTCTCTCTCTCTCTCTCTCTCTCTCTCTCTCTCTCTCCCTCTCCAGGGGAGAGGGAGAGAGAGAGAGAGAAATAAAATACAGAGGTGGTACAGAATAAAGAATGCAGAGATAGATGGATAGGTGGAGCCTTGGGATCCATCAGTAAAAATGTTGAAAATCTGTGCACTCATTTTCTGTCTGGATGATCCTTATGAAAATGTTCTTAATGCTCAGAGTCTCTGATTACGTGATAGTGGTCATATTTGAGATTCATTATAACTATTGAAAAAGCAAATGGAAGACAATTCATTCTGGTACTTCTGCCAGCATTTTCTAACCAATAGCATGTTTAGTAATTATAGGATAAGAATTAACATATCTTTTCTTGTGACCTACACAGGATTAAGAAGAGCACTAAAACTGAGCAACGCAAATACCAACAACCACATTATACAGAAGAATTTGCAGGCTTAGCTGGATACTAGGCATAAGACTTTAGTAAAGCTGGAAACAGCACATCAAAGGAAATACTGATATTGTACAGCACAGTAGTAGCTCTGGTCAATTAGTAAAGCCATGAAACTTAGTGATTGGCTCCATTTTCAAAGCCCTATGTACCATTTCTGTGGCAGAGACTGCTAATTAGTTACCAACTCTGCTGTTCTCTTTGTCTACAGCATTAAAGATAGAGTTATAGTGAGCCACGTGGCTCTTCAGCTGCGGTTACATTTCCCATGCTGCCCGTGGGCATGATGGTGTTTTTAAGCTTGTCAATGGTTTGTGAAGGAAGTGTCACTCCAGGTCTGAGCCTAAGATGCTCCATCTTCTTTTCCTCTTCCAGGTGATAAGCCAACTTCTGTAGTGCAGATGATAACAGTGTCCTCGGTGATAGCTGAGCAACAGGATGAAAGAAACCCTTCCCTGAATGACCATGGGCAGCAGAGATACTCATTTGTATCAGAACTAGACAAGAGCAATAAATAAGCTTCTTTATTATTTGAGACACTATATTATTAGATCCTCCTTTTATGGCAGCTAGACTTTGCCCTAATATATTTTCCAAATAATAAAACATAGTACAAATAGAAATATATTATAAATACAACTAATTGGTCAACATTTGTTTTCCTTATCTACTAAACTTTTTCTATCAATCTGCTTGACAAGGTCTTCTTCTATATTACTTTGGTGGATTCTATTTTCTAATAGGCACTATTAAATAGCAGTTCTGTCATTTTAATTTCTGAGAAATATTTCAAAGGCTCTGCTGTGATTTGAATGTCTGTGTCCTACCCAAATTCGTATATTGAAACCTATCACCAATGTCATGATATTAGCAAACGGCCATTGGTAGGTGGTTAGGCCATGAAGGCTGAACCTTCATGAACAGTGCAAATGTTCTTAATAAAAGAGACCCTGGGCAACTGCTTTGCCCCTTCTACCATGCAAGAACACCAAATCAGCTGGCACCTCATCTTCAGCTTCCCAACTATCAGAACTGTGAGAAATTAATTTCTGCTGTTTATAATCTACCTAGATGATGGTGTTCAGTTATAGTAACCCAAATGGACAAAAAAAGTCTCCTAAGCAATTTTAAGCAGACATTATAGAGTTCCTTTTTTATGCATATGTGTGTCAAGGCTGCATTGGGGAGTAGGTTTAGAGAAGTCCACTACATAGACTTTTATTCATGCAGACTTCTAACTATCACCACCTCTTTAACCCATTCAGTTTATTTTGAAATATTTTTCTGAGACCTGGTCAAAGAAGGTATCATTATCCATATTATAAAAGGGAAAACTAAGGTTCAGAAGAGTTAATATAATTCCCAAGGAACACAAGACCCTGTTCTGTGACGGAGTAGAGTTCACTACCTTTCCATTCATGGTTTAGCATTCTCCAAGCATGGTCTCTGGATCCTGTATGCTCATGTAAGGTTCAGAGAGCTCAGGTGTCCCCTCCATCCCTACTGAATCAAAAATGACTAGGGTCACAGAGAAATCAGCATTTTTGACAAGTGCCTGAACTGATCCTCATGCAAATTAAGTAAAGTTTGGTTTTAGATAGTAGATATACCTCACATCAGCTCAGCCACATCTTGCTAGCTTGTGAGAAAAGAACTCACAACATTTAATCTAATGACAAATGCATGCCATCTCTCTTCCCCTAGAACTTCAGCCTTCTATATGCCTGAATACCCTGAGTCTTTTGCAATTTTTTTACCAACATAATCCAGCTTCTGGCAGCTTCTGCAACATCTCTGTACAGCTGTAACTGAGAAGAAGCCTTTTCTTATTTCTTTTATTTAGCTAACATATGGTTGGAATTTTTTTCCATAAGAAACTTCACAATGTATAAAGAGAAAGCAAAGTCAAAGAACCCTCGAAGCAGAGAAATTGGTTGGCAACTATAAGCGTGGCTTGGCTGGGAGAAAGCCTTGTTTCTCTTCCTTTATTCAAGGCTGTCTGAGGACTCCTGATCCAAGGACACATTTTGGGCCAAGCTGCCTTCCATTCCCTGCTCTTTTCACAAACCTCTTTTTCTTTTCGAAAGGTGCCAGTTGTGATGTTATGTGGGTGAGACAAGCTGATAGCCAGCATCCTTGGGCAGTGTTGATTAGCTGTTCCTGAGTTGCTTCCACCTCCCTATCCTGTGGTCATGGCTACCATGCCTTCATCCTTAACCATATGCTTTTGGGCCACTGTCCACTCAGCACCTCTTTCCACTCTAGTGTCATAAAAATCAAAGAATATTCATGCTATGCTTGGAAACGACTCTATACCAAAACAGCTCACCAGGGCTGCTGGGTTGCACAACTTTGAGAGGTATTATTCACATTCTATTCTGAGTGAACCATGCCCACAGAGTCCATACAGTGCAAATGGCACCCTCGGAGTTGTGCAACTGGCTATACTACATAAGGTATCTATCAGAATGACCTAGAGAGCTTGCTGCAATTGTGGATTTTGAGTTTTTTCCCCCGCCCCACATTGACCTCCTTTTATCAGAAGTATGCTTCAGATCTAAGATGGGTCCTTAAAAAAAACAAAGGCATCTGTGAAAATTCTGATGATCAGGATGGTTGGAAAAAATAATGTAACCCAAGTGTCCCATTTTGTAGCAGAATGAGCTGAGACCTCAGAAGACTAGGTGACAGATCAAAGTCACACACAACTGGTAAGAAAGAGCTGCAGTCAGATTCCAGATGTCATGACTCTCAACAAGGGCCTTTACCACCATCATTCAAACACCAACAAACAACAAAAACAAGAACAAACAAGCAACAAAATAACAACAACATTACTTGAGAGGATAAAAAGCAGTTGAGACCTCTTAGCATCATATCTGAGATGCCATTTTTGTATTCTCCACCACCTTGATCAATTACACAATGGCGTCTTCCCATGCAAATGTGACCATAGTTAAACAAAGAACATAAGACTCTGGGGTTGTACCCAGGAGGAAGAAATGCGACATAAGAGCCCTAGATTCAAAGGAATAATTTGAAAGAAATGTTGGTTCCCCTAAAGACACCCATAAAAGAAAGTATTATGGCATTTGCTGATAAATGGATGGAACTGGAGACTATCATGCTAAGTGAAATAAGCCAATCCGCCAAAGCCAAAGGCTGAATATTTTCTCTGATATGTGGCTACTAACACAATTAGAGGGGTGAAGGGAAGAACAGAAGTTCATTAGATTAGACAAAGGGGAATGAAGGGAAGGGGGATGGGAAGAGGAAAGACAGTAGAATGAATCAGACATAACTTTCCTATGTTTATATATGAATACACAACCAGTGTAACTCCACATCGCATACAACTACCAGAATGGGAAGTTATACTCCATGTATGTATCATATGTCAATATACACTCTACTGTCATGTATATCTAAAAAGAACAAATTAAAAAGTTGCTATGTAAACAAGAAAAAAAGAAGGTATCAAGAAGGAAGACTGATGGCTGCCGTGGGCATCTGTAAAGTCAGCATATTCAGGGATGGGTTTTGACAGACAGACTTAGAGGATTGACTCACACCAATCCAACACATAAGAGTTTATGAAGGAGTTGGATATTTTACAATAGAAAGTACTCTTGTCTTAATGGCTGGACATGATGGCACATGCTTGTAATCCCATAAACTCAGGAAACTGAGGCAGGAGGATCACAAGTTTTAGGCCAGCCTCAGCAACTTAGCCAAGCCCTAAGCAACTTAGGGAGACCTATCTCAACATAAAAAATACAATAAAATAAAGGGCTTGGGATATTGCTCAGTGGTTAAGCACTTCTGAGTTCAATCCCTGGTATTCCCCCATAGAAAGAGAGAGAGAGAGAGAGAGAGAGAGAGAGAGAGAGAGAGAGAGAGAGAGAGAGAGAGAAAGGCAGGCAGTACTCTAGCCTGAAGAAGGATCAATCTGCTTCCCAGGAATGGGCACTTCCTCATAGGAGGCAAGGATATCCCAATCATCAGCAGCAAGCTCCATCACAATTTGCTTTTGGAGCAAATTAGAACAAAGAAATAAGGTTCTCTCATGCCATATTTTCTCTCCATGTGGCTTTTCTCTGCTCCAGATCAACTCCTTTGAAGAGGAATCTTGCAAAAACTAGCAGAAGATTTTGAGTATACGCTTCAGAGCTAGGCAGGCTTGGGTTGGAGATCTGGCTCTCACACTCGAGCAGTTTGTCATTTTCCTGTATCAATTTTCTACCTTGAAGGAGTAGATGAGAAATATATCACTTAGCCCGGTGTCAGACATACTGAAGTGTTAAGAAAATGGTGGCTATTTTGCTGTTGGTCATGAAGACGAGGACATGGGCTAAACAGGCCATAAGCAAACCTGACTAAGAGCCTGATCAGGGAGTTCTTTCCTCCTAAAATTCCCTCCCCCCCTTTTTATAAATGCTCACATTATGGTAACTGGTTATTAAGTACTGGCATTTTTTGCTTATAATACCAACTTCCACTTTATTCTAAATTCATTTTTCAAAGAATCTACATCTTTCCTTGTCTCTGAACCATACCATTGTGTTAGGAACTATATCTGTTATTTCATTTATTTCCACCTTTTAGCCCAGGTCAACTTCTCAGTTTGTCCTTTAAGGCTTCTTTGAAGGTTTTTCCAGGAAAAGCAAAGTGAGATAAGGAACAACACCCATAACACCAAGGGAAGTGTCACTGTGTTGCCTACTGCTTCTTGATAAATCAGAGATGGGACAGGTCTTTCACAGGTGCATCCTTGACTCCTTGACATAAGGGACAGTCTGAGCCAGAAGGAAAACTCATGCCTCTGAGTACTTGATGGGACAGAAGAAGATGAGGGAATTCATTTAACTGCTTTTCTCTGTCAAATTCCACACCATAGAGTAAGCCCCTCTTGCACTTCCAAGTTATATAAGTGACTTCTGATGCTCAAGGGGCCACTCTTTGGGCACTGTTGCTTAGTAGCTCATCCAAGTTCTGAAGGAGCTGAAAGGGCCAGAAGCTCCAAGCAGGGGACAGGCTGAAGTCAAGCAACCTGGAAAAGGCAAGTGACCAGGGGGTATGGGGCAAGATGCAGCTGACCAGATACATTTGAGGAGGTGTAGAAATGATGGTCTGTTACATGTGCATCCCCCCCCCCCATATTCGGAATCAGTCTTTCCTTTCTCAAGGGACTTTATAATATACAAGAACCTTCCATCTCGGAAACAGGTGTGGAAACCCTAATAATATTCAGAGGAGCAGGCACTTTGGGAAACATTGCCTGGATTTGAAGCCAGGCTTAACCACTTTTTAGCTATGGGACACTTTGATCCTTTCATACCTCAGTTATCACATCTGCCAAATAATATTATATGATATTATATATCATCATATAATAATATGATGATAATAATAATGGCACCTACTTCATAAGCATTTTTGTGGGAATTAAATGACTTGGATGCATCAAATTATTAGAACAGTATATGACGTGTAGTGACACATATATGCATTTGCTATTGTTAGACATTTGTTCTGCAGTTGGACCTCTGATTTCCTAGGTTCTTCAGCAAGGCCCTGTGTCTGTGTTTCTTTCCATCTCCTAACTAGATTCCTGTTTCTGAGATGTGTTTCCTAAACTAAACCCAGTCTGTTCTCTTTACCTGAACTGACTTTACTTCTTCCATGCTTTGGATGTCTCATCTTGTTGACATATAGCTCTCACCAGTCTCTCTTGGTCACCAAGCTCTCAGTCCTATTAGGTCAAATTCCTGGTGACAAATATGAAATCTTTGACATTTTGTTAGACAGGGAAAGTTTTAGCAGGACAATTTCATGCTGGTCTTGTGACTCAAAGCTCTCCCAAGGTAAATCAAAATGCTAATTGGCTGTCTGACTACATCGCAGACATTTCTTGATGAGAACCCACGGCTTTACCACTTGACACCCAAGACTGAGTTCATAGGAAGTTGCCAATGAAAAACTAACCATGAAATCATGAGATTATTGTGACCAATCATTTCATTGGTGATTCAAAAATAAAGGATAGCAATTTCTACACGGGTTGTGATGCTGGAACACTGTCTCAGTCTGTGCAATGACAGGTGATCTTTCATTTGGATTCCAAGCCATCTCCAAGGTCCTTCACTTCTCACCTCAATTCATCAATCAACCACCACATGGCTTAATAGCATCCCAGTCAAATCTCTAGTAGCACTCTACATATGCAGTAGATACAGAGCAGCTAAGTCAAAGACATTCCAGAACTCATAGTAAAACCATTGTCAAAACTCTTGTGTCCACTATTGATATTAAAGAATGTGGGGTATGTGGGCCTTGCTATAGTGTTTTCTGTGATTTCTCTTTGTGATATTTTATTGGCCATAAGTCTAGCTATCCAAGATAATAATTTATTCATGAGCATACTGCTTTACTGCATGGAACCATCAGAAAGTCTCTCTGTCCCTTATGATCAGAGAAAAGGAAGCTGGCAATAGTTCCATGGATGTTACAGGAGAGAATCTAATTCAATGCACTTTGTCCTTAACCAAGAGAGCTCTAGAAACCCAATGTTACTGGCCATGGCTACCCCCTGTATCAGTTCTTTTTATGCCCTATCTCACATCCTCTCAGCTCAACATTTTATTCTCATTGTTGCTGCAACAAGCACTTGTGTACAGGAGCAACCTGATAGCACCTTGTTTCAGCTAACTTCCTGCCCACGGCTTTCTCTGCCTGTTCCCTGGGAGGCTGACCAGTACTCACTCTACTGTTCTGAGGCACACACCCCGAAAGTTCAAAGGAATTAACACCTCAAGAGGCAATGCTTGCCAAGAATCGTGTATCCGGCGAAATTAAGCTTCAGGTTAGAAGATGAAATTAAAACCTTCCACAATAAACAAAAGTTAAAAGAATTCGCAGCTAGAAAACCATCTCTTCAAAAAATCCTTGGCAAAACATTACAGGAAGAGGAAATGGAAAATAACATTGAAAACCAACAATGGGAGGTAGGACAGTAAAGGGGGGAAAGTAGTCAAAGAGGATAACAAATCAGGTTTAGTAACATCAATAAACAAATATGGATAGAAGAACAAACCATATCTCAATAATAACCCTAAATGTTAATGGCTTAAACTCACCAATTAAGAGACACAGGCTAGTAGAATGGATCAAAAAACAAGACCCAACAATATGCTGTCTACAGGAGACGCATTTGATAGGAAAAGATATACATAGACTGAAGGTGAAAGGTTGGGAAAAATCATATCACTCATATGGACCGCGGAAACAAGCAGGAGTGTCCATACTCATATCTAATAAAATAGATTTCAAGCCAAAGCTAATCAAAAGGGATATAGAAGGACACTTCATACTGCTCAAGGGAACCATACACCAACAAGACATAACAATCATAAATATATATGCCCCAAATAATGGTGCAGCTGTGTTCATCAAGCAAACTCTTCTCAAGTTCAAGAGTCTAATAGACCAACATACAATAATCATGGGAGACTTCAACACACCTCTCTCACCACTGGACAGATCTTCCAAACAAAAGTTAAATAAGGAAACTATAGAACTCAATAACACAATTAACAACCTAGACTTAATTGACATATATAGACTATACCACCCAACATCAAGTAGCTACACTTTTTTCTCAGCAGCACATGGAACCTTCTCAAAAATAGACCATATACTATGTCACAGGGCAACTCTTAGACAATACAAAGGGGTAGAGATAATACCATGCATCTTATCTGATCATAATGGAATGAAACTGAAAATCAATGATAAAAGAAGAAAGGAAAAATCAAGCATCACCTGGAGAATGAACAATAGGTTGCTGAGTGATCAATGGGTTTTAGAAGACATCAAGGAGGAAATTAAAAAATTCCTAGAGTTAAATGAAAACACAGACACAACATATCGGAATCTATGGGACACATTGAAAGCAGTTCTAAGAGGAAAATTCATTGCTTGGAGTTCATTCCTCAAAAAAAGAAAAAACCAACAAATAAATGATCTCATACTTCATCTCAAAATCCTAGAAAAAGAAGAGCAAAACAACAGCAAAAGAAGTAGAAGGCAAGAAATAATTAAAATCAGAGCTGAAATTAATGAAATTGAAACAAAAGAAACAATTGAAAAAATTGACAAAACTAAAAGCTGGTTCTTTGAAAAAATAAATAAAATTGACAGACCCTTAGCCATGCTAACGAAGAGAAGAAGAGAGAGAACCCAAATTACTAGCATACGGGATGAAAAAGGCAATATCACAACAGACACTTCAGAAATACAGAAGATAATCAGAAATTACTTTGAATCCTTATACTCCAATAAAATAGAAGATACTGAAGGCATAGATAAATTCCTTGAGTCCTATGATCTGCCCAGATTGAGCCAGGAGGATATTGACAACCTAAACAGACCAATAACAATAGAGGAAATAGAAGAAACCATCAAAAGACTACCAACTAAGAAAAGCCCAGGACCGGATGGGTATACAGCAGAGTTTTACAAAACCTTTAAAGAGGAACTAACACCAATACTTTTCAAGCTATTTCAGGAAATAGAAAAAGAGGGAGAACTTCCAAATTCATTCTACGAGGCCAACATCACCCTGATTCCGAAACCAGACAAAGACACATCAAAGAAGGAAAACTACAGACCAATATCTCTAATGAACCTTGACGCAAAAATCCTCAATAAAATTCTGGCGAATCGGATTCAAATACATATCAAAAAAATTATACATCATGATCAAGTAGGATTCATCCCTGGGATGCAAGGCTGGTTTAATATACGGAAATCAATAAATGTTATTCACCACATCAATAGACTTAAAAATAAGAACCATATGATCATCTCAATAGATGCAGAAAAAGCATTCGACAAAGTACAGCATCCCTTTATGTTCAAAATGCTAGAAAAATTAGGGATAACAGGATCATACCTCAACATTGTAAAAGCAATCTATGATAAGCCACAGGCCAGCATCATTCTGAATGGAGAAAAATTGAAGGCATTCCCTCTAAGATCTGGTACAAGACAGGGATGCCCTCTCTCACCACTTCTGTTCAACATAGTCCTCGAAACACTGGCCAGAGCAATTAGACAGTCAAAAGAAATTAAAGGCATAAAAATAGGAAAAGAAGAACTTAAATTATCACTATTTGCAGATGATATGATTCTATACCTAGCAGACCCAAAAGGGTCTACAAAGAAACTACTAGAGCTAATAAATGAATTCAGCAAAGTGGCAGGATATAAGATCAACACGCATAAATCAAAGGCATTCCTGTATATCAGCGACAAATCCTCTGAAACGGAAATGAGGACAACTACTCCATTCACAATATCCCCCAAAAAAATAAAATACTTGGGAATCAACCTAAGAAAAGAGGTGAAAGATTTATACAATGAAAATTACAGAACCCTAAAGAAAGACATAGAAGAAGACCTTAGAAGATGGAAAAACATACCCTGCTCATGGATAGGCAGAACTAACATCATCAAAATGGCGATATTACCAAAAGTTCTCTATAAGTTCAATGCAATGCCAATCAAAATCCCAACAGCATATCTTGTAGAAATAGATAAAAGAATCATGAAATTCATATGGAATAATAAAAGACCCAGAATAGCAAAAACAATACTAAGCAGGAAGTGTGAATCAGGCGGTATAGCGATACCAGACTTCAAACTATACTACAGAGCAATAGTAACAAAAACAGCATGGTACTGGTACCAAAACAGGCGGGTGGACCAATGGTACAGAATAGAGGACACAGTAACCAATCCACAAAACTACAACTATCTTATATTTGATAAAGGGGCTAAAAGCATGCAATGGAGGAAGGATAGCATCTTCAACAAATGGTGCTGGGAAAACTGGAAATCCATTTGCACCAAAATGAATCTGAATCCCTATCTCTCGCCGTGCACAAAAGTTAACTCAAAATGGATCAAGGAGCTTGATATTAAATCAGAGACACGGCATCTGATAGAAGAAAAAGTTGGTTATGATCTACACGCTGTGGGATCGGGCTCCAAATTCCTCAATAGGACACCCATAGCACTAGAGTTAACAACTAGAATCAACAAATGGGACTTACTCAAACTAAAAAGTTTTTTCTCAGCAAAAGAAACAATAAGAGAGATAAACAGGGAGCCTACATCCTGGGAACAAATCTTTACTCCACACACTTCAGATAGAGCCCTAATAACCAGAATATACAAAGAACTCAAAAAATTAGACAATAAGATAACAAATAACCCAATCAATAAATGGGCCAAGGACCTGAACAGACACTTCTCAGAGGAGGACATACAATCAATCAACAAGTACATGAAAAAATGCTCACCATCGCTAACAGTCAGAGAAATGCAAATCAAAACTACCCTAAGATACCATCTCACTCCAGTAAGACTGGCAGCCATTAGGAAGTCAAACAACAATAAGTGCTGGAGAGGATGCGGGGAAAAGGGCACTCTTGTTCATTGCTGGTGGGACTGCAAATTGGTGCAGCCAATTTGGAAAGCAGTATGGAGATTTCTCGGAAAGCTGGGAATGGAACCACCATTTGACCCAGCTATTCCCCTTCTCGGTCTATTCCCTAAAGCCCTAACAAGAGCATGCTACAGGGACACTGCTACATCGATGTTCATAGCAGCTCAATTCACGATAGCAAGACTGTGGAACCAGCCTAGTTGCCCTTCAATAGATGAATGGATAAAAAAAATGTGGCATTTATACACTATGGAGTATTACTCTGCATTAAAAAATGACAAAATCATAGAATTTGGAGGGAAATGGATGGCATTAGAGCAGATTATGCTAAGTGAAGCTAGTCAATCTTTAAAAAACAAATACCAAATGACTCCTTTGATATAAGGGGTGTAAACAAGGACAGGGTAGGGACGAAGAGCTTGAGAAGAATATTTACAGTAAACAGGGATGAGAGGTGGGAGGGAAAGGGAGTGAGAAGGGAAATTGCATGGAAATGGAAGGCGATCCTCAGGGTTATACAAAATGTCATATAAGAGGAAAGGAGGGGTAAGACAAGAGAATACAAATGGAAGAAATGATTTACAGTAGAAGGGGTAGAGAGAGAAAAGGGGAGGGGAGGGGAGGGGAGGGGAGGGGAGGGGGGATAGTAGAGAATAGGACAGACAGCAGAATACATCAGACACTAGAAAGGCAATATGTCAATCAATGGAAGGGTAACTGATGTGATACAGCAATTTGTATACGGGGTAAAAGCGGGAGTTCATAATCCACTTGAATCAAACCGTGTAATATGATGTATTAAGAACTATGTAATGTTATGAACGACCAATAAAAAAAAAAAGAAAAAAAAAAAAAGAGGCAATGCTTGGCTAACTGGGATCAGGATTTGGTGATACATGCTCTTCTTTTATCCTCTGGCAAATGTTTCTACATGGCTTCTCAGCAGGTCCCAACTGGAGTTGCCTGGAGTATTAATTAAGTAGCACAGTAATGAGCATTACCCTGGCTCTTGGAATCCTAGAATCTCCAGGTTGGATGGGAAGTCTCTGTCTTGGATTTGTTCTGTATTCAGGCTTTGTTGTGCCACATTGGATTGGCTGTCCTTCCTTTGATATTCCCAGTGTCCTGCTTCTGTTCCTTGAGGTAATTTTCCCAGATAAACCACTCAAATGTAAATCCTCGTCTCATGATCTGCTTTTGAAAGGGAACCTAAGCTAAGACACCCCCAGTGAAAAGTTTCTGAATCATGTGAGCTTTAAACAGTGGACGCATAATAATGAAATGTATTTTAAAATACTCTTCAAATCCAAATACATTGTTTATAGAGGATATTACGCCTAGGTATCCATCTATTCCAGAAGCCCTACCAAAGTATCTAAGTCCACAAAGAAGTCGGAATGACTTCTTGAAAAGATCTGATGTTGCATATTATAGGCTGGGCTTCCTTGGAAGCAGACTGTGTCATATGTTGGCATATGTAGTTCATGCCCTTGGGATGAACACCTGAGAAAGTGAGGGAAAGGACACAAGAAGGGACAGAAGGAGCAGTCAAGTTGCAATGCAGCCCAACAGGCTTCAGCTGGCCTCATGAGCATCCCAGATATTAGAATGGCTAATCAGAGTTGTCATTCATTGAACTGAAATAACTGGGCTTTTGGACTTACAGTAGAATCAATCATTGAGTGTGGACCACACCAGAAGATAAGCAGCTCTCTGCCTAAAAGGGATGACACTGGAGCCGTCTTCTAAATGCATTCCTACTACCTGGGCCAACAAATCCCCTGAAGGAAGATGTCCCCGAAGGAACAACATGGAGGAAAAAATTAAGCCAAGTGAAAAGAAAATCAAGAGCAACATGGAGATCATTTCCAAAAGTGTGCTGATCCCTCACGTGAAGAACTGGGAATGACTGATGAAAAACTATATGCAAGGAAGATCCAACCTCAAAAGTGAGACCTTTCATAGGAAGCTATTGGAAGAACAGCAATGTGTCAATCATGATTTCGTGAAGGTGTGAAGCAACATCTATCTGACTACAGAACAAATCCAAGAGAGAAAATATAACTTCCCTTCCAACGTGGAGATTTTAGGATTCCAAGAGCCAGGGTAATGTTCACAATATAAAATTGTCACTTATGTACCATTCACAGGCAGGACTATCAACCTTGAAGCAAAAATAAATAAATATGAAAGTTTCCTTTGTTCTGGCTACATGTAGAAATAAAGTTGCTAAGCAATAGGAATATTGTCTAGTAAGTGCAGACTTTTTCCAAGTTTCAAATACCCACCTCACCAACAACTATATGTCTGTCTGTTTATTTATCTAATCTTCTATCATACCTATTTATCTACATATTCATCTAACACTAATTCTAAAGCAAATGAAACATTTCAAGTTCACTGATCTCTACCATTGGATAACAAACCATGATTTCCCTTGTGACTAGACAGAAGAACATGGTTATCCCAAGGTAGCTCAAAATCAGTTTATCTAAAATCAAGTTTATTTTCCTTTACTCCTACCTACACCAATCCACATTTCACTGTTCATGGTGGCACTATTAACTCAGATATTCCAAACCAGAAGTGTTGGAGGTCATGAGTTTTTGAGTCCCACATACTTGATTATGAAACTGACTTTCCCCATTTACTTATTAAATGAACATCAGAAAGTTATAGAAATCTATCTGAGCTTCATTTTCCTTAACTGTAACATTGTGATAACACTTCTCATTGGGTTTGTGCAACAAGAGGGTTCTGTTAGTGATAAGGGTATATGGAAACCAGTGGAAGAGGAAGAAAAGAGAATCATCAGAGATAACACCGTTTCCCCCCTCCCCCCAGGAGTTAGCCCAAAGTCCCTAGATAATTTCCTAGAGGACAGAAGAAAGTCTATCTCTCCATCATCCTCTGCCCCTCATACTGACTTCCTCCTCCTCTTACCTTGTTCTGGCACACCTAAAACTAGAATGAATAAAACAGTCATGCGCAGCTTCCTGTCTATGTAAAATTGCATTCCAGACTTAAAAAAAAAATCTTCTCTCTGTCCAATCATGGGGAAGTGGTAATTGCTCAAATTTAAAATAATATAGCAAAAAGTCACATTTTAATCAGGTATGTGGCTGCACCTATGGCTTCTAATACTCTCTTCAGGCCCCTATATTAAAGATCAAAGATACATGCTTGATCAAAACTCCCTGATCATCAGTGTCCCTCCAGCTAGCAGGATCCTTTCTTTTTCCACCAGAGCACCCTAATTTTATCCGCAACCTTTCATCAGCTAGAATACACAAAATCTTGATCCTAGGTTTCCTTAACACAGATGCCTCCTGGACATCTCATTTATAATTCTCTATATTCTTATTATCAAATCCAATAAGAAATGTTTCACTTTTGAAGTTCTCACCACCCAGAGTGGGACATTTATTAATATGCTGGAGCCTCATCATAACTCTATTCATTAAAAGAAGGACTTGACCATGGATAGCTGGACGGCTGGTTCCTTTATAGACTCTCAGTCTTTTTATTCTCTCCACATCTCCTGCCAGTGCTCCCCCTCCCAAGAAGCTTGAGTTTCTTTAGTACTGTTGATTTTTAAAAAATTGAGTACCATGGGTTTCAATGGCAATAGTCTAACAAAGCAGCAGTTCTTCGTCCCACAGTTTATAATCTTCTGATTATCTTTTTTCTAATTCATCATTTGAATGGTTGAATGTTCTTTTCAAGTACCTTCAGTGAGTCTGCATTTCCTGCCTTCTCAGTAGAAAGTCTGCCTTTGCCTTTATTTCTTTAGGCAGAAAAAAAAAGAATTGTCTCCAAGACTACTAATCTTAAAGAGTGGTGACTGACATTCATTGTATAACAACCTTAGGCCAGAGCTTCCATGGACATTAGCTCACTGAATCCTCAGTGAGGACCGTCCTCTTCATTAAAGTCTCAGAGAGGCATATGAATCCCATTTTGCAGAAAGAAAGATTGAGGCTCAGAGATCCTGAGCTGCCCAGGGCATCATCATGGATGACTCAGCCCCAACCTTCTCTGTACCTGCTTGTTTCAGCTCAAGATCCCAGTTTCTTAGAGTCAGAAATCCACCAGGAGCTCAGACATTGGGAGAAGGGCTACTTCCAAAGGGAAGGATACTGGGAAGGCAAAAACATCCTTCTCAAACATTCTCCAATTTCTTAATTAGAGAGCCCCTACATTTTACCCTTCTCTGCTCTGAAAATCTATTCTAAAAACTAGAATTCAAAATAATTCCAGATTTTGGAGGCATGATCATCTCCAGAAGGAGAGTCCTTCCTGTTCTGTTTCTGAATGCACCATGTGTGTATTAACTGTGTATGTATTTAAAAAGAGCAAGTTAAAGTCATGTGAGTTTTTGAGATGCCTTCCTTCTGTGGCTTCAACAACCTTCCTGCAAAAAATCAATAAAGTACAAACAAAAATTTAGCCCCCTAGTCCTATTCTTCTTTAATAGAGCTAATACAGAAACAACTATGTAAATAAAAATCATTTTAGGTGTCATTGTCAAAGCCCACACATACAGTAGCATCACAAACAGACAAAGAACAGCACAGAGGTTGAGCTCATGTACTTCAGAGACTGAAAAACTAAAGTTTAATCTGCCCAGCCCCTGTACTTACTAGTCCTGTGGGCAAGGACAAGCTGCTTAATCTCTTTAAGCTTCCTGTCCCCTATCTCTAAGATAAGGACAATAAAATTATATGACTCATAGAACTGTTGGGGAATTAAATGAGAAACTGAGCAATAAAGTTCCTGAGACATGGTAAACACCAAGTGGCTGCTATGATTACTGTTTTGGTGGCTCATTTCTAACAGGAACTAATCATAGTCCCTAGTTCTTACTCATTGCTGAAAGTAATCTTCCTGTTCAATTATATCCTTAAAACACATTCTTATAATGACACATTCATTCTTCCAATGGAAAGCAATGACAGGATACAGTACTGTCTTTGACTTCTGTTGTTTAGTGGAGTTGAATTTGATAGCATAATGGGAAAAGAGCAATGATCTAGAAATCTGAAGATAAGGGTTCTATACCCTTCTCTGTTAGTGTGATCCAATATGGAAACCACGTTGAAGGTGTTTCATAGACTAGAAACCCATGACAGTCCTAAGTTTCTATTCCAGATTAACTATTTTGTTTTGGTCATTAACTTCTGCTGGTATAGAAGTCATAACTTTTATTCATTAGTTCATTTATTTTTTCCTTAATTAAAAAGACATTTCTGAGCCCATACAGTAGGCACAGAAATGAGGCAGAGAATTTATGACAAAAGAGAAGCATTAAAAAAAATGGAAATTCTCAAGAGAGAACACTGCATGGGGTTGAACAGTTAGGAAAGGCTTCTTACGGGTGGTGGCATTTGAGTAGAACCTTTGACAGTGTCTGACTCACAGTCAGTGCTCAGTCATTATTATGTAAATGAATGCTATTGGAAGAATTGATGATTAAGTGAACAAAAAAGAGTAGTAAGACTTCAACATGTAAATATAGACAAGGGGCCAGTGTGGGGAAGGCACCGAGACAAGGAAGACACCAAACACATAGAACCAAGTCTTCTAGGCTTCCTGAACATAGGTTACCTTTGAGAAAAGGCATGACTAGTATAACATCTCGTACATAGAGGCTTTGAATGCCAGACTTAAGGAATATTGACTATGAATTTAGAGGAAGTATGAAGACTTTGATTTTTTTATACTTCTACAGAGACATAGATTGAAGGGATATTGGTTGGGCAGTAGTTTGCAAGATAAAGAGGGGAAAGGATCAGATGGAGATGTTTGGATGTCATTTCTACTATCCACACAATATTCCTAAAGGGTGAAGATAGGACTGGGCTAGTACCCTAATTTGTACTGATTCTAATGCCCTCATATCCATATTAGCTTTTTAGAGATTCAATATGAAAATATACAATGGGGCTTTACAGTATAAGCCCCAAAGTCTTTTGATACAAACACTGAAGAAAGAGAAGAAAATGCTTTTTACAAATCTGGTCAGAATAAATTTGGAATGAAATATTGTAATTTTGCAAAGAGATGAGGCATGACTAAGAAAGAACATGCATTAACTGCCCATAATTGCTGCTAAAAATTCACATGACATTAAATTAAGTTAGTTTAACCTTAAATTAAGAGTCAATAATGTGTTCAGAATAATAATGTTCTTCATGCAACCATTCATGCTTAATTTAGCAAGCAGTGTAACTATGACAGCACCTCCAGAACATGGTCACAATGGCCATCGTAGAACTTTACTGAGGCAGCTCTTTTAGCAAGGACAGAAGCCATGCTAACCTCTTCCTAAGCTTCCTGTTGATTATTATTTAAAATTACTCAATTATCACAAACCCTATAAACAGTTCAAAAGACAAATTCAGAATTCCCTAGTAACATATTTATTTAGATATGACATCATTTTTACATGTCAATCATGCACAATCACAACTTCTAATACCAGGTTAATTATAAAATAACCATAACTTAAATATATTAAAAAGTCTGTTTCAAGAATTTTTTGGCCTGATACTAAGTAAAACTGGAATTTGATAGTATTATAAAATATAATAACTATGAAAAAATATTCATAGAAAAAATACAGGGGAAGGAAGTGTATCAAGATGATAAGAGCAACTCTTTGAGTTCATGCATTTCCAAGGAAAGATTACTTTCATTTTTTCTCTATTTACCAAAAGAGTAGGTATTAATTTTATATTAAAGACCTAACTTAAACAATAAGAATGGTTGTTGTATCAGGAACTGCTATTAACTCTAAAAAACAGTAGAGCTGTAACTGGGATGCCAAGAGATTTTGGCAACCATAAAGGTTTGGTTTATGGGCCTATCACAGTGGGTAACACATGGATAGCACTCAATAAATAGTCAGTCAATGAATGAGGTATGGCATAGAATAACAAGTCAATTTGGGCAATTCTCTTTCTGAAAAATTCAGTTGGGTAGCATGATGCCAAGCAAAACATTTAATTGGTTATAAAATGTTAATTTCTACCTGATTGTTGTAGCAGAACTGGTGCAGTGAAATCCTGGGGAGAGTCCAGGTGTTCTTCATTAGTTACTTTTGGCTCTACATTTAAGCTAGAGTTCTCAAAAACCTGGACCCAGACAGTCTAGTGAAGTATCAACAGGGAGGGTGCCATTCTGGATAGCCTAGACTCTACTTTAAGGATATACGGGACTTTGGAGGACTTAATTTTTGAAGGAAATATTTCAAATGATGTTTTAATTGCTTTCTTGTCTTCTTAAATAGTCCATATGAAAATGAACTCATAGTAGACTCCCAATCACTTTAAGAACTTTGGTTGTTACATTATGATACAAGAATTTCTTATAGCAAGATTCCCATACTCAAAATGCTGTGTGTTTTGAGGTGTGTGATTTTGTGCTGTCCTGTACTGTTCAGTTTCATCAATGGACCTTCCTGTGACACACCTTCCATGCTTTTTGCACACACTCTTCTCACAATAAATTATTTGTCCACTTATTAAGTTTTTACTTGTGTTTGTCATCTTTCAGTGTTCCACTTTTGTAGCAACTCAGACCCAGTTATTCTTTTCTGTGTGTCTTGTACTCTTTGATTGCTACATTAGTTTCCCCCAAAACTTAGTAGCTTAAAACAAATATTATTTATGATCTAATATTGATTTTGTGGATCAAGAATCTGGGAATAGTATAGCTGAGTGGTTCCAGTTCATGGTCTCTGGCAAGGTTGTGGATAAGACATGGGTCAAGGTTATAGCCTTCTAAAGGCCATACTGGAGCAGCTGGATTTTCTTATTGAAATGTTTGTACTATATTTAACAGCAGAAGGCCTCAGTTCTTATCATGTGAACCTATCTACAGTTGCTTGAGTATCCTCACAGTATGGCGGCTGGCTTCATCCAGAGTAATGATTCAAGAGAGAGCACATCGCCTTTTTAAGTCATAGTGGTTTTTACATTCTAATTTTGGCTTTCATACACCACTTCTGCCACATTTTATTCATGAGAAGTTAAGACAGGAGGTAGAGCGCTCTTTTAGGGGAAGGGAACTCAGTTCCACCTTTCAAAAGGAGATCAAAAATTTGCAGACATATTTTAAAACTATAAACATTTCTTTTATTTCATAATTATTATCATAATTACTTATGCAAATGTTTTCAGTTTGTTTCCAGGCATCCATAAAGCTTATGTCTTATGCTATATAAAGTTTCAGGGCTCTGGACAATGATCATAGCAAGTTAAGGAGGAATCACACTTTTTAAAAAATCTCCTACTTATTAGGCATATGTCTGACTTTAATCAAGTTATTTAACTTCTCTGAAACTCAGCTTCCTCATCTTTCAAGTGGGAATTATAATAGTTGGCACTGTTGCCAGAATTAAACAGGGATAATATAGGTGAGAGCACAGTGATTACAAAGTGCAACATGCATCTGTTAGTACTGGGCCAGCCAGGATGCAGAACTAGGAGCCCTGCCTCAGCACTGTAGTCTGAGTTCCAAAGCTTGCAACCACCAGCAAGGACTCTTTATCTTCTCTTTTCTCTGTCCCATAATATTTCCCAGGTTCATAACACAGTGTCCTGCACAATGCAGTGTTCAACAAGCATTTGTTTGCTCATGGCTGTCCCAGCTTCTTTTCATTTAGTGTAAAACAAGGGAAAGTTTTCAGGTGGAAGCATTTTACAAAATAGCATAGAAGGGAACTGAGAAGCACAGGAGGATGAATTGTTAAGAATACAGGTTCTGCAATAAGTCAGATTTGGGTGTACATTCCAGCTCTACCTCTCAGATGCTTTGTGAACTTTGCCCTCTAAACCTTGGTTTCTTCATCTGTTATGTGGGGATAATAGCATTACCTATTTGAGAAGGTTGTAGTAAAGATTAAAGGGGATAATGTAAGAGAAGCATCTAAAATAAGCCTTCCACGTAGTAAGTGCTCTATAAATGTACAGTATCCTTCATCTTGTGATTGTGATTATTATCAAATGGTTCCATCATTCCTAGGGGCAAGGTGTTCAAACCTATGAAAAAATAAAATCCTCCTACTTGCAAGTCCCATTTTGGCACACCAAGATGACTTGACTCCAGGAAAGAGTAATCACCAGGGTTTGTCTTGCCTACCTGGGTGGCTATCTATCTAAAACAGCCTGTCTGGTTCAAGCTATTTCCATTTGCTGTCTTTATGAGCCCAGAGGCATGCATAGCTATGAGCACAGTTCAGAAACTTGAAAAACAAACAATGAAATGTCTCATGCTTGCCACACATGTATTTTTCCTTCCATGATTTAGGTTGGCTGGTTCTAAGCCATAAAAGTTTATAATAAAAATGAAAAAAAAATAAAGAATGAATTTGCCAGCTTAAAGCCCTTTAACCCCACCCTCAAAACTTTCCGATTCAAGGTTAAGATGTGAACAAATGTTCCAACCAATATGTTCATGAAAGATTTAATAATTACTTTGCTTATGAAAGTTTAAACAGCTGCTTAAGTTAGTAAAAAGGCTCCCACCCAGGCAGAATAACCTGCTGTACTCACTAGGAAGGTTTTACAAATCATCAGACTATGTATTCAGATGAAAGACAGAGCTGCATTTGCTGCACAGCCTCTAACTATTCAATTATGTATGGAATGATTTTGTCCACCAGGTCAATCAGGTTTTGTATATTACTTAAACAAGGGTCTTGACAGCGTCAATGTTAAAGCAGTTTCCAAGGAGATTGCCGAGCTTTTCAATAATTTATTTTAAAAAAAACACACATACATGAAATAGGCTATGCCTTTTTCTCCAGGTTATTTTACAGCATAATTCCATGAAGACAAGGCTTATTATCAAATGGATTCAGAAAATATAGGAACTTACATCACATTCCTTAAAAATAGAATAATACCACTCTTTGGCCTTTCATATGTACTTTTTCCCTCTGCTTGGAATACACTCCATCCTAATCCCAGTCTTACAACCATTAGCATGGTTTCATTTTACTCATTCTGTAGGAATAAACTGAATGTCTCCAGAAAGTCTTCCTTGGCCTCCGGTGGTTGCTACTGAAATGAGCCCGCATCAAATCATGTCCTGTTGTATTATGGCACTTACAACCATCTATTGCAGTTGCTTATTTAACGGCCCATGTCTACCATGCAAACCCAGTGCTGTGAGTTTAATTCAAAACAACCAGAGTATTAATGGAGCTCAATAAATTCCTGTGGATTTAATGAATTAATTGTCTCAGTCATCCAAACTGGGGTTTCTCTCTTTTTCTCTCCTATATCCAATTTTAGCAACTCCTACAAATTTAATTTCCTAAATATTTTCTGAATCTGTCTCTTTTCCAATTGCTACTTCAACTATCTTAGCTCAAGAGCTATTACCTCCTGATTGAATTTCTGTCTTTGCCCACTCAAATGTATCACAGTAGATAGAATGAAGTAAAAGGCAAATCCACTGCTAAGCCATTTCAGCAACTTCCAGCTGTCTACAGGATAAAGCCACAGCCCCATCCCAGCACCACCATGGTCTTGAGGTGGCCATCCTATTTCTCAACTCCTTGCTTTTAAAACTCTCCCCTCCTTTTATAACCTTATTCCCCTTTTATAAACTCTCCCCTTCCTGAAAAAGGCTAATATCTATATCCAGAAATGCAAAATAACCTACCAACAAAATGTAAAAGGCGGGACTTGAATTCTTCTTTGTTTTCTAGTCATAGAGCTTCCTATCCAATGACTTGCTGAACCCTAGTGCCTGACATGTACCAGATAATATAAATGTCTGCTGAATTAATGAATAATAAGAAAAAAAAGACTGCAGAAAAAATTCAAAACATAACCTACCCTGTGGACCTCATTCCTCTATTCTACTGTTTCTCAATTTATGTTTTATGTTCAAATACTCTGTGAAAAAAAGGCTCCATGATCAAAATTTGGGAGACTATTGCAAAACTCCCTCTTAAAGACACCCAATGCATATCACTAGGTTAAAACATTACAGGCTTCAGAAGAGCCTGTTTAATTTTTTAATAGGAAAGTTTCTAACTGTATTTAAAAACAAAATTAAAATTAAAACTCAGTAACATTCCTACTCCATGAAATTCTGCTCTTCTTTAACACCCTTCTCTAATAGTACATGTAGTGTCCTATATCCATTCATGATAAAATTTATGTCTGACTACTTTTTTAAAAAATAACAACTAAGACCTGAAAACACAGAAGGAGGGTGGGGGCAGTGATACAGTGGGATAGACTGGGGATGCTGCTAGATGTTCAGGACAGAACCATTGACCCAGAGAGTCAACAGCAACCATGTTGAGTAGCCCTGTCCCACAGCAAAGAGAGAGAGAGTGCTCAGTTGAAAGTCTAGAGCTTTCATGTTGCTGTTTCCCACTGGTCTTCATAGTGCTCCATTGCATTTGAAATAATACTGACAAATGAAACTGAAAGTTTTCTTTGAATCCAAGAAAATAACTGTTATAGAAAGAATATGTGCATAAAAACAATTCCCCTCATCAAGGCCTTATCAGAATGCATTTAGATGCTATCAATCCCCCACCCTTGCAAATCCAAAACACTTTTCTTTTCCATACAGTCCTCTCAGAATATATTCTTGAATATATTAACATTTTAAAAATATTGCATTTCCTAAGAAAATCCCATAATAAGACCTAGGAAATCTCTGAGGATCAAATGAAACAGGCCAGCCCCAAGAGTCAACATTAGAGAATCCCTATTAGTGAGAAAGTCTGCAACAGGTAAAATGAAACTCTAGCTTCAGATCCATTTGCCCTCGGGTCAAGTCAGTTTGAGGACAACTGCTTCTCATATTACCTGTTCATTTGTTAGAAAGGAAAATCATGGAAGCATCAGAAACTAACCCTGGAAAGGACTGAGCGCTAAGGTCAGAGCAGAGTCCACCCTGTACTGGATGCTGCATAGAGGATGCTCTGGGGCAGCCCAGGCTTTATAAGAAACTTATCTTTTAACCAGTTTCCTCATCTAGTTAATGTACTATCACTCCATAGGATGTGATTACTGACCATGTTCTCTTGGGCAAAGGGTATACCTTAACTCTCTGCATTATTTTTTTTATCTTCTTGTGAATCTAACATTATTTCAAAACGAAAAGTGTTTTTGTTGTTATTTTTTGATGATGCGACTGGTAGAGGTATTGTGGCTTTGTCTGTGACCTTCTGCTAAACAGATGTGCCTGATTGGTGAGCAGGAGGGGCACGGATGGGACAGAGGAAAAGGGCGCCATAAAGTCATCAACATCACAGAACTGATATAGTCATCAGATCCTCTTCTAAAGGGACAGGGAATCAAAAAGGAATTGCCAATGGAGGGCTTGATTGAGAGAAGATGAGAAGGAGGAGTGGACCAAGGGTAGGTATTTTTCCCAGGTGAAATCCCATGGTGGGTGCTCTCAGGAGACAACAAGAGTCAAAATACATGAGAGCTCTTTGTGCCCAGGAAAGAGAAGCCAGGAGAAAAAGTCTCAGAGAAAGATATAAATTTCTCTTGTGTAGTAACTTGGTAAGGATGGTGCTGCTTATATTCTGAATCAATTCTACTACATTCCTCAGATTTAAACAGTATTCAGAACCCAGGCATAATGGAATTTCTTAGGCAAAGGAAGAAATGGGAGTCAGGAAACCAAAATGCTTCATATGTTTTCCTATCATGCATTTATGGCCCCCTTAAACAAAAACTTCTCGGAAGTTCTTTCAGTTTCCTCACCAGAAAGCCATAGAGTTGGTACTAGGATGGCTACTCTATCTTTCTAAGAGGTCTTAGGATCACCTCTATTGATTTAATAAAACATAAATCCTATTCCTGGCTGGCAACAAGTTTCCTATGAATTTTCAAACACAAAATAGTTCCTTAATGAATAGGGGTTCATTGCTATCACAGTGCCATGGAATATCATCTCAAAAGTTAAAAAAAAATCAAAACCTTACATTCTTTCCCTATGACTCATTCTAAGCCATGGACTGGCCTCAAAGATACCAGGGTGAATGTCCCTGAAAGGCCCATGGGTTAAAGGCTTGGTTCCCATGGTTGGCGCTATTGGGAGGTGATGGAACTTTCAGGAGGTAGAACCTAGCAGAGACTTCTTTAGATAGCAGGGGGGCTGCACTTAAGGGGGACTATAAGTCCCTGGTCTCTTCCTTTTTTCTCCTTTGCTTTCTGGCCATGAGGCAAGCAGTTTGCTCTGCCAAGGGCTCCCCACAATTGCCATCCAGCATGCCCACCAGAGGTCCAAAGCAATGGATCTGCCTGATCTTAGACCAGAACCTCCAAAGTAAATTTTTTTCTCTTTATAAGTTAGTTATCTTGGGTATTTTGTTACAGTGATGGAAAGCTGACTAACACAGATGATTTCCCAGGGAGAAAGCTATCTGAGAAAGGAGTTCATAGGTGAATGTCAGAGTTTCCAGAATCCAAGATCTGATAAATCCTGCAACACAATGAATACACAGAGAAGCCAGTTTCTGATAAAGTCAGAGTGAGAGAGAATCCTTATCTTAGAGCAGCCAAAATGTGCCACCATGGATTCTTTGGGAAAAGAGTAAGATTTATGTGTATAATAACCCTGTTCTCCTATGTTCGCACATTGAATCCCAAGGAAAAAAAAAGTATTTGTATTATTGGCATTTTGAAAAATTCTGTGGTAATTTATCCCAGGCTTATGGCTGGATTATGCAATAGGGTTTTGAATGTGTTAATACTTCATCAATCATATAAACACTTTTCCAGACCTGATATTTACTACACCTTTCTATGGTTTTTAGGCTAAAACAGAAACTTCTTTACATGCAAACTGCTCACTTTTATTCAGGTTCTGGGCATACACAGTGAGATATAAGGTACTGTGCTGGGTGTTATCACTGAAATGTCTCTCAGACACTGCCGGGTGTTAGCACATCTTCCTCCCCTCGTCTATCCTCAAGACACCCTGCATGTCCTACCTGCAGGTAGAATAATGGGAATTTCAGCTTCCTGTCTCCTTTTTAAAAGAGAATTTCCACTGCAACCAATTTACTCAGTTATTTAGCAGCACTGCTCTCTAGTTTGCTGTGGAACAAAGTAACAAGAATACTTCAGGGATAAATTAGTCAACCTAAACTATCAAAACCAGCATCATGTCCCTGTCAGCATTACTGATAATTACACATAAAGTTTAATGACTTTAGGAAAGTTTGCCAGAGTCTGGGAGAACTGAGTTCTCTCATTGAACTGTGAATGAACATTTTGTAGTTGGCCTAGGATCTCATCACACATTTCCTTTCCTCTTTTCTTCATTCCCATATCCCATTCATTTGTGAACAAAAACATACGACTTCTTCTTAATGGAAATACCACATTGAGATCCGTGTTTTAAAGATCCTTTGAACTTCATTGCAAAGAACAGGAGGGATATGAAAGAGATCAGAAGAAAACTCAGGAGGGTAATAGGGTCTTTGTCAGGGAAATAACAGCAGTAAAGGCAAAGTGGGAACAGTTGTTTTTTTCCCAAAAAAATATGCTGAAAGCAGATTGAACAGGATGTGATGCTTGACTGTAAGACAGTGATAAGGAGGAGGGATTGAAAAATAGCTTGAAGCTTTGTAGCTGTGCTCATAGATAGATATGGTTCATTTAACAGACACAAGAAACTAAGGCAAGGGGTGAGACAGGAGGGAGTAGGTGTGCTCAGCTCTAGACATGTTGAGCACATTCAGTGGTGACGTCCAATATGCCAAGGGACAGTCAATGTTCTAAAAGGGCAGGAAAAACGTCTAGATTTAAAAATGATCAAGATTAAGAAAATCCTCCATCCATTTCATTTTTACTTATTCTCTTCACTTTAATAAAACAAAATATGTGTTGATAAGCTACTTTATGCCAACTCCTGGGGTAGGCATTAGAGAAAAAGAAAAAAAATAAATGAACATAGTGTCAGTTCCCAGAGCATTTGCAAGCTTTAGTGGGAAATAACACTATAACAGGGACTCAAAAGTGTTGCGGTGAGGAGAGAGTTACCAGAGGAGGCTTCCTGGAAGAAGTGGCACTAACAAGGGATGAGATAGATGGTGCTTATTCAAGTCCATTAACCCAACCTAACATTTGAAGTGGGGGGATGATATGCTTGTCACTTGCCTTCACAGTCTATGTATCAGCTATAGGACAGATTTTCCCCAAAATACAGCCACACAGTCTGAACTTCACTATACTCATTTATATTCCTCCTGTGGAAATAATGTTATGGCTTCTTTGTGAGAAAACTTTTTTATTAAATTATTTATTTATTCTAATTTGTTATACATGATGGCAGAATGCATTTCATTTCATATTGCACATATAAAGCACAATTTTTCAAGTCACTGGTTGTACACAAACTATTTTCACACTATTCATGTCTTCATACATGTACTTGGGGTAATGATGTCTAACTCATTCCACCATCATTCCTATCCCCTTGCCCCCTCCTTTCTCCTCCCTCCCCTTTGCCCTATCTAAAGTTCCTCCATTCTTCCCATGCTCCCCTGCCCACTATCACCATTTTGAATCAGCATCCTCATATTAAAGAAAAGATTCAGCCTTTGGTTTTGGGGGATTGGCTAACTTCAATTAGCATTATATTCTCCAACTCCATCCATTTACCTGCTAATGCCGATTTTTTTGTCTTTTAATGCTGAGTAATGTTCCATTGTGTATATAAACCAAAGTTTACCTATCCATTGATCTACTGAAGGGGATCTGGGTTGGTACCACAATTTAGCTATTGTGAATTGTGCTGCTATAAACAATGATGTGACTGTATCCCTGTAGTATGCTGTTTTAAAGTCCTCTGGGTATAAACCAAGGAGTGGGATAACTGGGTCAAATGGTGGTTCCATCCCCAGTTTTCCAAGGAATCTCCATACTGCTTTGAAAATTGGCTGCACCAATTTGCAGTCCCACCAGCAATGTTTAAATGTGGTTTTTTTTTCCTGTAGGAGACCTTTTTTTTTTTTTTTTGAGAGAGAGAGAGAGAGAGAGAGAGAGAGAGAGAGAGAGAGATAGAGAGAGTTTTTTAGTTTTTCAATGAACACAACATATTTATTTTATTTTTATGTGGTGCTGAGAATCGAACCCAGTGCCCCGCACATGCCAGGCGAGCGCGCTACCGCTTGAGCCACATCCCCAGTCCTGTGGGAGAACTTTTGATAGTATACCTTTTATATCTTGGGAACAAAGTATTATGACCAATTCTTAGGATGCTAGTGAACATAATGATAGAGTTGAAAATTTAATCCTGAGTCCTGAGATCACTCTGAAATCATTCATCTACCCACCGGGAGAAGGTGCTACTCCTAAAGAATACAGAGTGAAGCTCTTGACAGAGACCAGAATCTTAAAATTTAGATTAACCCAGCAACTCTACTCCTAGGAATTTACCCAAGAGAAATAAAAGTGAAAGTCTACAGAAAGACTTGAACAAGAATATTTCAATAATGAACATGCTAAAAAGAACTCAGGAAAACTATCCCATTGACAATAGCCTCAATAAAATAAAATACTTGGACTAAATCTAACCCAGGAGGTGAAAGACCTCTATAGAGAAACTCTACAATGAAAACTACAGATCATTGAAGAAAGACATCAAAGACCTTGGATAGAAGTACCTCCCATGTTCTTAGATCTAGGCAGAATTAATAGTATCAAAATGACCATTTTATCAAAAGCAATATACAGATTCAATGAAACTGCCATCAAAATAGTAATGACATTCTTTACAAACCTAGAAAAAATCCCAAAATTCACATGGAAGAATGAAAGACCCAGAATAACCAAAACGATGCTGAGCAAGAAGAACAATGCTGGCGACATCCCGACACCTGATCTCAAATTATACTATAGAGCCATAGTAACAAAAATAGCATGGTATTGGCACCAAAACAGATATAAAGACTGATGAAATGAAATAGAATTGATTTCATCTCTCTCTTTAGAATGGCAATCATCAAGAATACAAACAGTAAATACTGGCAAGGATATGGGGGGGTACATTCATACATTGATGGTGGGACTGCAAATTCCACACTTTGCAATGCAGTGTGGAGATACTTCAAAAGGCTAGGCATGGAACTGCCATGTGACCCAGCTATCCCACTCTGGTATCTATCCAGAAGAACTAGAATCGGTATACTACAGTGCTACATGCACATCAATGTTTATAGCAGTGCAATTTACAATAGCCAAGTTATGAAAACAGTCCAGGTGCTGGTCAACAGATTAATGGATTAAGAAAATGTGGTTTATATGCACAATGGAATTTCATTCAGACTTAAAGAAGGATGAAATTATGTCATTTGCTGATAAATGAATGGAACTGCAGAAATCATGCTAAGTGAAATAAGCCCAATTCAAAAAGTCAAGGGTTGAATACTCTCACATGTGGAAGACAGAGCAAAATAAGGCACACGGCAGGGTGGGGGTGGGGCCTAAATATAGAAGGGAGATCAATAGAGTAGAGGAAAAGGATTGAGGGTGAAGGCTGCGAGATGCAAAAAGGGAGGAGCTGTGGAATGAAATTGATCAAATTATGCTATGTGTACATACATGAATAGATCACAGCGAATTCTACCTTTATGCATATCTACAAAGCATCAATTTAAACACAATAAACAAATAGAAGGAAAAGCAGTAGAGAAAAGAGAAAAGGAGGAAGAGAATGGGAGGGAAAGAGGATGTACTGGGGATTTAAATGAAGCAAATTATATTCCATGCATGTATGATTATGCCGAACCACACTCCACTATTACATATGCATTAACAAAAACATAAAAAAGAATATTCACAGACATTTTACTCAGAAGAGTCATAAACTAAACACCACCACATGTGTACCAATTGCAGAATGAAAAAAACGATTTGCAGTACAACCATACAATGAAATATTACTCATCAATTTACAGAAAGAAACAACAGACAGAATAGTAGGGATAAATCTCAAAAGCATTATGCTGAGTGAAAGAAGTCAGATATCAAATATATGGTTTCACTTATATATAAAACTGGTCTTAAAAACTAAAAAGAGCAAATTGAGCTGGGTTGAGGAATAGGTTCAAGTCATCCCAGCTGGAAGATGTTAGTGGCATTCAGGACACCGTCAGAGCCAACACTACCACTGCATATGGCTCTCAAGAACTCCTTTGCCTAAATGCTTTAGCCTCAAACCCTGACACCCCTGACTGCTCTAGTCTGAAGGTCCCAATAACTTACACTGACCCTGCTACCCACCTACCACTCATCTTTGGGGACAGAATCAGCTCACTCACCCAGACAGCTAATGATAAATAATCCTAAACCCCTAATCTAAAGAGGGCAAAACTTTATGTTGGAGCTATTAACCAGAGTTGGGGGATATGGTAAGGATTACACTTTGAGTCTAACTGTTCTGTACCTGGAATAGTCTCCCAGTTCTTCTGCTGTTACTAGTTTCCTGAAGGGACAAGAAGCTCAGCCTGTTCCTTCTCAACATTTGAGACCATAGTTTTTGTGGGGGGTGGGTACCAGGGATTGAACTCAGGGGCACTCAACCACTGAGCCACATCCCAGCCCTATTTTGTATTTTATTTAGAGACAAGGTCTCACTGAGTTGCTTAGCACCTCACTTTTGCTGAGGCTGGCTTTGAACTAGTGATCCTCCTGTCTCAGCCTCTAGAGCAGCTGGGATACAGGTGTGCACACTGCACCCAGCTGAAACTATAGTTTCTTACAGCTATTTGACTCCCTATGGCCAACTAAAATCTGCTTTTCCGTCATCCCTGTGGTCTTATCCCCATGGTTGAAGAACCCTAGGTCCTAGAAGCAGGTGACTTGAGAAGGGACGAAATGGGTTAAACAGAAAGATAATCTCTACTGCAACACAGCAATGCTCCATCCAGACCTGTGGAGAAGGCCAGCTCCTCCATCACCAAACACCAGCGTTAACTCTTTCTTCACCATCAAAATAGAAGCAAAAATCCTCCAAATAACTTTTTTAATTCTATTTATAGAACTTCAGTTACTACTAAAGAAGATTTTTGAACCAGATAACTTGTGAAAACTGTTTTATGCACATTTGATGTCACATGAAGTAAACTCAAATTCAGTGAGCCCCTGTGAGGCACAAACACTGGACTAGCCTTTCTGATGTACTCTATCTGTCTAGTCTTCATAGTAATCCTGTTAGTTCCATACACCTATTTGATTTTTACAGATAAATTCTCTAAAACTCAGAGACTTGCACCTTGCCTAAGTAAGGTATTTAGTATTCAGTTAGTATAGAGATTAGATATACCTCTAAGACTACTTAAAAAAATAAAGACTGGAAACCATACATAAACTATGGGCTAAACTCTGTTTTCATACGTACAATGTCCTGGATTTGAGTTTTTTCTCAGCCACTTACTACCTGTGTGGATCTAGGCCAGTGAGTTTTTCTCTAGATAAGTTTCCTTGCCTATAAAATGAATAAAATACATTCTATTTAATTGAGCTTTGAAAGATTAAACAAGATAATTCACAGAATGAACATAATAAGTATTAATTATTGATATGATCTCAAGGGCCTATCTGGCCTAAAATGGAATAAATATAACACATATATACAAATCCCACTCTGAGTGGTTCAGAGGTTGAATTATACAGTATGGATCTCATTCTTTCAATTTGTCCTGTCCTTCTCCAATGTAACAAAATTTTTAATGGGAATATAGATAGGTAGATGGATGGCTAGATTAGATAGATAGATAGATAGATAGATAGATAGAGATTTTCAGCCTTTAATAAGTCTATGAGGACCATTTCCACAAACACGGTCTCTCTCTCCTAGGTAATCTCTAAAAGTGCAAACTTGACCAGAACACCCTATTCCCAGACAACCCAATCCCGTTCCTTCACATACCTGCTCTGGATACTTGCTCCCCGTGATCTCTGCTATAGTGTTGAAGGAATCAGTATCTGGGTAGGTCTTTGCTCCCATCCTCAGATGAATGACAATTTTGTTCCCATGAGAAGCCATTCTAGACATCATTTCTGCATCTTCCACAGTAATACAGGCTGTTGGGATCTTAGGCACATCATCCTGGTATTCCTGCATTCCTGTGTGAGGACTTGGGAAGAGAAGCCACAGGTTACCTTGAAAGTGAAAATGGACCTGCATATCAACCTTTGACTCTCATATGGAGAGTAGGAACAGTAGGCAGTATTGGTTTGTTTTTGATGTGAGAGTAAAATTTTTACTTTTCATTTAAAAATAGCTTTAACATTTCAATTTCATAATCATCTCACTAAAAACATGGAATTAGTTTTGATAAATTGGATGATCAAAAGTTGCAAATTGCCATAGGCTCTCAAGGACATTAACAGTGCTTTCATGATCAAGAGGAGAATACATGTGAACAAGGGAATAAGGGAGCTCTGAGGTCCATCAAGGGTATAAACCAGAAGATTCCCATGCTTGGAAGAACACTGTCAGCCCTGTATCACTGACTGGAACTGGGGCTCTTCCTTTCCAGGGGAAGGTTCAAATATAAAACCCTGTGTTTGGTGGTAGAACACTGCACAGGAAAACTGTAGAAAAATATGTGGGGAAATATTTGTGTTCCTATGAGGAAAAGGCTGAATGAACCTAGGTCTGGATGCCACTCAAAATACTTCCACTGGAATCTGTTAATGTACTGTCAATTCAACCTCTGTATCTGCCAATGAAGTTTGTCAAACTCATTTTCTAAAACTGCATATTCAAACTGTCCCTTTTTACAGCTGGGATACAGCTTCAGACCCTCTCAGAACACAGTTCCTCTCATACCAAGACCACAGCCCAGCTTCTACATGCATAGCACAATGTTTTAGTCTGTTCCCATGTTCTGTTGAAAAGAAGATAAAAGCCTTCTAACTTTTCTTCCCCTATTCACATATTTGTCTCAGGCTGTTTCATATGTTCAAGGGAGCCCCCTCCTCTAGCCACATCACGTTTCTTTCTGTGGATGAGAGTCTGAAACTTCTCTTCCAAAGGAGTGACTCCTAGCCCCACACACAAACACAATAATCCTGTTTTATATCTAACCACTTTCTTGATGTGACTGCTTTGTTCTTACCATATTTCAAGAATCTATTTACTTAGAGAAATTGCATAGCAAAATGGTTAAGAACAGAAGCTCTGGAATAAAATTATCTGGATTCAAATCTGATCTATGCCATTGAATGCTAACTGGCCTTGGGAAAATCACCCACTTTTTTGTAGCAGGAGCTTCTTCTATTAAAAACAAAAGGTGATAATAGTAGTAGGTATTTCATAGAGTTATTTTCAGACTATTTTACACAAGTAAATTTATTTTTCAGTTATTTTATTTTTTTCAGAAAATTTATGCAAGTAAATAACTTACCCTGGAACATAGTAATAATTCAATAAATGTTAAATATCTATTTTATTAACTAGCTTATTACAAATCCCTGCAGAGACTGACTAATCTCTAGTCATTAACACCATCTGAATATACCCTCTATGGATATTCCCTAAATTTTGCCTGCAAACTTTATTATTCATCAAAAGAAAGACAAATTACTTATAAGCTCAGAATTCAGAATAGAGATACCCTGAATCTGAATGCCTGCTTGAGACTGTGTGTCATCCATTCCAACTCCTGGTTCAAGTTCTGGCATCACCAAACCATAAATCTTGGTTCCAGCTTTCTCTACCTGTATGGCATCCAAGCAACTTGGATTACTTCTTTGTTTTCCCTCATCTATAAAGTGGTGAATAATATTAGTATTAATCTCATATATTGCTATGAGGAATAAAAGATAGTATACACAAAGGATTTAAGACAGTTCTTGGAACATAGTGATTACTTAGTAAGTTGTTATTATTTCTTCAGTACAGAGTTTTCTCACTGAGTTGATAGAATGATTAATGAATTTGAAAATCACCTTGCAACATGTAGGAAGACAATCTAAATATTTATTACTCATATGTGATGTCTGGGATTTGACAAAGTCTCCTTGTTCTCAAACTCTCTTTCTCAAGAGAAGGCTCTTTAAATACTGTTTCTAGACTAGTCTGTACTAATAGGTTATGGACAAGAGTGTATAAAGAGAAATAGTGACTCATATCTGTACCCACTGCTCCCCTGGGAGAAACAACACTGAAAGGCGTCTTTAGCCATGATTCTAAATTCAAAATATAAAGGCCTTTCAATTTTTTTCTGCAACTAAATACATCTTCCAGTGGTGAACCCATCATTGTTTAGTATAAGAGGACAAAATGAAGAGTCAATAGTGTTTTTTTTAGAACCTTAGCCTGTCACTGTAGTGAAATTGTCCTAGAGGAAACAATTAGAATAACCACCACCTTCTGCCTTCATTTATTGGCTCTGCAATGTAACAGTAGCAAAGTGTAAACTACCAAGGAAATTATTTTTAAAAATCAAGGTAAAAATTGCATAATCATCTAAGTAGATGCAGAAAAGCCATCAACAAAAGTCAACATCCCTTCATGACAAAAGCCCTGAAGGCACCAGATATAGAAGGGTCTTATGTCAACATACTAAAATCTATATAGGAAAAACCCATAGCCAACATCATACTAAATGGGGAAAAAAACTGAAAGAATTTCCTCCAAAATCAGGACCAAGACAAAGAGGTCTGCCTTCACCACTCCTCTTCAATATAGTGCTTGAAATATTAGCCAGAACAATTGGCAAGAGAAGGAAACAAATGAGAGCTGAACAGGAAAGAAGTCAAATTAGCCCTATTTTCAGATCATATAATCCTAAACTTAGAAGACCCTAAAAGTTCCTCCAGAAGACTTTGAAAGCTGATAAACAAATTTAGCAAAGTAGCAGGATACAAAATCAACATACAAAAAAATCAATAGCTCTTTTTATTCTCCATTTATGAACTCACTGAGAAAGATATAGGGAAAACAATTTCATTCACAACAACAGCTTCCAAGAAATAAACCTAAACAAAAGGGTGAAAGATTTCTACAATGAAAATTACATAACACTGAATAAAGAAACTGAAGAAGACACTAGAAGATGGAAACCTTCCCATGTTCATGGATCAGTAGATTCTTATTGTCAAAATGGCCACATTACCAAAAGCAATCCACAGATTCAAGGCAATCCTCACCAAAATACCATTAACATTCTTCTTATAAATTAAAAAAATCCTAAATTCATATGAAAGCAAAATAGATCCCAAAGAGGCAAAACAATCTTGAGCAAACAAAACAATGTGGGAGGCATCACATATTTGATTTCAAACTATACTACAGAGCCACAGTAACAAAATCAGCATGATACTGGCATAATAAGAGACACACAGACCAATGGGATAAAATAGAGAATACAGAGACAAACTCACACAGCTATAGCCATTTGATTCTTGATTAATATGTCAAAAGATATGTCGAAGAAAAATAGCTTCATTAACAAGTGATGCTGGGAAAACTGGATATCCACATTGTAGATAAAACTAGAACCCTCTCTCCCTCACCTTCTATAAGAATAGACTCAAAATGGATCAAAGAACTAAATACAAGATCACTAGCTTTGAAATGTCTAGAAGAAAACACAGGAGAAACACATTGAGACATAGGCATAGGCAATGACTTCCTGAATAGTACTACAATAGTTCAGGAAATTATAGCAAGACTGTGTAAAGGGGTATGCATCAAATTAAAAAGCTCCTACAGAGCAAAGGAAACCAATAATAGAGGGAAGAGATAACTAAAGAGTGGCAGAAAATCTGTGCAAGCTACTCTTTGAACAGAGAATTAATATCCAGAATTATATCCACAACCTAAAAAATATAACACCAAAACAAACAAACAAACAAACAAAAAACTCAAATAACCCAACCAATAAATAGGCACTCTCAAAAGAAGACACTTAAGAAACACAAATGGCCAATAATTATGTGAAAAAAAATGTTCAACATCTTTAGCCATCAGGAAAATGCAAATAAAAGATACACTGAGAATGCAAAAACAAACAAGCAAGTAAACAAACAAACAAACAAAAACAGTAAGTACTGATGAGGATGCAGGGGAAAAGAAACACTTGCACACTGTTGGTGTGAATGTATAGTCACTTTGGAAATTAGTACAGATGTCACTAAAAAAAAGAGAGAACTATCATATACTCTAGCTTGATATATACACAAAGGAATTCATTTCAGCATATCAGTTCACCCATGTTTAATGTGATACAATTCCAATAACAAGTTATTAAATCAGTCTAGATGCCATCAACACCTAGTACACTTGTATACTCAGTCTCTCTCCCCATCCCTCACTCTCTCCCACTATATATATATATATATATATATATATATATATATATATCAACTATAAACAAGAACGAAGTAGTGTCATTTGCAGGAAATGGATGGGATCAGAGATCACAATGTTAAGCAAAATGAGGCAGACACAAAAGGGCAAGTATCATGTTTCCCTTATTTGTGAAATCTAGAGGGGGAAAAGATATAAGAGTACCTTAAAGACTTGGAAAGGAGAAGAATAGTGATAAAAAGGAGGGTTGGGGGAAGCTAGAGAAGGTAAATATGATTAAAGTGTGTTATTTGCAGATACAAAATCCACACTGAAACCTATTATTCTATAAATTAAATGCAAATGCACTAAAAAAAGAACATTTGAAGATTAATACTAATTCTTCATATAAATACTTCCAATAGCAAAGGAGGGAACACTTTCCAACTCATTCTACAAGGTCACTTTGTCTATCAAAACTAGCCAAAGACACCAGAAGAAAATAAAACTACAAATCAATAAGTCTCATGGATATAAATGTAAGAAATCTCCAATAAAATGTCATCAATATATGAAGAGGATTACACAGTATGACCAAATGGTAGTTAACTCAGGAATGCAAGGTTAGTTTAACATCCAAAAATTAATCAATATTACCAAAATAATACCAAGTAATATATCACATTAAAATAATGAAGGAAAAAAATCACATGATCTCCTCAATAGATGCTGAAAAAGCATTTGACAATATCTAAAATCAGTTCATGATGAAAACACTGATCAAAGACTAAAGTTGAAAAGAGTTAAAGCTTTATTCACAAATGATATGAGCTATGTTTATAGAAAATCTAAGAAATACACACACACAAATATATATAATTAACAAGTTCAGCAAGGTTGTAGGCTACAAGATCAATATACAAAAATTAATTGTACTATGGTGTATTTGTCACCCACACAGTAAATTACTACAAATAAATTTAACAAAGGAAGCATGAGGCTTATACATTGTTGGAAACTGTGTTAGGTTTTTTGACCAAAATATCTGACAAAAACAACTTAAAGGAAGAAAGAAAAATTTGTATTAGGGCTCACAGTTTCAGAGGTTTGGACCATATTTTGGTCAGTTCCATTGCTTTGGACCCAAGTGAGGCAGTCATTGTGGAAAGGTGTGGTGGAGGAGCACTGCTCAATTATGTGGCAAGGAAGCAGACAGAGGGAGGGAAAGGGGTCGCAGGAAAGATGAACTTTTCAAGGACCACCCCCGTGACCCACCTTCTATAGCCACACCCTACCTGCCTAGTTCCCACCTAGTTAATCCATTCACACTAGGGTGAAATGGTTAGGTTGCATCTTTCATAATCGTATCACTTTACCTCTAAATATTCCTGGATGAACCCAGAAGTTTTAGGGGAGATACCTCCTATCCAAGCCATAATAAGAACTAAACAATATTGTTGAAATAAATTAAAGTTCTAATAAATGAAGAAATGTCTGATATTTATGGATTGGAAGGCTTAATGGTGACACTCCCCAAATTGATCTAAAGATTTAATGCAATCTCTGCCATCAAAATTTCTTCCATTTTGAAGAAATTGACAAGCACATTTTAAAATTCATATGGAAAAGCAAGGGACTCAAAAGAAATTTGAACAAAAGAATAATGTTAGAGAACTCCCACTTCCAAATTCCAGAAGTTACCACAAATCTATAGTAACCGAGGTGGTGTACTGGTATAAGGATAAATATATAAATCAGTAAAATAGAGTTGAGACTCCAGAAACTATAAAATAGTTAATAGATTTTTCAATAATGATGGTAAGAGAATTCAATGAGGACAGAAAAGTACTTTTAACAAATTGTGCTGGGCTGATCAAATATTCTTAAGCAAAAGAATAAAGCTGCAATCCTACATCACACGATGTACAAAAGCTAATTCAAAATGAATTATAGACTTAAATGTGAGAGCAAAATTTATCAAACTTTATGACCTTGGGTAAGGAAATTGTTCCTTAGGTACAATATCAAAACCACAAACAACAAAGGAAACAAATAGAAAAATTCAACAATTACAATGTGAAACTTTTGTGCTGCAAAGGACACCACCAAAGAGTAAACAGACAACACACAAAATTGTAGAAAAAATTTCGAAAATCATATATCTTCTATGGTAGTTTAATTAACGAGTTCAGCAAGATTGTAGGATACACGATCAATATACAAAAAAATCAATTGTACAGTACCTCAAACATATAAAGACCTCTCAACAGCTCAATAATAAAAGACAACCCAATTTAAAAGTGAGCAAGGAACTTGAATAGACTTTGTCCAAAGAACCTGTCCAAATGCCTTTCAAGCACTTGAAAGATGCTGCACATCATTTGCCACAGGAAAATGTATTCAAAATCACAATGAGATGGTACTTTACTCTCACTAGGGTGTCTGTTATGAAAAAGATGGATGAAAGCAAGTTTTGGAGAGGTAGGGAAGAGGTTTTAACCCTTGTACATTGCTGGTGGGAATGTAAATTGATATAGCTACTTTATCAAACAGTTGGGCAGTTCCTCAAAAAGTTAAAAATATACTTACCATATGACTCAGCAAGTCTATAATTTAGTACATACTCAAGAAGAATAAAAATACACATCCACACAAAAATTTGCACACACATATTCATAGCAGCATTATCCACAAAAATCAAAAGGTGGAAACAACCCTAATGTCCATCAGTATAGACATACTATGGATTATTATTCAGCAATTAAAAAAATAATGATCTGGTACATGGTATACCATAGATGAACCTTGAAAGCATTATCCTAAGTGAAAGCAGACAGGTACAAAAGACCATCCATTGCAAAATTCCATTTATATGAAATGTCCAGAACAGGTAAATCTACAGAGATAGGAAGTAAGTTTTAGGTTGCCTATGGCTGGTGGAGAAGAGAGGAACAGTGAGTAACTGTTAATGGGTATGAGGTTTCTTTGGGGGATGATAGAGATGTTTAAAATTAGATAGGATGGTTGTGAAACTCTGTAAATATATTAAAAACCACAGACTTGTGCAACTTAAAAAGGCAAATTTTATAATATGTGAATTAAATCCCAAATACAATTTCTATTATAAAAAGCAAAATAAGTTTAAGTTTTCAGATTTTTAAGAAGAAAATTCTGGTGTCTTTCTCATTCATGTTCCTAGGGCTGGGGATATAGCTCAGTTAGTAGAGAGCTTGCCTTGTATGCATAAGGCCCTGGGTTCAATCCCCAGCACCACAAAAAAAAAAAAAAAAAAAAAAAAAAAAACAACCCTCCTTCCAAGGAAGTGGCTTATAAGATGTATAAAAGTGCCTGCTTATGCCTGTGTGAATGACAATAGATCCCAGATATAAAATAAATGTATGACAAAAATAGATTTAAAGCTTTAAATCAGTTCACCAAGTTTTATTAAATTGCTTGTGTATACTATGAAAAGTGACCTTATTTGAAGACAGTTGAATATTTTCCTTTTATCTACATAAAGTAGTGCAATGTTTAAACAAATAAGTGAATTTCCGATCTAATTACTACACATCAATCAAACTACTTTAACACTACTCACTTCTGACTAGCTCTTTATAAAAGATACCAGTTTGTTTCTGAGTCTTTCTAAAATTCAAATCAGTCCTTGAAACTGGGAGTCAACTTATATGGTAAGCATCCAACAAGAGGACAATTATTTACCTCTATGAAGAATGTATAGGTTTTTCAGGGGCATAAAATATATGGACTATGGTAAACTTATTCACAACACTATGAAGCTTTGAAGTGCTTTTTAAAGAGAAGATCTCGAGGTGGGAATGGCTGTAGGACAGTGCACTTCAGAAACTAGTCTTGTGCTTCTAGAAGGTATTTTGGCTTTTTTGTTTTTTTCCTTCTTCTTCATTATAAGAGTAAGTAAGGAACATTTACTCTCTTTATTAGAAAGCCCTGTTTGACTTAAAAATCCTTATGAAAGATGGACATTTGGGGGGCTCTTAGGAATATAAAATGCCCTAAACATTTAAAAAATATATTTAAAATGGTAATTCTCTTGGAAGAAAAATTACAATTGACATTATTAATTTTTTTAAAATCTAGCACCTTTAAACAAACTCATCTCAGACTTTTAAACTGTCATCAACCACAATAAGAGTCAATCCATCTTAAGCTTTTATACTGTCAACAGCACAAAAGTAAAAGGTTCATTTACAACGTACTTTCACAAAGGGGAAATACTGAACTATTGACAACTTGCACAAGTAAAAGAAAAGAAAAAAGAGGAAAAAAAACCCACTCAAAAAAGAGGAGGTGGGACCATGGTTCATTGCTATCATCTACAATTCAGTTGAAATGGTAAAAGAAAGGAAAAGTCAGACTCCTGAATTCTCTTCCATGTGGATGACAGAATCCATGTGTACAAAACCCAGCAGACACATTAATACTTTATGTCCTACAGCTCCCAGTAAGGAGACTCTCACACACCGTGCAGAGGATGTAGCTTCCCAAACAGCCAACACCACAAGAGAGTGAGAAAAGGAATATGGTCAAGATGCTGAGAGGATAAAACTGATTCTTAAAATCTACAGCACATAGGAAGGGTTTTTAGCTTTTTTCTCAATCACAAATGTAAAGAGACTCTTAGGAGGTAACTCCCTATGAAATATATATAAAAGAAAATAAAAAAGCTAAATTTTTACACTTAATATTTTGTCAGCTAGAAAGCACTGCATAAATATTTGTTTTTGTTAGATAGTCTCTAGACCAAACTCAGCATCACAAAATACATTAGTTTCCCTGTTTCCTTTCTGATTATGTTACAATTTCTGCTTATACTTGTTTTATCATCTTAATTTGTCTTTCCCCCTTCATTTTCTCCTTCACTATTCATCATTTAAAAAGAAATATGTACTTATGTGTAGCAATATTAAGCAAAATGAACACTTATGTTGGAATAACAAAAATATTAAAATAGATGATTTCTTTAATAAATATAATAATAAATCTATGGAGAAACACAAAAATCTTTTGGTAAGAATAGTTTGCAACCTTAAACAAAGAAATGCTCTATCTGTATTATCAACTATTATTCTCAGGTTCAGCTCCAATGGGAAACCATTGTAACTGATTAGTTACAGTACAAGGTACCTTAGCTAACCCAGATCACTGTCTTCTCTTTCAGAAACATCCTAATTTACCAGGGTACTCAACTAAACTATATTTCCCTCATCACCCTCTGGGCCCCGATATCCTCCTGTTACAGCAGGACTGATCATGTGACTCAGCATATATTTTTGGACATGAGGCAGGATAAATATACATGAAAAATTTAACATTCATTCTCAACTGAAACTCTTGGGATAAAAGTTGGAATAATTTATTTCATTCTTGACATGAGGAAAAATAAAGTATCAGTTAAGTGCTTAATGAAGAAACACTACAGCCACGTTTTCAATGTGTTCCATCATATACTAAACTTAGAAAATCTTACAAGGCAGCAAAAATTCATGGTTAAATCATTTCATAAGATCCTGGATAGTGTTTCCATTTAGGGGAGCCATGATAGATATTAGCCTATCATAAGCTCTAAGAAAAAATATAGTTAAGAAGCATCATTGACTAAGCATTTCCCAAACTTAATTGAACATAAAACCTTTTTTACACACACTTTTATCATTCCATAGATTATCTGAGTTATAACTTTGGTCAAATGTCAATTCAGTCTCCTTTAAGAAGGACCCAGAGCCAGGCACGTTGGCACATATATGTATTTCCAGTGACTCAGGAGACTGAGGCAGGAGGATCTCAAGTTCGAGGCCAGCCTCAGCAACTTAGTAAGGCCCTAAGCAACCTGGTGAGACCCTGTCTCAAAATTAAAGGGCTAGGGATGTAACTCCGTGGTAAACTCCCCTAGTTTCAATCCCTGGTACAAAAAAAAAAAAAAAAAAAAAAAAAAGGAAGGACCAAGACAAGAATATAGTTTGTGACATTCCAATATAGCTTATTGAAATAATGCTAGCAACAGCATTTCCAACTCTCCCAGTGTAGTGATCCCTCTACTCTCTCCCATTGCCAGAAAATAAATTCTAAACCTGTTTGTAACCTGGCCCCGATTTGTTTCTTCCCCCAGCTTTTGTCAATCCCCAGATGAACCCTATATTTTCCCAACAGATGTGGATGTCATACCATTCTCAGAAGAGTCCTGTCTTCTTATCAGCAGGGAATCCTGACACACACTACAGCTGTGCCTAAACCATTCCCTCCCCCTGGCAACACCTGGATATTTTCCTTCAAGTTTCAACTAAGTGGCCCTTCTTCTGTAACACCTCTGCAAACTATCTGGACAGAATTGGACATGGGCTCCCCGGTCTACTCCTGTGCTTCCCTCCATCCCTCTGTCTACAGCCTTTAGTACATTATATAGTAACTATATCTTTTGTTATGGTTTGAATCTGGAATGTCTCCCCATCCCCCCAAAACTTGTGGGTTGAAGTCTTGGTCCACAGTGTAACAAAGTTCAGAAGTGGGATTTTAGAAAGGGAATGGATCAGAAGGCTCTAACCTCATCGACAGATGAATCCATTGAAGGATTCACAGCTGAATGGACCATTTGTGAGTGGTGAAAACTGTAGGAGGTAGGACTAGTTGAAGAGAGTCGGTCCTTGGGGATGTGCCCTTGAGGGATATCTTGGCCCCTTTCTTCATTCACTCTCTGCTTCCTGGCTGCCATGAAGTGGGCAGCTTCCCTGAACTGTGCCCTTCTGCCATGATGTTCTACCTCGTCACAGCAATAGGGTGGTCTGACCATGGGCTGACACCTCTGAAAATGAGAGCCCAAATAAATCTTTCCTCATTTAGGTTGTTTTTCTCAGATATTTTGTCATAGTCAATGAAATGCTGATTAACAATTTAAAGATCGTATCCTACATATGAGTTTCTCAAAAGCTAAGACCTCTTATAATTCTTCATATAGTAATAATTTATAGGATTTACCATACTCTGAGTATTTATAGTTTCTACCATATCTTTATGTTCAACAAATACATACATGCTTAATGTATTTGATAATGAAGTGTTTCCAGAGAGTAAGAAATAAAGAATGTTTTAAATAAAATACTTGGGAATCAACCTAACAAAAGAGGTGAAAGACTTATACAATGAAAACTACAGATCCCTAAAGAGAGAAATAGAAGAAGATCTTAGAAGATGGAAAAATATACCCTGTTCATGGATAGGCAGAAATAACATCATCAAAATGGCGATATTACCAAAAGTTCTCTATAGGTTTAATGCAATGCTAATCAAAATCCCAATGGCATTTCTTGTAGAAATAGAGGAAGCAATCATGAAATTCATATGGAAAAATAAAAGACCCAGAATAGCAAAAACAATGCTAAGCAGGAAGTGTGAATCAGGCGGTATAGGGATACCAGATTTCAAACTATACTACAGAGCAATAGTAACAAAAACAGCATGGTACTGGTACCAAAACAGGTGGGTGGACCAATGGTACAGAATAGAGGATACAGAAACCAATCCACAAAACTACCACTATCTTATATTTGATAAAGGGGCTAAAAGCATGCAATGGAGGAAGGATAGCATCTTCAACAAATGGTGCTGGGAAAACTGGAAATCCATATGCAACAAAATGAAATTGAATCCCTTTCTCTCACCATGCACAAAAGTTAACTCAAAATGGATCAAGGAGCTTGATATTAAATCAGAGACACGGCATCTGATAGAAGAAAAAGTCGGCTATGATCTACATACTGTGGGGTTGGGCTCCAAATTCCTCAATAGGACACCCATAGCACAAGAGTTAACAACTAGAATCAACAAATGGGACTTACTCAAACTAAAAAGTTTTCTCTCAGCAAAAGAAACAATAAGAGAGGTAAACAGGGAGCCTACATCCTGGGAACAAATCTTTACTCCTCACACTTCAGATAGAGCCCTAATATCCAGAGTATACAAAGAACTCAAAAAATTAGACAATAAGATAACAAATAACCCAATCAACAAATGGGCCAAGGACCTGAACAGACACTTCTCAGAGGAGGACATACAATCAATCAACAAGTACATGAAAAAATGCTCACCATCGCTAGCAGTCAGAGAAATGCAAATCAAAACCACCCTAAGATACCATCTCACTCCAGTAAGATTGGCAGCCATTAGAAAGTCAAACAACAACAAGTGCTGGAGAGGATGTGGGGAAAAGGGTACACTTGTTCATTGTTGGTGGGACTGCAAATTGGTGCAGCCAATTTGGAAAGCAGTATGGAGATTTCTTGGAAAGCTGGGAATGGAACCACCATTTGACCCAGCTATTCCCCTTCTCGGTCTATTCCCTAAAGACCTAATAAGAGCATGTTACCGGGACACTGCTTCATCGATGTTCATAGCAGCACAATTCACGACAGCAAGATTGTGGAACCAGCCTAGATGCCCTTCAATAGATGAATGGATAAAAAAATGTGGCATTTATACACAATGGAGTATTACTCTGCATTAAGAAACGACAAAATCATAGAATTTGGAGGGAAATGGATGGCATTAGAGCAGATTATGCTAAGTGAAGCTAGCCAATCCTTAAAAAACAAATGCCAAATGACTTCATTGATATAAGGGGAGTAACTAAGGACAGGGTAAGGACGAAGAGCTAGAGAAGAAGATTAACATTAAACAGGGATGAGAGGTGGGATGGAAAGGGAGAGAGAAGGGAAATTGCATGAAAATGGAAGTTGATCCTCAGGGTTATACAAAATTATGTATAAGAGGAAAGGAGGGGTAAGAGAAGAATAATACAAGTGGAAGAAACGATTTACAGTAGAAGGGGTAGAGAGAGAAGAGGGGAGGGGAGGGGAGGGGGGATAGTAGAGAATAGGACAGACAGCAGAATACATCAGACACTAGAATGGCAATATGTAAATCAATGGAAGGGTAACTGATGTGATTCTGCAATCTGTATATGGGGTAAATATGGGAGTTCATAACCCACTTGAATCAAACTGTGAAATATGATATATTAAGAACTGTGTAATGTTTTGAACTACCAACAATAAAAAAGGAGATAAAATAAAAACTCACATTTAATAGAGCAAAAAAAAGAAAAGATTAAAAATAATAATGATGACATAATAGCACAGAGAAAGAATATGACACACATAGCTAATTAAAACTTACTGTACAAAATATTTTGAAGAGAATTGACCAAAACTATATCCACATTCTACTTGGTTAGAGGTTTGACAAATAACTCCACAGTGGTTCATCCAACACCATTTCCAAACACTTTCTCTTTTACCCTCCTCTACAAAGTTGGATAACTAGACACCCATTTTTCCAGCTTCCCATGCAAGTAGAACTTGGGAATATGATGTGGTTCAGACAATCAGATGGAGGCAGAGGTAAGATTCAAGGGAAGAGAGGTTTTGCATACTCTTCTCCCCATCCTGTTTCTTCACTGCTTAGAAAAAGGGTGGAAGCCTGAAGAGACAGCAGCTGTCTTACAACCATGTCAGTGAGCATGAGGATGAAGGCAGGGATGGAGACAAGACAGAAAGAGCCTGAGATTAAAGCCTCATTCATTAGGTGCCCAATGTGATTCACAGTTAAGTATGGTAAATAAATCCTCATGCCTCTAAGCCATGGTGATGCTTAATGATCAACAAGACTGGGCCCCAAAGCTCTCAGATATTTGGTCAATCATTAAGCTGAGCATGTTGGTGAGGGTGTTCCTGGTCAGGATTAGCCTTTGAATCAGACTGAGTAAAGCAGATTTCCCTCCCCATATGGGTGGGCCTCACCAATTAACTGAAGATGTGGTTAGAACGGAAAGGCTGAATAGGAAGAAACTCCTCCTGACTGACTGTTTTGGGTTGGGATCTGAGTCTTCTGCTTTCACACCGGAACTTACAACATTGGTTTTCCTTGTTCTTGGGTCTTCAGACACAGACTGGAACTGCACTATCAGCTCTCCTGAGTCACCAGCTTGCCAACTGCAGATCTTGAGACTTGGTCACCACCTTCGCATGAGCCACTTCCTAAAGTAAATCTCTTCCTTTCTCCTTTCTGCCTCTCTCTCTCTCTCTCTCTCTCTCTCTCTCTCTCTCTCTCTCTCTCTCTCTCTCTCTCTCTCTCTCTCTCTCTCTCCCCCACACACACACACACACAATTGGTTTTGTTTCTCTGGGGAACACTGACTAATATAGTCTCCACAAGGCCATAAGTCAAATTGTCTTTTATTTGTAGCCAAATATATCCCTAAAGTTTGTAAAGACCGAAGTAGGTATGTCAGTGCATTAAATATTTTAACATTAAAAATAGTAAACTCCTTTTACAAAAGTATCCTATCAAGTAAACAAATCCAAATTAAAATTACCATCAGAACCATTCCATCCTAAGAAAAGAAAATATAACAATGTGTAAACTGTGGGGGAAACTGCACATATACACCATGTGTGTAGTGCTGTAAGTTAGTTTGATCTAGAGTGAGATTCTACCAATATCAAAAACCATAAAAATTCTTAAATGACTTAGTTCTCGCTATTCTGCTTTAGAGAAGAAACTCTTTTGACAATTCCACAGGAAAAGTGTCCTAAGATGTTTTCTGTACCTCTACACAGAGATAAATGTGTAAGTTGAGGAGAAATCAAACAGAGGAACTTCAGGAAAGGGAGCAGTAAAATGGAGGGCTTCTATATCATGTGAATAGCCAAAAGCAATACACAGAATCATGTAGATGTAATAATATTAGGTTAAAAAAACACGGAACAGTGTGCGCATGATAAAGATTGAACTTGAATTTGCAGTGGTGTACTTGGGTTTTTGAAAGATGACAGTCATCCTGTTAAACCATAATCAAGCAAACTGCAACACTACCAATAAATGGAATTAAATTCTTAAAAGTGTGTGCCACAACCAGTAAAAAACCAGGAAGCAAAGCCTGAAGCTATCATAGTAGCAATTGAATTCTTGAGATTCTAACTTGCAGGCGTTTGAGCACCTGTGGCAAATTAATAGAAATATGTCTGTTGAAATTTCTTTTCTTCCTTTCTTCCACCATCAGTTATAGGGTATGTGTGCCGCTAAATCCTTTTGTAGCATCAACCCAGCGATGTACAGTCTAGGAAGAATTACAAAGCTGATATTTTCTAAATGCCAATCATATGTGTTTAAGGACTCTTCTACACATCTGGTGGTGTTTTAACTGTTTATTCATATTTGTGTCTATCTTCTTGGCCTCTGAGGCAACAGATACATATTTTAGTCTTCTAATCTTTACAAAAGTCACATGTGAGATCTCTGTCCCACACAGTGATAGGGAGGAGCACATAATTAATTCTGAAAAGACTGCTGGCACAGGTAAAACTCTGTGATGTACTCAGTTACTTCAAAGCAAAGAAAGAAAACAGTGTCTACAAACAGCATCTGTGCATCATTAACAGCATATTTGTTTAAATGATATATTTCCATAAAATAAAAATGGATGAATTTTTATTTAAAACTTCCCTCCCTTGGCTTCTTTTTTAAATGGAATCTCACTATGCTATTATGACTGGCTTCAAACTCCTGGGCTCATGAAATCCTCCCGCCTCAGCCTTCCAGGTAGTCGGGACTACACGTGCATGCTGCCATGCCCAGTTACCTTGGAACATTTTAAGCCTTAGTTTGGTATCAAGTTTTCTTTCTTATTATTCTTAGATATTATGAAGAAATCTTCTGCTCAAATATGTAGTGAGTTTCAAATCCCACAGACTTAAAGATGGGTAATAGCATTGTTCCCTGGACCGCCCCCGCCCCCAAAGCATACACCATCCCATCAAAATCACTGAATCCTACAAGGAAATGTTAGAGTCCCAGGCAGAGCAGTTCATAGAATATTCTAAATCAACCAATGACAATAATACCGAAAACTTGCTGAGCTTTTGTTACTTGCCTGCCTCATGTCTGTGTTATCTTGCATTGATTCATTCACCAGTAAGACAACCCTATGAAGTACTGGCTTATATTGCGCCTCTTTTAGAATAAACTGAAATATAGGGAGGCCAAGTCTTAGTTCCACAGCTAGAAAATGTCAGAATTAAACCCTGGAGACCTGGCTGGAATCATGCTCTTATCTCTACAGAATCAATACTACATTGACACTCATCACCTTAGTGATGATGAAGCTGATTACAGTTAATAGCAATAAAAATAACTAATATTTATTGAATATCTGTGACACGTGATGAGCTAAGCAACTTCATACATTACCTTAACTTATTGATTCTGACATGGGTGCCAAAATACCTATTTCTGAAGTGAACTCAGAGTCCATGAAGGGATCAATTGATTGCTCTGAATAAGAAATTATGAACTTTGAAACCAAGAACAAATTTTCCCAATTTTAAGGGACCCTATTCAGGCCCAAAACATCTTGGTCTCTTTTAAATTCCTTCTGACAGACAGACTGAAAGAAACAATACATTGCAATGCAGAGCACTTGTACTTGCCTGAAGATAACACATTTCATAAGTGGTGATGACAGTCATCATCATTCATATCATGCATGTACTTTTATATCCAAGTATCATGCAGCACTGTATTTATTTACATATTTATACCCATTTTCACTTGTCTTTATTTTTCCAAACCATCAACTCCATCAGAACAAAGATGCTATCTCTTATAGTTTTGTGGATCTAGTGTCTATCTATAGCACAATCTCTGGTCCATAATAGGTACTCAGAAAACATTTACTGAATTAGGCAATCTGTGACCTCTAACACCAACTTTCTTTCACCATGCAGTCATCTCCTTGACCTTTATTTTTAGCTTTTCTCCAGGCAAACCCTACCATTTACAGATCATGTGCTATGTGTCAGAATATCATGGAGAGCTTGCTGAAACAGATTGCTGGTTCCACCCTTTAGAATTTCTGATGTAGTAGATAAAGCTAGAAAACTTGCATTTCCAAACAATTCCCAGGTGATGCTAATGCATCACACTCCAGAGTTCTGGAGAGTTCAAGCCTTCACCAGAAGGAAGTATTATTTCAGGTAGGTCCTTATTTGTGGCAAAAGAGTGTTCTCAACAGGGTATTCACTTCTACAGCTCATTCACACACACATATATATGCATTTTGTGTGCACAACTAATGAAGGTACCTTGAAAGAATTTGTTGCTGCTCTCAAGAAGTGACACGTATTTGATGGCAAGCATGATTACAGTGTTATGGATTTCATGGCTATAGTAACAAATCTACTCAAACTCACATAACAGGAGGAGTGTTATCCCTCCAAAACCATCACTGCAGTAGGCTCCACAGTTACTGCAGCAATTGCCCATTGCTCTAAATGTTTTGGGAACTTTTCCCCTGAAATTGCCTTTAGAGCATTTGGCAGCCTTCCAAATGGTCTACATGGAGGCATAGTTTGGCACTTCAAAATTAGAATTGAAAAACAAATCAAAGTATGATGAATGAATGATATGGGGTCTAAACCAAGATACATTATAAAATAATGAGACCAGTTTTTACTGTGCAGCTCATCAACGGGTTCTAAAGACAATTTCAAAAGAGAAGTATTAGAAATGTTTACCACAGTGGCACCTATATTGGAAAATGTTTAGCTTTAGAAGATATTTATGCAGAAATACTGATTAGATGTACACATTCTAGCATACTTGTTTTAAGATACTTTTAAAATTATTTATTCCAACAGTATTTAGAAAAAAGTGGCAACAGAATATGAACTCAATTATAAGAAAATAGTGGTATGTGTATGGCATTCAATTCCAATGGAATTTTTCAGACTTTAAAATGTTAATTATAAAAACTAGAAAATTACATGAAAGTTTTGGTATAGAGAAAATGCCTAGTTGCATGTAAGCTTGGAAAAGCAATATAAATTTTGTGCACAAGAAATAGAAAAAATATGGGATAATACAAATATGTCAGAATGTCAGAGGAAATGACAGAAGTTTCTTCTTTAAAACTTGACAGGAAAGAGCAAATAAAGGATGGTAAAGTCATAACAGATGACTGCAGCCACCAAAACCACATTTTGAAGAACATATTATCACAAGAAAATGGTTAAAACATGTTCCAAAATTTTGAATATTTTTGTACCCTAATTGTGTGTAGATGTAAATTTATACATCAAAACATGACTTGAAAAAACAATGGAAGAAAACATAAAAGTGGTTTTCTCTGGGTGGTGGATCATGAATGATTTTTATGTTCTTTTTTTTTACTTTTCTACATTTTCTAAAATTGTAAGGGTAAATATCACATTTATAATCAGAAAAATGTACGAAGCATTGTAAAGCTAAAAAAAAAATATCACACTACATGATGTTCTTAATTGAAAAAGAAAAGCTGGACATTCAACTGCCCCTCAACCTGACTATAACACATCAGCTCTACTAGTGGCTGTTCTTCCCTTTTCCGATTGCTGTCTCCTGTAACCTTTTCTTAGTTTTACCCTGATTAATAGTGATGAGTTAAGCAGAAAGATTTTCAAAGGATTAGATTTGCTACTGAGTTCTGAGGAATGAGTGGGTGTTCATCCATTTTGCATATTTTAATTAATAATCTGACTTAAGAAATTGATGTTTTCTTTCAAAGAGAAAACACTGTTAAGGTAAAATAGAAGAGCAAAGGGAGGTACAAGAAGCAATGCCAGGAATTCAGTGTTCACATGAAATTCCACAAAACAGACTGAACTCTTGTCATGTGTCATGGAGAAAATTGGTGATGATAGGTAATGAGGTTTTTTTTTTTTTTTTTTTAAGACAGAAGGGGTGGGGATGGAGGGCTATTGGGTAGCTTAAATGTAATTTAGTTAAAGTAAAATTCTTTCATATAGTACTTTGAAGTAAGCAAATGTATTTTTTTAAACACAAAGTCAAAGTATAAACAAGACATTAGTAAAATGACATTTTATAAACATCTGGATAATGTGTTCATAAGGCCGAGGCCTCAAGAGTCAGGAATCAGATGGCAATAATTCCAAATCCATCACTGATTACAACATTTTCCAAACATAAAAACGCTAATACTTTCTGTGGTTTCAGATTGCACTGGAACATTCTGTAAGATTAAATACATTTCATAAACACAGTGGTGAAGTATATAACCTTAAATTTAGAATTTGAATTTTAAAAGTATGGGATATGTAAAATCATCCAAAAGTAGATGAACATGACTCTAACAAAATTAGTTATCAACTGGAGACTATTATTTCTAAATCTAGAATTATAATGTAACTTGTGAGAAATCGACACCTATCAATTTTTTGAATCATATAAAATGTCATCAAATATCTAATCAATTCTTCATAACTTCTGACTTTTCATGTAATTCTGATTTTAAATAACAAGATAGATGTAATTTTAAAAGTTATGTTCCTAGTTGCCTTGCAAGAATATTATATAATCTAACAGGTTTCATTTGCTGAGAAATTTTCCTGAGCTACCTGGTATAATGGCTTAAAACTGCCAACAACTGGCTGATCTTGTCATGAACCTTTTGCTTTTATTAAAAATAAAACATTAATTCAATCTGTGGATAAGCACATTCACCAATTACCAGAATTTAATCATTTGGCTACCAGATTGACTTTGGAAACCAAAAATTACTAGCTCACTAAAAGGAATAAAAAGAACTCATGAGTTAATGGATTCTGGCTACTTGATCATGCAATTAGAAATGTTAAGTCAAAGAGGTATGAAGGGAAGGGAGGAGGATGGGAATAAGAAAAACAGTGGAATGAACTGGATATAATTTTCTTATGTTCATATATGAATATGCAACCAGTGAAACTCCATATTATGTACAACCTCAAGAATGGGATCCTAATTAGAATAAGTTATAGTCCATGTATGTATGATATGTCAAAATACACTCTACTGCCATGTGTATCTAAAAAGAACAAATATAAAAAATAAATTTAAAAAAGGAAATTTTAAGTCAATTCAAAAGTGCCTATTGGCATGATGGATCCCACTATTATGTATAATTATAAGGAACCAGTTCAAATATAAGACAAACATGCCTATTGAAGCTTAACTAAGGTAGGTTCTGTGTTAGGTGGTAGAGAGATGGGCTACATCCATAAACAAAACAAACGCCATTCCTATCTTCTAAGAAATCAAAATTTCACATTTTTGCAAAAGCTTGAGATTTATATCCAAGACTATATGCCACCCTTGGGGTCCCTGCCGTGCTCCCTAGGACAGACAGGCATGATTGATATATAAATCTCTATATGTATAGCACTTAGTATTCACCCCAGTATGCTTATACACAGTAGGCTCTTAACATTTATTAGACCCTAGGAGTATTGGAAGGATAAGTTGGAAGGAATCTGAGTCCCAGAGAATGAATGAATGAATGAGTTGAAAAAAAATACAATATATTGTTTCCATTACTATGTGCACTACTGGGAAATGATAAATTTAATACACCTTGAATTTAGGAAAAAATTTAACCTCTCCTTCTTACCTATGCTCTACCAGTTCTCAAACCCCATGGGCCTATTTAAAATCAATATCATCTGAATTTCTAATGAAGTCCGACAAGGAATCAGTCACACAGCAACTCTAGAGAAAACTCAGCTTAAGAGGCAAGGGCATGTTGCAAACCCTCCAAAGTCAAATAAATTGAAGTTGAGTGGAATAGGAATTCAATACATGGCCACCCTCCACAGGATAGCTTATTGACCAAAGACACCAAAAAGGGTTCTGCTGGGCTCCTGCCGAATTCACTGGCACAAGGAGTGAGACACCTGGGTACACCCTTCCTGTGTGCTGCTCAATGCTGTCAAAATGATGTGCAGAGCCCCCTCCTCTGCTCTTAGACAGAGACAACTTGGTGGTTTAATCTCAGTATTGCCTCTGTATTCCAGACAGACTCACAGGGTCTCACTAAGTGAGAAAGTTACCCTTTTCAAGTGCTCAAACTGGAAAGAGCTTTGCTGTTGTTTGTGGAACTGTTGATTCTCTTTTGAATCTTACAGAGCAGGACCACCTATGAACCAGTAAATCAAGGAAAAATCCAATTTTGACATTACCAGTATGACTGAGGGCTCAAAACCAGGCTAAGCCTCAGATTCTTCATTCATAAAATGGGAAGAATCCTTAGGTCAGAGAACTGCTGGGTCTTCAGAATACCTTATATGCAAAATGCCTGGCATACTGTAATTGACAAATGACAACCAATGACACCATCATTATTGTTCTACTTTATGGGGCCACCAGACTCCCTACACATCCAGGGTCCCAGAGTTCACACATTATACCCTAGCTTCTAATCAAGCTTTTCTTCACAGATCCCACTCCATAACAGAGCTCCATTTTTTAATTATTTTATTACTATATTGATATCAATCACCACACCTAACATTTTAATTGTCTCAGAGTTTGCTATGCATGTTCTTATAAGTTTTCATAAATCTATAAAATAGGTATCTGTTTTAATCAGCTTTCTCATCATTGGGACCAAGAACAACATAAAGGAGGAAAAGTTTATTTGGGCTCAGGGTTTCAGAGGTTCAGTTCATGGTCAGCCAACTCTACAGCTCTGGGAACTGAGGTGAGGCAGCACATCATGGTGGAAGGATGCCAGGAAGAAAAGCAGCTCAGACCATGGCAACTAGGAAGCATAGAGAGTGCTCTACTCATCAGGGATAAAACATAAACCCCAAAGGCATGCCCCCCAATGACTTACTTCCTACCTACTTACACCTTACCTACCTATAACTATCACCCAGTTAATCTACATCAGTGTGGACAGTAACACAACTTACTGTGATCATGAAGACAAACAAGAATTATGCATGCTATTAAAACATACCAAATATGACTTGTTTGTAATTTTACTTGAAGCCAACACCAAAGCTGTTCACGAGTTCTCAGTCTTCACAGTTTGTCATTCATGCAGCATGATCATCTGCTTGCAACTTTAAAAGCCATTAAGTAACTTTCCAACCAAAGCCATCCATCCTCCATGGAATTCCTTGGTAATTCTGTCATTGGCACACTTTAGTGTGCAGCTGTTCACCTGAGAAGAGTTTAACAAAGCTGTAACTAAGCATTAAAAGTGAAAAACCTTTCAAACCTTTCCAACACTAAACAAAATAGCACTATATTCACCTTCACCAGACAACTCTTCCTACCCAACTTCACTATCTCAGTTACCTCCTTCCCCTGTCTGAACCAACCAAGCCAGGGACAGCCTTCATTATCTTTTTTTTTTTTTTTTTTTTTTTTTGCACTCTTTTAAAACTTCTATCCCTTGGAAATTTCTTCCCCTACCAGATACTCAACTGTTAGAGATATTTAAAATCCTGGTTCCCACCCCCCATGTCTAACATTACAACTCAGATCTCTCTTCCAAGTTCCCAACACTTGATTACACTCACCTGATATCTCCACCTGGGTTGAACACCACCTCCCTTCCCCTAATCCAAACATGTTTCTTTTACTGCTATAACTGTGGTTGGTTTCAAATCCTAGGAACAAAGCTCTTAGTAATTTATTTCCTTCTTTCTTGAATTGGATAGAATTAGAATCTGCTGCAAGTCAAAGAATCTCAAAATCCCAGAGGTTTAAACAAAGTTATTAATTTCTTTCTTTTTTTCTGTTTTTTATTGGTTGCTCAAAACATTACAATGATCTTGACATATCATATATCATACATTTGATTCAAATGGGGTATGAATTCTTATTTTTACCACGTGTACAGATTGATTTCTTAAGTGGAAATCTGGTGGAATTTATTCTAGAGTTAGCATGACAATTCTGCTACATGAAATTCTCTTGGACTCAGGCTCCTTCCAACTCATCCCTCCAATATTCCTTGGGTCCAAAATAGAAGCTGTCTCTGGACCAAGATGGCAGATGACCTAAGTAGCAGGACAGATGAAATGATGACAGAGACAGAAGCAAAGGGCGTGTGCTAGCCTCTTTTAGGCTGAGTTGTGAGGGGGAAATAAAATCCATTATACTGAAGTTTTTTGTTCTGAACAGAACAGTCAGATAGCTACATACAGCTACAAGGAAAATAGGTCTTTATTTTAAGTAGTCATGTTGCCAGTTAAAACTCAGGGTTTTTATTACTGTGAAGGGAAAAAATCACAAATTTTCAGATGTCTGTCACCATGTTCCTTATCTAGTGGTTCTTATCCTCAGGTCTTATCTCTACAATGAAACTCGCATCAGTATTGCTATCAGAATAAAATTTCCCATTTTATATCTTAATCATATCACTCCTAGTCAAAAGTTCTCAATGACTCAGAAATTAAATCTATATTCCTTAACTACCTTCTTAGGACCACCCCAAATTGGGTCACAAACTCTTTCCAGCTCTTTTCTGATCTTATCTAACACACTGTACAAAATTGAGACAGTCTATTGACCATAATAATACTACCATTTTTTGAACACCAGGGGTTTACATAGATTATGAGCAATTCTCCTTCTCTCTCTCTCTCTCTCTCTCTCTCTCTCTCTCTCTCTCTCTCATTGCTTTCTCTCCCTTTCTTTCTCTGTCTCATACACACACATGTGCACAAAATCATTACTACTGTCCTCATTTTTAAGATGAAAAATCTGAGACTCAGAAAGGTCAAACCAACTGTCCCATATTAAATTAAATCACTTAGGCCCATTTTATAAGTGCAAAGGCTTGGATTTGAAGACACACTGTGTTATCTCAAAGTATGTTCTTTCTCTGCATCCCCCGCACCCTGTAACACACTGCTAGTTATCAAACAAGCTGCCCATGCTGTTCTCTCACCCAAGATACCTGCATCCTTCCTCCCTGCTAAGATGCCATCACTCGTTGACATTCAAATAATCTTCTATAATTGGTTTAAAAATTCACTCCTTCATGTAAGTTTCTCTGAATTGTTTGCCTTCTCTCCCTCTACCCTCCTTCCCCAAACCAAAAGCACATTTCCCCCTGCATGTTTATAGTATTTTGTTTTGTTTTCTTTCATTTAAAGTCTTAAACCTATTCTATCTTCTATCCTGGTTGGCTCTATCCCAGCCTGCCCTTTCTGAAGATTTCTTACTTCCAAGTGCCAGCCTGTGTGCTGGTCACACACATGCCTGCTCTGAGAAACACTGGCTGCCCGATACTCTGAATAATTATCTAACTTTTATTTAATGAATTAATTTGAATTTAAACATGCCCTGCTTGACTAAGAACAGGATCATCTGTGTTAGATGTATCCTTGTACCCTGATGAGCATGCTCTCTGCAAAGAACATCTGATCCAGAATTAGCAAAGGGAAGTGAGAATGTGAAGAATTGGTCACACCTCAGCAATATTCTTGTCATGTACTTATGTCTTCAGGGTCACGATGTACAAATGGAGAAGCAGAGACTCTTGAAGGTTTAGTGACGTGGACAATCTTCCTCAATCCTTGTTCCTCTTCCCCCTTCATTCAAATTTTGTCCTCTCAGTTCTGACCTCATCCCAATAACTTCTTGTTCTTTTTACTGCTCTTCCCAATTTTCTGCTTAGTCTTAGTCACAGGTTCTAAATTACTTATAAAATGAAAAAGAAACCTAGACATACACTTTTGCTCCTAATTAGAATAAGTCTGCTTAGTTTCTACCTTCTATATTTTGAAATGCTCATTGCTTCACATTGCACTCTACACAGAACACATGATGCAGCACCAACAAGGATATCACAGTTTGGTTCATATTTCTATCACCAATGCGAAGCCTAATGTTATATACATAGTAGGGATTTAACTGCTCTTATAAAGAATGAATGAATGAGTCCAGGAGGAAAAAAAATGCTTTGTTTCTAACTCATAGTCCATTACATGTCAAAGAGTTGAACTTGTGGCACAAAAATCAAAACTCTAATTTTTAATTCAAAATAAACCAGTATTTATTACCAGGATGCTCACAAATGAAAATTCATTTACTAGGTTTGAAAATAAGCACTATAGGGTCTTTCTTTCGTACAATAGAGAATGTATTAAGGCTGCCTAAAGCTAAGCTACTGAAAAGAAAGAAACGAATAAGGAATTTTACTTTACTATTTTAAGTAGAGTACCCAGAGGCCTATCTACATCCTACCTGATCAGCCAAGAGCTTAACTCATCCGTGGAGTGAAAGGAGACCTGGGACAAACATCTCAGCAGATCCACCTAGGAACTGGAGGAGCTCCTACAGGCTGATCACATTTGCACACTACATGTTCACTGGCTCCAATTCTTCCCATTGCTCAATATCAATAAATGACCTCTAGAAAAGGCACCTCTCCATTCCCCATGCCCTGGCAAGGAACTGAACTCCTACTGAGCCACCGAGCTTTGGGGATTTGAAAAAGGTATTCAAATACATGAGGGAACCACCCAAAGGATTGATTTTAAAGCAAGCACATGGGGAAGTCATTAATATGAATAAAAAGTAGGCCCCACAGCTTTGACGCTATGGCCAGTGTTCTCTCTGTGCAATAATAACTAAGCTTTTCAACTGGGAAGTTGCCTGTATTGAAAATACACTCCACATAGTGATTTATATATTTTTTCCTACTGAATGTCTCCTCAGTGCCTGCATCAGTTTCCTGATGTCTTAGGGAATGTGTTGAATTCTTGAAATCCACTACATGATCATGCAAAACATGCAAAACTTCCTCAGGAGGAAGAAGAGCACGGGCCACATGGCAGGTGAACCCTCACTGACTCAGGATCTATGAGAGTTAGAGCCTCCCCATGCTCCCAGAAGAACTGCTTGGTACTAGGCTGCAGCTACTAGACTAGAAACACATGCGAGAAATACAAAGTCCAATGGTCCATTTTCAGAATATATTGTTTAGCATTAACTGGGATGTAAGACTCTATTCATAGCCATTTTAACTTTAGGCCTCCCCTTTGTCCACACCAATTTTTAAGTTAGCCAATCACATAGATTGTAACCCAGAGCTTCTCCTATCAGAGCAAGGGACAACACTACATTAGGGATAAAAGCAAGAGGACTGTCCTCCCTGCTGCCTTGCTAACCAGTGCCCTAGCACTTCCTTCTGGCAGAAGTAAAGTTTTCCCTGCCCACCCACTTTTGAGCATATGTTTGATTTCTTGCAGCACCTCTGTATTTCTAATACACACCTAAAAAGTGTTGGTTTACTTGAAAGGAAGCATCAATCCCTGGAGAATAATTTGGCAATCTCTTTTAAAATTTAAAATCCATAAATTTCAATGTAGATATCCCCAATATTAGTAATTTTTCAAAGTAAGAGCACAAGATGCATGTATCTTAATTTTAGTTGTAAGATGATAACAATGAAACTTTAGAAATACTCAGTATGTCCATATAGGGAAATAGCTAAATAAACTACAGGAGATAATATATTATACAATGAAATAATCTGCAGAAGTTAAAACAATGAGGGGAAAGTTCTCCTTCTGAGTATAATGAAATTGTTCATGGCAGGCCAACATTCCCCATAAAAAAAAAAAACTTAAAAACTTAATTAAATTACAAAAATCACGTATTTAAAGTCATTAGAGAGTTACTGAAGTAAAAAAGACTAAAAAAATAAAAAAGTTTTAAAAAAGTATAATTCTGAAAGGAAAAGATCTCAGAGGTGAGCTAAGGACAGTAGTTACCCACAGGGACAATGGAGGATGGAATCAAGACAGACCAGACAGAAAAAAGCTGCTGGGACAGAGAAACTAGCAGATCCTCTGGCAATGACAGAGGACATCAGTGACAAAATTAAAGATTTGTAGGGCATTCTACACAGAGTTGGTCTCCCTATTATTTGTCAAGTTCTGATATTGCATAGGATAGAAGAATAAACAGCTAAACCAAAATCTGCTAAAAGCAGACCAGTATTTCCAAATTCTCTCAGTGCTCAGGAGACAAAGGCTAACAAGGCTCTTATTTAAAAGTCCTGTAGAGGGTAGTGGTAGAGTGCTTTTCTAGTATGTACAAGACCCTGGATTCCAGCCGTAAATGTAGCATCACAAAAATAAAAATAAATAATAGCCCTGAAGGAGTTCTAAAAACAGAATCAGAAGCAGTTTGAGTCTTACAGAAATTGCAAACTGTTCTGATGCAATTTAGTCTGCCTTGGATTAGGTAAATCAGTCCCTCAACTGATATGTCCAGCTGAGGAAAGGTAAACCTATGTAACCATTATAGCCTTTTAAAACAATGCCTGACACTAAAACAAAAATCAATATACACAGAGTCAGAAATATGTAAATAATAGTCAAGAAAAAAAATAAAAAGAAATGCAAACAATGAAGTAGTGCTATATATATACTGGTGTATAAAGATTTGAGTTAGGTAAAAGCACAAAACCACACACACACACACACACACACAATTGTCTGATACATGGAGAAAAAGTCTGGAAGAATATATATCAAATTCATATCATTCATTTAATCTAAGGATAATGAATAGAATAGGGGCGGGTAAAGGATAATCAAGGGAAATATATATCTGTGTTATTTAAATGCTTTCATTTTTTAACATAACTGATTCTCAAAACCAGTTAAATGAGTCTGTCACCTTGGAAATAGGGAGATGTGCATAGCTGTCTGCATCAGGGGAAAGGAGGCACTGATCACAAGAGCTGGGAAATAGGTGAGCCAGCAACTATTCACCTTGATAGGACGAAGGAGAGAGGCTTGTGGGCGCAGGGTGAGTGGGAGACCTCTGCCTATTAACTGCCCCCATAGTGGTGATTTTAGTCATATTCATTTTGTTAATATAAACTTGCAGTTGGATAGGGAGGGAAAAAGGAGTAACAGTCAGAATATCTGACACTGCTATGCAAAGAATTCAGAAGTTAAGCTAGGACTCAAAAACCGAGGGTAAAATCAAAGTAGGTAGAAGATGACCTGATAAAAGCAAACACTGATACGTGGACCAGTCTTGATGAGGCCTGACACAAGACAGAGGAGCCCTCAAAATTAGGATTGGAGGGAAAATGCACAGAATGACCCCTAGTAAGACCTGGAAGTTCCCAAGAAGAATTAATACCTCCCTCCCCTTTTTCCCCACAAGACTTCTTATTTCTCTTACTAATCGTAGCGCATTCTTTCTTGAGATCCTGTCTTCATGCACACAGATTCTCTGCCCTCACTTAGCACTGTGTGCCCAAAAGGCTGACAGCGGTACAGGATGGGGGTACCTCAACGTCCTGCCTCATTCCTACTGGTGTCCTCATGGAGTACAGCCTCTACTCATGCTTGTGCTCTAAGCCACTGAAGAGGCCTCTGAGCATGATATTTATTAGCAAGAAAACAACCAGACATTCGCATTGCAGGCCATCATTCACTGAAAGAATTAATTTTGAATTATGAATTGAAGAACTACCACCTGCTTAGCATTTTGCTCCACTCAGTTTTCTGCATCCTAGAACTGCTGCAACTCATCAGTCCAGTCTGATTTCTGATCAGCGCTGCCTTCCTGAACCTCCTCAATGGGTCAGCGGTTCTGAGTTATGATGAACACAGGGACAAGAAAAGCAACAAGAAAGCAAACCTTTAGGAACAGTTCCCAGTGGAGGACCAGAATATGGAAGGCATGTGATAAATATTTATCGACTACCTGACAACCAAAATGTCTTTTCTGGATGAAACGTGGACAGGAGTTGTAAAAGGGTGACTGAATGCTGCTGTGCTACCAAAGTATTCCACACTTACTCCAGTTAGGGAAGAGTTTTCATTGTTCATTTTGATAGCTCACCAACAAGCCAGTGAAATTTCTCTGATTGTTCATCCTCTTCTGAGGATGAGACTGCTGAAGGGCAAACAAAGCTCTTTTGAACGTCTTCTGTTCAGAGCATATGCGGGGGAAGAAATGACCTCCTAAGAGGAGGTCTAAATGTAGGAGAGGAGGAGGTGTGGAGTTTCTGTTGTTGTTGCAACTGTTTTTTAATAAACATGCAGATGCTCCTCCTATCCGTCTGGACATTGCTTTCTGGCATTCCAAGCTTCTTGGACTTTGTTTATTCCCCTGAGAGATTTAATTCTTCCTCAGTGACCTTGAGGCACTATCTGTTGCTAAATTGCAGCAAGGCTGTGTGTGGTTGTGCAAACCCATAGGTGGGCTGCCCATGCCTATTAAAACAAGAGCTAAGGGAGCAGTTATATCCCAGGCCTGTTCAGGCAGAGGCCCATGGGCCTAGCCATTGCCAACCCACACAGGAGAGAAGGAACTTGGCCAATTTCCCTAGCACGTCATATCACACAGGTAAAATAGGTACTGAAGGCTGGGGTGCCCGGAACCAAGCCTGGATCCCAGGATGACTAGACCACTTGTATTTCCTGGGTACACACCAGCTTCTTAGCACCATACAAAGAATATAAGACCCTGCCCTTGCTCTCCTAGAAGTTAGGGTCTATAAATACATGTAGAGCAATAGCACTAGAGGAGTTAAACACCCTCTTTGCCTTTTTTCAACCCAGCATTTACCAAGATCTGAAACAACTTGGTTGTGTGTTTATTGTCTATCTCATAACCATGGAGCTCATGTCTGTCTTGCTCTCCTTTGTATTTCAGGCTTAGCACAGGCTCTGTCCATACTCAGTCAACACATATATCCAAGCATTCAAGGTACCAGGACTGTTCTAGATACTAAGCCAAAGGCAGGAAACAAGATAAGTAAGGATCCTAATCTCCTTGTACGTATAGCCTGATGGGAGGAGACAGATAGCAAATAATACATAAAATAACTGCAAATAAAAATAAGTGCCACTAAAAAGTACAAGCCAGGAGTCAGTCTGGAATCCTTTATTCTCTCACTCCCTATATATCTAATCCATCAGTGAGTCCTGAAGGCTCTGCCACAAAATAGCCCAATCTGACCACTGCCCATTGTCTCTGCTGCTACTACCCTAATAAAGCTACCATAATTTTCCATCTGAACTCTTGTAAAGCCTCATAAATGTTCCTCTGACTATCATTCCTGTTCCCCACAATCTACGTCCCATCCAGTGGCCAGTGATCTTATGAAATCAAAAATTAGATCAAGTCACGCCTCTGTTTAGAGTCAATTTCCATTAGGATAAAATGCGAGTTCTGAATCAAGGTCTCTATGGCCTTCCATGAGGATCTGACTTGCCAATCTCTGCACCCCTCCGCCTCTCTCTGCCTTGCTCCCTCTGTTCCAGCCACACTGGCTTTCTGTCTATCTCGAGGCAGGCCAAACAGTTCTCTTCTCTGAGCTGTATAACCTCCTCTTTGCCCACAAGGTTCTTCTCCCAGATCTTGGATGAACAGTTTTCTCTCATCATCTCAACACTGAGTGTAATCTTCTAGAAACATCTTCCCTGACCAACATAACTGGTGTAAGTATCCCCTGTTCCCAAGTCAACACTCTGCTCCATCGCCCTATTTTGTTTTTATAGCACTTACCACTATCTGAAATTACCTTTTTTTATTTGCTTATTTAGTTTCTGTCTATCCCCGTTAGTATATAAAATGCATGAGAGAAGGGACCTTGTTTATTATTCATAGTCATTGTTGAATTCCCAGAACAAATAAATAAATGAGAGCAACTTTTTTTTTTTTTTTATTGTTGGTCGTTCAAAACATTACATAGTTCCTCATACATCATATTTCACAGTTTGATTCAAATGAGTTATGAACTCCCAATTTTATCCCGTATACAGATTGCTGCATCACATCAGTTACCCTTCCATTGATTGACATATTGCCTTTCTAGTGTCTGATGTATTCTGCTGTCTATATTATTCTCTACTATCCCCCCTCCCCTCCCCTCCCCTCCCCTTTTCTCTCTCTACCCCTTCTACTGTAAATCACTTCTTCCATTTGAATTATCTTGTCTTACCCCTCCTTTCCTCTTATATGTCATTTTGTATAACCCTGAGGATCGCCTTCCATTTCCATGCGATTCCCCTTCTCGTTTCCTTTCCCTCCCACCTCTCAACACTGTTAATGAAAATCTTCATCTCAAGCTCTTCGTCCCTACCCTGTCCTTGTTTCCTCCCCTTATATCAGAGGAGTCATTTGGTATTTGTTCTCTATAAGTTCAATGCAATGCCAATCAAAATCCCAGCTGCATTTCTTGTAGAAACAGATAAAAGAATCATGAAATTCATATGGAATAATAAAAGACCCAGAATAGCAAAAACAATACTAAGCAGGAAGTGTGAATCAGGCGGTATAGCGATACCAGACTTCAAACTATACTACAGAGCAATAGTAACGAAAACAGCATGGTACTGGTACCAAAACAGGCGGGTGGACCAATGGTATAGAATAGAGGACACAGTAACCAATCCACAAAACTACAACTATCTTATATTTGATAAAGGGGCTAAAAGCATGCAATGGAGGAAGGATAGCATCTTCAACAAATGGTGCTGGGAAAACTGGAAATCCATTTGCATCAAAATGAATCTGAATCCCTATCTCTCGCCTTGCACAAAAGTTAACTCAAAATGGATCAAGGAGCTTGATATTAAATCAGAGACACGGCATCTGATAGAAGAAAAAGTTGGTTATGATCTACATACTGTGGGAGCAGGCTCCAAATTCCTCAATAGGACACCCATAGCGCAAGAGTTAACAACTAGAATCAACAAATGGGACTTACTCAAACTAAAAAGTTTTTTCTCAGCAAAAGAAACAATAAGAGAGATAAACAGGGAGCCTACATCCTGGGAACAAATCTTTACTCCACACACTTCAGATAGAGCCCTAATAACCAGAATATACAAAGAACTCAAAAAATTAGACAATAAGACAACAAGTAACCCAATCAATAAATGGGCAAAGGACCTGAACAGACACTTCTCAGAAGAGGACATACAATCAATCAATAAGTACATGAAAAAATGCTCACCATCGCTAGCAGTCAGAGAAATGCAAATCAAAACTACCCTAAGATACCATCTCACTCCAGTAAGATTGGCAGCCATTAGGAAGTCAAACAACAATAAGTGCTGGAGAGGATGTGGGGAAAAGGGCACTCTTGTTCATTGCTGGTGGGACTGCAAATTGGTGCAGCCAATTTGGAAAGCAGTATGGAGATTTCTTGGAAAGCTGGGAATGGAACCACCATTTGACCCAGCTATTCCCCTTCTCGGTCTATTCCCTAAAGACCTAATAAGAGCATGCTACAGGGACACTGCTACATCGATGTTCATAGCAGCACAATTCACGATAGCAAGATTGTGGAATCAGCCTAGATGCCCTTCAATAGATGAATGGATTAAAAAAATGTGGCATTTATACACAATGGAGTATTACTCTACATTTAAAAATGACAAAATCATAGAATTTGGAGGGAAATGGATGGCATTAGAGCAGATTATGCTAAGTGAAGCTAGTCAATCTTTAAAAAACAAAAAACAAATGAGAGCAACTTGAAGGAAGTACGTTAGACAGTATCTAGGGAAGGCCGCCTGAAAAACTGATTTCAGTAAAGATTTCAATGGAAAAAAATGACTGACTGAATGAATGAATGAATGAATGGATTCTTTCCATAGCTCAGAAGCTAATCCATCCATTTCTAAGAACCAGACATTTTCCTATTAGAGCTGGATTTATTGTCTTTGCCCTGGACCGTTGAATCCATGACAGGACACCATCAACCTCCAGTCCTTGGTCTTTATTGAAAGCTATCTATTGCTCTGAGAGAGTAAAAAAACCTTCCTGTGACTAACTAGAAAGATTGCTGTGATGGTTAATTCTATGTGTCAGCTTGACTGGGCCTTGGAGTAACCAAGTATTTGGTCAAACATAATTTGGGATCTTTCTGTGAAGATGTCATTGAATGAGATCAACGCATAAATGAATAGACTTGAGTAGAGCATGTTCCTAATGTGGACGGGGTTATCTGAACAGTTGAAGGCCCGAATAGAAGAAGAAAGCTTGACTCTCCCCTAAGTGAAAAGGAAGTCCTCCTGCCTGTCCTGACTGTCCTCAAAAGGAGACATCAGCTTTTTCCTGCCTTTGAACTTGCACTGAAATGTGGACTCTTCCTAGTTCTCTAGCCTGCCAGCCCTCAGTCTGGAATTACCCCGTCAGCACTCTGATCCCAGACCTTTGGACTCAGAGAGGAACTAAACAAGTGCATCTTCAGCATGTGACTCACCCTGAAGATCTCAGGACTTGTCAGCCTTTTAAAACAAAGACACAATAAAACTTTTCTGGATAACTTGATGTTACCCTTACGAATCCCCACCACTGTAAGGTAGGACAATCCAGCTTTGTGGCTACATTCCAGTTTTCCTCTGTCCTTCCTGAATATCATTCCTATATCTGTAAGTCTGGTACGTTCCCGAACTCCAGACAACTAAACATGTAAAAGCTAATGTGCCAAAGCCCCAAAGGCTCTTGATGAGAACAGCAGAAATGCAATGAGCTGCCTTGCTACATGAAGGTTCTCATGGCTATGAAGGTGGCTCCACTGTAAGTTATTAATGAAACCTCAGCCTCCAGATTAGTGTGGCATTGACACTACTGGTTTTGCCCTTACCATGGGATTCCTAATACCAAACACACATATAATTTAGTAGAGAATTAAATAATAAAGGACAGCATGTGTTGTGTAGATCACCTGGTACTTTTTTTCTTCACTCACAATAAACCTTTTCTATGACTAAGCTTCATCACTGAATTATCAACAATATCAAACCTTCCAAAATATGTAAATTCAGAGCCAAAGCATACAGGCTGGAAAAAATAAAGCTTCTCATGTGAACCAAATATTGTCCCAAAAAGCATCAAGCATGATGCCCAGCATTATAAACATCTGCCCTGTTTGTGTACCTCAAACTTCAACTTGCATTGCTCTTTCAGAAGGTCAGTTAAGTGACCAGCAACAGCCAAGTGCAAGGTTGAGGGAAAGAATTTCACTGCAAACATAAACAAACAGCAAATGTCACATGAATTACCAGTGTTCCAAGGAGAAATTCCATCTGTGTCTGTAAAGGTTGATCTCCCTCTTCCCGTTCTCAGGGTATGTTAAGAATATAATGATTCATAGATTAGAGCCTGCCACAGTGACCTGGCCTTGAATTTTAGATTGTTTTACATGGAATAGAAAAATCTCACCTTTCACTAAAGACCTTCCTGTGACATTTATGGCCATAGGTTCCCTTTCTGGCAAGTAAAAGCCAATAAAATCACTCAGACTGTGTAGCAAAGGATGAAGAATTTTAAGAACACTTCCATTCATATCTTGGCAAGAACTTTCAAGCTTTAGCTGAGGTTGGGAACTGTCTAAAATGCCACTTTTTTTCAGCTTAAGAAATAAACCTGTTTACCAAACAACTAGTGGGGTTCATAAATGAGGCTTCTTCAAATATATGCCCAAATGTGCATGGAAAGCATCCATAAGTGTAAATAGTAATAAATAAGTACTGACTATCCTTTGAGGGGATGCAGGCATCTTGTGCTGAGTCACCATTAACCCTTGGAAACTTCTAAGAACTTCTTCATTCATATTTAAAGGTTCCCATTTGAGTTTATCATGGACCAATAAGAATGGAGGACAGAGAAAGACAGAGAGGCCACCTGGAATGTGAGCTGGGAGCCTGAAAAGCATTTCTCCAGTTGTGCCATCTGGTACACCCTGGCACTTGTCATCCTAATTGCTCTTCTCCTCAACAAATTTAGTTTCCCCAAGAGAGTTCAGCTTAAAGGAGCTTGTACTGTCTATCTGACACCTGTCAAAAGAAGAGTGAAAGATTTCTCCAAACCCTGAATTGATGGAGAGAAGGAGAAAAAGACAGAGAGAGAGAGGTGAGCCAAAGCAAGGACAAGGCAAGAAGATGGGATGTGCCTAGAGCATGAAGGGGATGTGCAGAGCTGTTTCTTGGAGGGCTGGTGTGTTTCTATTTTCACCTGGAAATCTAATGCCAAAAGGTGGGGAAGGAAAAAAAAGAACCACTTCCATTAATGTTTGCTGACAGAAATATGAAATACAAAAATGGTTACAAACTACCTTCACATGCTCAGAGCCCCTTTTCTTTCTTATTTGTTGTATGTGGTGTTTTGTTATTGTTTTTAGTTAAGAAGGGAGGAAATAGCAGTGAAGAAATCCAATCTGCTTTTGACAGCATGACCAATGCACTTTTCCATCTCAGCTGGAACAGGATTCAGTAACGGGCAAGGGCAAGTGGAGGAGTGATTTCATCAAGCAAGTCTTGATGTTGAGGTTTACATATCTGCAGATCTGCTTTTCCCTCTGTGAGTCTTGGGGAGCTGCCAATATAGGCAAAAGAAGTGATGATAATGGTTTGAAGCTGCCATAAGGCAAATCTCTGGAAGGAAAAATCTTATAAATAATTACCAAGGAGGGCACTGACTGTGCCTTTGCCTTTCAAATTGGAAAGTAACAGTGAACCTAATTTAGGAACTGAAATTTACCACAGGAAGGTATTGAATAAAAAGGAGAAAGGAGACAAGAAAGAAGGGTAGGTAATTAATGGACCTCAAAGAAATATAACCAAAGATGAACCAAAGACATCTTTCAAAATATGTCTTCCAAAACAAAGAGCTCAATATTGTAGAATCCCCTTTGGATTCATTGGATGGCATGAATGCTGGTGTTAGTACATTTATTGGCAGTTTTCTTCCTTTTATTTTCTTTATGCTATGGTTCAACCCTGAAACCTCCAAAATTCAGATACTGAAATTTAATGACCAATGTCATGGTACTAGGAGGCAGGTCCTTTAAGAAGTGATTAGGTCACTTACAGGTCCTCATAGGTCCTCCCAGTGTGAACAGGATTAAGGTCTTTATGAAAAGGGGCCCCTGGCACCATTCGACTCATGTGCTCTTTCATCTTCCACCATGTGAGCACATTGTGCTCCTCTCTGGAGGATGCAGCAATGAGGTACCACCTTAGAAGAAGAGAGCAGCTCTCACCAGACTACCTAATTTGCTGGCACCTTGATCTTGATGCATTCCAGGCTCCAGAACTGTGAGAAACAAATGTTGTTCTTTATAAATTATTCAGCTTATAACATTTTGTTACAGCAGCACAGACAGACTAAGACACTTTACTGGTCTTCTCAATTGGGACACATTTTGTGGTCTGTTTCGTAACTTTTACTAAAGTGATCCTGCAAAGACCCTTAACTATACAAAGTTTTTAAATTCTAGTTTAGCTATATTAAGAATCTCATATTGAAAAACAGATCATTGAAGAAATTTTTTTTCAAATATATTAGGGTATGATTTTGATGGAGTTAAATGCAAAACGTTATCTATAGCTCCCTCCTCTCAAGGTTCTTGTGAGAGCTCAATTGAGATGAGATTTATAAAGCACCCAATACTTAAAAGCTTGACTAAATGTTAGCTCTTTCCTCTTCTCCTCTCTGAATTAAAAGATTTCTAGAACTTATAACAGAAAAATCCAGATCCGTAATGGGCAAGATTTAGACATGCATCCATCCATACACTTAAATTTTCTAAAGGGAATAAATCTAATTAAAGATAAAAATCAGTGTTACACCATAATGCCTCTTTGGGTTATTTATGAGCATCAAAATCCCCTTTAAAAAAGTAATCCAATGAGCAGAATTTTAAATACGCCATGGTGTTATGGATACAGCCGGTGCTAAGCAACTTGAGGAGTGTAAGCAATGAAGATCTATTTCACAGCTTCTTTCCTTAGCAGGCAAAGAGATGACATTTTGTCAGCCTTGCCTCCCTGGAGATTAAAAACCAAGCCCCAGAGGAAGGCCAGGCAGTTTATGCATAGGCTCTTCCCTGCAGAGGAAAGGAAAACACAAGCCCCTGGAAAGCTCACCTTTTCACAATGTGGGTTTCCATCTCCTATGAGAGAGTACAGGACAAGCTCACTTTGCCAAAAGTCATCAGAATGAACAAAATAACACTGTTGCGCAGCATTTTAGAAGCACAGATCCTTGAGGGGAGGCATAAAGATTAAATTGATGCATGACTAAATCAATTCACATTAAAACTTGGGAGACTGGGTGTAGTCTGATAGAGATTTACCCATGAGACTTGAGAGAAAAACAAAAATGGTATTAAGAAGTCTCAGACATATGTCTTTGTCCTGCCATTAACTGAGTAACCTGCAGCCCCAATGTCCTCTTTTTTGGAAAAAGGGATAGAGCAGATGTTATCTAAAAGTTCCTTTCAAAAATTTTGAAATCCGAGTTCTCAAAGCAAATTAAGTAGAAATAGGAGGAAGCTGCTTATGAAGTGCCAAGCTAGCAAACACTGGAGGAGGCTTCTAAAAGATGCATAGAAACCATGACAGGAAGGACATGGAGATCTCACCGGCTGACATCTGTGGATACCTCACGAGGAGGGCAGTACCAATCCATGCACCTCACAGGTGTTCATTCTTTGGACCCACTCTGACTTCATTTCTGTTACATTCTCTGTTTTAGTCAGCTTTCATGTCACTGTGACAAATATACCTGACAAAAATAACTTAAGGAGGGAAAGTTTATTTTGGCTCATGGTTTAAGAGGTTCAGTCTGTGGTCAGCCAAAGTGAGGCAGAATATTCTGGTGGAAGAGTGGAGAAGGAAAGCAGCTCAGGACATGACTGCCAGGAAACAGAAAGAGAAAGAGAGGAGGGGGCCACAGGAAGAACAGGGCATGCCCCAGTGACAGCTTCCTCCAGCCAGGCCCCACCTGCCTCCAGTGACTACCCAGTCAGTCCATTCAAGCTACGACCGGCGGACTGATTAGGTTATAGGTTCCACAGTTCAATCATTTTACCTCTGAATAGTCCTTCAGAAACACAGGAGCTTTGGGGGACACCTCTCATCCAAACCATAACACGCTCCATAATCTTGGACCACACTGATTGACTACAAGCATTGAAGATCTAGTTAACAGGAAGTTGATTTGGGGATTATGGATTTGGTTTACAGGGATGCACTTATGTGGTTCACAGTTCTTTCCATTCTGGTGTCATAATACAAAAGGGTGGGGGACAGAGGTCTATTGTGATGGAATGCATCCTGCAATACCTGGTGGTGAAAGTGTGGAGATGGTGGTAGACATGGAGACGCTAGTCACTGGAAACATTCCCCCAATTATCAGACACAGAGAACTGTGGTCCAAGAATTCAGTTCTCACTGATGCCTACTTACAAGGGAAATATTCTCAAGGACACACTCAATTATTCATAGTATGATATTATAAACACCTTTTCCCATTGTGTATTTTATTTTTCCTGTTTAAGGAAGCCATACAAAATGGAATTCATCAGAATTCTCGTGTGTAGGGCACAAACCTGTAGTTGTGCTGTAATGAGCACATTTGTGTATGAATCACACGTTTTGTCTCAACACATTGGGCAACATGTTAGTATATATATCACATCCTGTTATGAATGACTAAGTCTAGTGATTCCAGACACACATCATAGAAACGATGATTTATTGAAAAAAAGAGATGTGCTTTGAGTATTCATAATGAATCATTTAGATTATTTAATAATCCAAATAATGAAAATCATTTTGGGAAAATATTTACATTTCTTGTTAATTTGACACAAAATACTGACAAGTTCAAAGTTAACAGAAAGTCAAATGTACCACTAAAAAGAAGCTACAGACAACATACTAATTCTAATGCTGTCAATTCATTGTCATTGTACAAGAAAACTTGTACAGTGTCCTTAAAACTTGCATCTCATTCATGAAAGAAACTTGATAGCAGCTTTCAAAAGGTGAAAACTCCAAAAATGTATGTGATACTATCAATTAAAAGGTGTAAAGCTGAAAGAAACTTTTCCAAGCTATCAATGGTAGAAACTAAATTTTGATCAAGCATACTAGATAGAGGAAAGACTAATTCTTTTTTATTCTCTCTTTAGAAAATATAATACAATACAATAGCATTGTTATATGAAAAAACAATGACTATGTAAGCAAAAATTATAGAAATATATTGCACCTTGAAGGGTATTATAAAAACAAAATCTTGTGTTTGACATCTTTATTAAATTTGTTGCAGTTTCTTCCCTAATTTCTTCTAATAAATACCAGCTTTATATCCATTTTTTTGCAACTTTGTATTCTTTTTCTTAAAGAGGCCCCAAAATTATATAAGCATGTATGTCTATGAAATTTGGGTCCTGGGGCTGGGGTGGGGGCTCAGTAGTAGCGCACTTGCCTGACGTGTGTGAGGCACTAGGTTCGATTCTCAGCACCACATATAAACAAATAAAAAATAAAGGTCTATCAACAACTAAAAAGAAACTTGGGTCCTCTTCTAACTTGGAATATAGAAGATGCTTAGTAAATGTTTATTGAATTGATGAATGAATGAAGAAAGTTGGAAAATATTAAAATTGAATTCTTCTCCTAGACTTCAAATATTTACTTTATTGAGCAGTGACAGTGCAGTAGCAGCCATTCACAGATCCCTTAGACTGACTGTTGACCCCCTGGTTACCCCTTTAGAGCCATAGCAGGAGTGGGATCGTCAGAGTAGATGATCTGTTTGACTCTACCCTGTGCCACAGATACCAGAGTATCTCAACTCAGAGAACATCCTGGCAGCCTCTGCAAACCCACAGTGAGGCTCTAATTTCTCTTGGGAAAAAAGAGCTCTTTGAAAACAAATTCTTTAACATCCATGCTGCATAGTCGAGGGTGGGGGAAGAAAAGGCGGAGGGAGGGAGGGAGGGAAGGAGGAAGGAAGGAAGGAAGGAAGGAAGGAAAGAAGGAAGGAAGGAAGGAAGAGAGGGAGTCAGTCTGGAGAAACTTAGAAGAGATTGCTATTTTTTGAGATTTCTGCTGGCTTGTTTTAACAATTAACAGCAATTATGTATGAGGTGAAGGGTCTTCGTTTGCATATGGTATACGTTGGTAATAGTAAACTAAAAATAACTTCAGGAGTTATTTACCCAAAGCTCATGCTGCTAATGAAAAAGTTCAGAGGAAATGGTATTGATTACATCTTGCTAATTAGCTGATTTATCTGGAGTTTGGGTAACTTGGAATTATTTTAAAAAGTGAATGCCTTTCAGTGCTTCAAATATTCAAACTTATCCTATAATTCTAACTTTGATATTTTTTAAGCATTTTGAAAATTTTGAGGTTTTATCAAAAAAAGAATGATGACAGTAATGAATTTTATCACATACACTTGAAAAAGTCCATGAAGTGATGGCTCAGAAACCAAAAGAAAAATAAGAGGTTGGACTCTCTTTCCTAAAAGAGCACACTGGCTAATAAGAAAACCAGAAATAACTGCATTGGAAAAACATCTGCAACTTCAAATACAATGATTGATTCAGGCAAGGACATCAATAGATGCTAAAATTTTGCTAGGGGAACTTAAAATTCACAAAGTCTCAAAGCATCTCACCACAATTACAACACATTTCTCCTGCAAAGGAGAAATTCTACTTTTCAGTGAAGAAATCCACAGAGAATGGCTTGGACAAGATCAAATTTACACTCACCAACAAGGAGAGGTGACATTATTTGCTTCCTTATGTGATATAATAAGAGGGTCACAATATTATTCATATAAAATTCTGGCCAAATATATTAAAACTAAATCTAATGAGGAAATGATCAAAAAGTTCAAACTGAAGGATACTGTACAACACTGTGGTCCTGTAATCTTTAAAAATGTCAGTGAAATAAAATGCTAAAAGGAATACGGAACAATTCCAGGTTTAAAAAGAAGAAGAAACAAGTCTCTTCATGAGACTAAAGCCTTACCCTTGTGGTAGGCAAACAGGGATGTGTCCCCAAATCTTATATAAGCTTTATGAGGAAGGGCCATTCTGCAGTAAGTTATTTTCTAGAACACAAAAGAAGATTTCTTAATCACCACTGTTATCTAAGAGTGCAGGGCTTAAGCAAAAATTTTTTTCCATTGAGATTTATTTAATTTTTCTACTCACTAACTTCTTTACCATACTTGGAACAGGGTGGTTTTTATGCATCACTGTGGGAAGGACGATGATATTTGAATAGTGTTTTGCAGTTTTGTTGTATCTTATGTCTTTATTTTTTTTCCTTTGTTGCTATTCTTCCTCTCATTTGTCTGTTCCCCTGGTTTCTCTTTCCACCTATTCTCCAACCAAAACCAATCTCCACTCTTCCTGTGAATTTTTTAATAGAAAAATTATTGTATTCATTTTTATTATAATTCTTGACAATTTTGATTTATTTTTTATTGTATTTTTAAAAAGTATCTCTACTTTTCCCCAAGTACTGATATTGTTTTTTCAGTCCAGGTACATTATTAGGTTTGAGAATCATTGTCTTGATGGAGCTGCGCAGGGTTTTACAGGGAGCAAAATTTAATGTTGTCATTACACAACTTTTTTGCTTGTCAAAATTCATATCTATATCCCTAAAAATAATGTATTTTTCTATTTTTATCTATGATATTAAATCCAAACAAACCCCAATTTTAAAGTAATAATAATTAATAGTTATAATAAAGCCACATGACAACTAAATGTAATGTCCTTGATTGGATTATGGAATTAGAAAAGAAAAAGACAGAGGTATTATTGGGGGTGGAGAGAAATAGTCACAGAATTCTGAATATGGATGGACTTTGTAATATATAACATTTGTATAAGAATGTTAAATTTCTTAGTCATAAAGTATACTGCAGTTGTTGTTTGTATGAAATACATACTAATATATTTATTAGTGAAGTTTCTTCATTATTATTCCTACTTTACTTTCAAATGACCCAGAAAATGAGAGAAAGATGGATGGCATAGAAACAAATGTGGTATAAAGAGAGAGAGTGAGAGAGCACCAGGCATGGTGACATGTCTGTAATCCCAGCAGCTTGGGAGGATAAAGCAGGAGGATGGTTAAGTTCAAAGCCAACCTCAGCAACAGCGAGGTGCTAAGCATCTCAGTGAGACCCTGTCTCTAAATAAATAAAAATAGGGTTGGGGATGTGGCTTAGTGGTCAAGTGCCCCTGAGTTTAATCCCTGGTACTCCTTTCTACTCCCCAAAAGAGTGAGAGAACAGAAAAGTATAAAAGAGAGATTGAATGTAGGTGGATAGACACAAAGCAACTAAAGATTGATAAGTTATAGACTTCATTGATATTTAAAACCTCCCATCAAAAGACACTATCCAACAAAAGAACAGGCAACACATCAATAAATGGAAAACATGTGCAAAACCTGTATATGGCTATGGACTTGTATCTAGAATATATAAAGAACCTTCACTCCTGAATAAAATAAATTATGAAAGGGCAAAAACTTGAGGAGACTCTTTACAAAGGAAGATTCAGGAAATAGGAAAATGTTCACCAAACCTTCAGGGAAATGTCAACCTCATCCAACAGCAAGGCTAAAATTGAACAGACTGACCAGGCCAGGAGTAGGTGTGAATGTGGAGCATGGCGGGGGAGTGTAAGACATACAACCACTCTGGAAATGCCAGGCAATTTCTTATGAAGACTCAGTGAGTTCTTTTCTATTCCTTCAACTTTACCACAGATTGACATTTTCCACCAAAAAAAAAAAGAAAAGAAAAGAAAAAAGAAAGAAAAAAAATTGAAGAAAAAAATTTGTGGTAGAGTTGAAGATGGACTTGATGGCAGTGTTTGCCTAGCATGAAGGAGGCCCTGGGTTGGATCCCCCCACACAGGGAAAAAAATGTGGTATTTTTTAAAGAAAAAAGCCATGATACAATATGTATCTGTTCTCTATTCTTTTATCATAGCTGATTTTTAAAATAGTTATTCATTCAACAAATATCCCTTGTGTACCTGCGGTGGGCCAGGCAATCTCCTGGGCACTGAGAATATAACAGTGTCCTAGAAAAACACAATTCTGGTCCCCATGCAACTTATATTTTTATGAAAAAGTATACACTAAACAAGTAGATAGGGAGGCAGAGTTGCCAAGTGCCATTAGGACTCTGAGCACACAGAGGAGTGTTATGTAGAGAATTTGAGGGAGAACACTGCTCAGAATTATCAGACCAGAAGTCATCTCCATTTTAAGCCAAAGTCTAAGGGAAATTAGGAAAAGTAGGTTCTGAAATCAGAACTATCTGGAACCAAGGTCTTTGAGCCCACATGAGGAGAGTTCTAGAGCTGGTTTTTAAGATAAGTCATCTCACAACAGCCTACATCCTTCATCCCATCATTATCTAGCAATGACAATGACAATGGTAATCAACATGATCAAGACAAACTGTCAGTTACAAACTCATTGATTATTTCCCATGTGCTGGTTCTGTGTCGAGGGCCTGATCGCACTTGGTTCTCTCAATAATTCTGTCAGGTAAATAGCATTCTTCCTGAATTACAGATGGAGAAAATAGGCTCAGAGATGTTGAGTAATGTACTTAAAGATCACAAAGTATCTATGAGACAGAACCAGTGCTAGTACCCAGTCTGTCTGAATCCTTCGTTAGTCTCCAAATCTGCTGGTAGTGGCTTTTGGCTGGTATTTTCTCCAGTGGGCCAAAGGAGTCAGAGGGTCATGGTGCAAGAGGATATGTACTGTCATCCTTAAATTGGAGTATGTGGAGAAGAGAGAAAAGCACATGTAATAGTAAGGATTGGCTCAAAGTTACTCAGAATTCTTTTGGTCCCTATGCTACACTAGTCATTTTTCAAAGGGCACTGCATAAGCAAACAGCATTCTCATAATCCTGAAACCTGAATTCAAAATGCATTAATTTCTTTTTACCACTAGAGATTCAGAAAAACATGCCATGGTGATGTAATTCTTAAACTGGCGCTTTTGATAATCAGAAAGCCGGAAAATAGAAGGTGAACATTTATATATATTTTAAAATTACGAATGCAAAATAGCAGCCAAGAATAAATTTTTACATCAAGGTTATAAGTAGATGAAAAATGACAGTCTATACTAGAAATGCAAACAGACCATTAATTATAGCAGCCTCACAAAGCACCATAGTAATATGCAGTTTGCAATACTTTACCAAAATTTACATAACTATAGAGTCTGCTCTCTGGTTCCAGAGATTCCATTTTTGATAAGTAGCAATTCCAAAGGTTAGTCACCTCATCTATATTATTATTCAACATTTGTGATTGTGAAATGGTGACACCTTGAATTTACATGTTAGCAAACTGGATAAGCTGCTTGGGACTCTTACACATTTCATTCAAGCACTGCTGTGTGCCAGGGATTGTGCAGAGCCCTGGGAACACCTACAGGAATAAGACTGTGTAGCCTGTGTCCAGCAGAACTGTCAATTCAGAAAGGCAGACAGACAAGCAGACACATAACCTGGCAGAGTTAGGAAAACCTAAGGAGACAGAGATCTAGATGGCAATATGATGTTAGGGTTTGTCTTCCAACCATATAGCTGCAATTATAATGCACCAATTCCTAATAGTGACATTAAAAAAAAAAAAACCTAAGTTCTTCCCTTCTTCCTTCCTTTCCTCCTTTCTTCTTTTTCTTCTTCCCTCCCTCCTTTTCTCTATGCCTCCCTCCCTTTCCTTCTTTCTTCTTTCCTTCCTTCCACTTTCTTTCAATAACTATATCTAGTCATTAGTTAATAAAACTATACAATAGTATTTGACATGTTTTTAAAACTTACTATGCATCAGACAATAATATCACTTCATTTCATTTCCACAAAACTCCTAGGGAAAGGTTCCATTGTTTCCCCTGTCTTATATGAAATGGAGGCATTGGGAGGTTACCCAATTTGCTAAGGTCACATCTGTCAAGTGACTGAACAAAGACCCAAGCACTGCTGACTCCAGAATCCAGGCTCCAAAATGCAATGGCCCAGCTCTCTCCATTATGAGGAGCATGCCAGTTCTCACTACCTGGAGCTATACTACAAGTTCAGTGATTAAAGAACATTTTGAAATTTCTAACTAAGGTCTTCCAAACAAAGAATCCGCCTTTTAAATAACCAGAGAGGAGGTGGGGAGGTGGGGGAAAGAAAAGGATGATGAGAAGAAAAAATGCAGTCTTCAATGTGGGTCTTCTCTGGTTTCCCCCCTCGGGAGCACGGTGGCCTCCACCAGCATACATGATGAGAACTGGCATTCTGCTTGATTACTGTGCATCTGTTATGAGGCTCTGAGTGAATTAAACAAAACAAAACAAAACAAAGCAATAAAATAAAATAAAAAAGAGGGGAAAGAGCCTACTAACCGAGACTGGCCCGATTGTCCTGTTTTGAGTCAGAACCGTATTTTCCTTGTTTTTCCCCAGCAGGCGCACGAGCCCCCTCCGCTGCAACAATATTTCACAACAGTTTAAATCAAGCTGGATAGCTAATTATTCTAAGGTCACACTGAAGAACCAAACCACCAGGACATCACAAATCCAAGACTGTCTCAATGTGAAGTATGCAGCATTAATTTTTTTCCTGTTAAAAACAAAGGAGGTAGGGTGAGCTTTTCTATTCTATTTTTTTTCCTCTTGGAGAATAACTGGCTTTCAAAACTCATCCCGAATAGACCTCTTAACACATTTCACCTCTGCTCTGAATGTTTTAAGCTGGCCTTCTGATTACAAAACGTTCGTGTGAAATCTCATCAAGATGCTTTCTTAAGATGAAGAATGTTTTATAAATTGTAATGGCTTTAATCAGTGCCCTCTTTGAGGCTGTTTAACTCCACAATGTCGCCCAACCAGCACTTCAATTATGTTACTTATTGACTCTGTATTAATTAAGTATCATTACAGAGATTGATTTATATACTTTTTCACATCTCTCTCGCCAGATGGTCTAGCAGTTTCCCTCTCTGCACTCCAGAAAGATCACCTGGATGCACTCGTCTCTCCCCAGCTGTGTGGTTTAGCAGCTCCTAGTCATCTCCAAAATGATTGCTCCTCTTCCTCCTCCTCCTCCTTCTCACTATTCTATCAGAACAGTACACAAAGGCCACGTGACATTAGACACAAGCCAGTAGTGTTTACAAAGCCAAGTTCTCTCAACAACTCATTCCCACCTCCGTGAATTCTTACCCAGTTCGGGGATACATTTTGCATAGTACAGGGAGCACCTTTTGCTTCCTTAGCTGATTAAAACATACTGTCTGTTCAATTATCTGGGGCAATGGAGAAAATAACTAGAAAAAAAATATGAATATTTGGCAATGGCAGTGTAACAGACAATTTGGCCTCAGCAGAGTTACCTTCTGAGTTATATTGCACTTGGGCTAATGTAAAAATTATTTTGCATGCTTGAGCTCGTGTGCTAAGAAAGCAGGAGGTGGAAGCCCCAAGGTGTACTGCAGTGCAGAGTAAGCTAGGCTAGAATTTTAAATTGCCTTGGGTGGTCAAAAACAAGGATAATGAAGAAATGGAAATGCTGCACTATTTTTTAATAATATATAAAAATCAGATCAATAGGATTTATGACCTTTAGACAAACTCAAAATGTCTAAAAAACAAACTGGCGATGCTACCCTCTAGACTATCTAGATACCTACACGTCTCCTCCTTGTCCAGATTCCAGTCTGGTATCCTCAGAGCAGAGATCATAAATGCAAATGCCTTCAGTACCCAACCAGGTAAGATAAAATACAAGGGGAAAGAGAAAAGGGAGGGAAAAGGGCTCATCCCACCAATAAAAAGGATTTGGTGGCTAATCTCCTGGGCACAAGTTTGCCCTACAGAACATACCAGATACGTCATCAGGTGTGGTTTTTCTTTAAACCCCACAAACCCATACTGTTTTATAAAGCATACTATTTTTAAAAATATTAAGCTAAACTGATTTTTGATCCTTGCCTATCATACTTGAGTTCCTCCTCCTTCCCTTTCAAATCCAACCAGTCCTCAAGTTCTGTTGTTATTTTTTTCCCACACTATCCCTCCTGCTGTCTCTTTTATCCACTGCTATTGCCATTTCCATCGCCATCACCGTCATCCACACTCTCATTATTCTGCACTAGTAGGAATGTATCTTTGCTTTCCTCTGCCAAGTGTGTTGTACACAAGTGCAGAGGGAGCTTTCTAAAATGGTAATCTTTATTATATCTCTGTTTGTATATAAGGTATGTTGACACCAAATTCAAATCTTCATATGTGTATTTTGTATAATGATGATCATCACCTTCCACCATCCTTGCTTTTGTGGTATATATGTGTACTCATAATTATAATGCAGAGAGAGAGAGAGAGAGAGAGAGAGAGAGAGAGAGAGAGAACATGTATAATAGCATAATTTGGCATGAACATACTTTATACGCAGAGTTATGAAAAATTGTGCTGTAAATGGGTAATAATGAGTGTAATGCATTCCACTATTGTCATGTATGTAAAACATAAATAAATAGATATATAAATAAATAATAAAATTGCATTTAAAAGCAAAAGAATAAAGCGGTAGTCTTAAACTTCACTGTGCGGCACCATCATTTGGAGGGGTTGTTAAACCTCAAATTCTGGACCCCACCATGGGCATTTCTGATTTAATGACTCTTTTGTTGGGCCTAAAGTTTGTAATTTGAATACGCTCCCAGGTGAGGTTGCTGATTCCTTCCAGAGACCATTCTGAGAGCACTGTTCCAGAGCAGTGCTCACACATTCAGCAGTTCTCCATTTCCTCCATATTACACTGACAATGCCCCAATCTGGTACTCTGGATTCTTTAACCCTGACCTCTTCCTCTCGCCCCAAGGTTCCATTTCTCTGATTTCTTAGGAGACCTGGCTCCAGCAGAGATGGTCTGTTTGTGCATTCCCCAATACATCATGCACTCCCACCTTGCCTTGACCTTGTATAGAATGTTTTTCCACCTACTTTCTCTTGGTCTAGTTCTGCCTTCTCATGGGTTACACCCAGAACCCACATCCTCAATGAAATGAGCCCAAATTTGATTTCTGTTACCTTGATTCCTACCACATTAGCTTTCCAGGTTGCTTGGTGCAAACTAAAGAATGTAGAATTCATAGCAAGAGGCTCTGAGTTTAAATCCTAGTTCTTTCACTAGCTGTGTAACTTGATAAGCCATTTAACCACCCTGAACCTGTAAAACAGAGATACCAAAGTTTACATCTATTGTGTTGCATAAAGGATTAAACAATTTAAGCCTTTAGAAAAGCATAGTACAAAGTTGGCATTTAATAAATGGTCATTCCCTTCTTTCATTTCTTTCCCCTAATCATGCATTAAGTATTACATATAAAATATATTCCCCTAATCAGTTATATTTTAACCTTGCCTCCTTCTCTTTCCTGAGATAGACTATTTCTGAAGAAAAAAATGCATATCTGATTCATCTTAGTAACCCTAGTCCCTGGAAACTTCTGAGTAGTTGGTAAGCTCTCAGAAAGCATTTACTAAAAAGTATAATAAATTTGAGAAACAGTATAAGACAAATGGTTCTATTAAGAAGCTTTCCTCTGTAAAACCTAAATCTGTAATTAATTGCATTGATTTTTAAAATATTTTCCCATTACAAAGAGAAGAGGTGTTTTACATTCATAAAAAGTGCTAATGAATTGACGGTCAATGGTGAATGAAAGGTCAGGTTGTTATTATAAAAACATCAATAAAGGAAAAGTCTTCTCTTTGAAGCTGGAGCACAGAACCACTAATAAAGGCAGTCCAGAGAAACAAAGAGAATAACCTGGAGACGCTGCTGGCAACAAGTAATGAGCTTTCTCTGGAGGAATCTGTCATGAGGCCATGTGACTATTCTACTTCCAAAATGGCCCATGACACTGGTGACTGCACTGAAAAGTGTCATATGGAACTTCCTCTAGGGATTCTTTAACTCTGAAGATAAGCAGCAACAAATTACAATATATATTCTGTTTTTTTATTTTTTTGTTACCTTGTTTCATTAATTTGTTTTTTTTTTGTTTTTTTTTATTTTTTTTATTGTTGGTCGTTCAAAACATTACATAGTTCTTAATACATCATATTTCACAGTTTGATTCAAGTGGGTTATGAACTCCCAATTTTACCCCGTATACAGATTGCTGTATCACATCAGTTACCCTTCCATTGATTAACATATTGCCTTTCTAGTGTCTGAAGTATTCTGTTCTTTAGCATTGCTGACTTCTACAATATTCCTAGATAGAATCTAATATTGCCCACTCCCATAGTTAAGGGTGAAAATCTTACCAGGGAGAAAGGAACTATTTTTTTTTTAAGTTAGCAACTGAAAACATCATTATTCATTAAAGTTTTGGTAGAATATATATTAAAAATCTAGTGTTTTGGGTACCTGACATTTTCTTCCAAATACAAAGTTCCCTAAAAGATCAAGTCATTTTAAAGCTTACTATAGAGGTTATATATTTTGGTCAGAGATCACTAGGAATTGGGTCACCCAGTGTTATGGTTTGGATCTAAAAAATATCCCTGATAGAGCTCAATTGTTAGGCAATGTATCAATGTTCAGAGGTAAAAATATTGAATTATGAGAGCTGAAACCTCATCTATGTATTAATCCATTTGATAGATTATTAATTTGAATGGACTAATGGGTAGTAATTTTAGGCAGGTGGGATGTGGCCTTGGGTTATATTTGTCCCTGGCTTTTCCTCTCATCAGATGCCATGAACTGAACAGCTTTCTTCCATGCCCTTCCACCATGAAATTCTGCCTCACTTGAGGTCCAAAGCAATGGTATTAGGGGACCATGGACTGAGACCTCTGAACCGTAAACCCTAAAATAAACATTTCTTCCTCTAAGTTGTTCTTGACACATATTTTGGTCACAGCAATGAATAACACAACTAACATAATTTGTTTGTCACATAATTTACTATATAAACATAGACAAGTTTATTCCTTCAATAGATATTTCCAGAATGCTATGTATCAAACATTGTACTGGATGATAGGAACACAGAAGTAAAGAAAAAGTACACACCCACTCACACACCCACACACACGAAATCAATATCTTTCTGAAACTGAGAGTCTAGTTAGTCTAGTATGTAGTCAGGAAGTCAGGGCAGACTGGACAGTTTTTCACCAAACTTACTCTCCTTATACCCTGAGCATAAAGATAAGCCAAAGTGCACAGCCTCCATATAACGGCATTCTGACCAGCAGAAAATGAGCAGAAGTATGTTATATCCAGTCCAGAATAGGAATGACCATGAAAAACCCTCCTGGTTAGTGAATGACTTTCTCTCAATATCCCCTTTTTCTGCTGGATACAGAGGATTCTGAGATCTCAGAGATGTGGAGTCACAGATGGAAAGGAACAAATGTCCACCTGCTGAACACTCCTTTGGCACTATTATGTAAGCAAGAAAGAGACCTCTGGTATGTTAGGTTACTGAGATGTGAAGTTGTTTGTTACAACCATTAGTCTATTCAACCAAAGTATGAGCCCAAACTATCTTCAAAACATTGTGATACAGACTATATATGGGATGGCATGGGAATACCATAAAGAGGTGGCTCACCTGGGCTACATTTGGATATCAGAGAGCACTTGCCTGAAGAAGAGCCGCTAAGATAAATCTTGAGGAATGGAGTGTGACAGTGAGGAAGGGAAGGAGGGTAGCAGAGAAGAAAGCACAGGCTGTCATGAAACCCTGGGAAACATAGCTCATGGGGAAAATGTTAGGGAAAATGTTAGTGGCTCCCAGTGACTGGAATATGGAGTGAGGCTGGGAAACGGAGCTGCTCAGTCTGTATGTATTAAAATGATTGATACAGAGCAGAACCAAGAGACTTAGTAACTTCTAGAAATGAGGGACAAGGGAAGAAAACAAGAGTAATCAAGGGCTGCGTGAGTTAGAAGACAGAGGTTATTTTTACTGAGATAGAAAATGCAGAAGAAAAATGTGAAAGGATGAATTAAATTTTTAAAAAGCTAGAACCAAGATATCCATAGGACATCTAAAAGAAGAACCCGTAGGCAACTGGCAATGTGGCAGTGGTCCAGATGGGAGAGGTGGGCTTGGAAATTGCCAAAGCATAAAGGTGATTGAAGCCACAAATGTGATGGTAATGCTCATGTAGAACAGTCAGAGTCAGAAGACAGAGAAATAGGAACAGAGGAGTAAGAGAGCAGACAAAGAAAATGAATATGAAAAAGAAGTCATAAAAGCCAAAGAAAAGAAATATTTAAAAAGAAGTCAATAGTGACACGTGCTTCAGAGAGGTGCCATAAGATGGTGGCTTGAGAAGTCCATTATATTTGATAACTAGGTTGTTATTTGTGACCTTAAGAAGTTCCATTTCGGTACTGGGAAAAGCCACATTGAAACAGTCTGCAGAGTGTAGGGGAGTGAGGACCTGGAGATAGGAATGCAGAACACTCTAAAGAAACTTGGTGCTAAAAACAATAAGCTAGAAGTGGACAAAGGAAGCCTATTTCGTTTTAGTTTTTAGTTTTCAGGACGTAAGATGTAAACAAGTTAATATGTCTAATTCTCTAAACTTTTACATAGGGATAATGCTTCATCTGCATGACCCTTCAGGATGTAATCACAATAAATAATATGACCTATGTGAAAGATTTTAAGATATTATGTAAAGGCCAGTGTCATTACACATTTACAAATGGTCAGAGAATGGAGTTTTAAAGTTGAATCCAATGAAGTATGGTTGACTATAAAATCAGAGAAAAGTTACCATCAGTCTAGATTTAGAAGTATAAGAAAATGTTCATTTTATCCATACAACAAATTACTGACCCCAAGCCTTAGAGGATAACATTTTGAAGTCTCATGCTGGACAAGTCCTAATCATGCTGTATCCTTGGTTTTTCAGATGTCTTCACTATGCCAGAAAAAAAATAATATGCCAATGAACCCTGGCAGATCACTGTATATTAAGTCATCTGAGAATTTATTAGTCTTATGAGTAGTAGTCCTTAAATAAAGATTTCTGGCAATCTCCCAGTTTCACAAAGCAACAAACTAGCTCCATAATTTCATTCTCATGACCAATGAAATCATGGTGAATGGCCATAGCTTGCTTAGTGTGTTATTCCAAGGGTGACAGAGATATTCTGGGAAGTAAACTAGCCTTTTTAGGATTTCCCTCCTGGGAAGATGAACCATCCAAAAGAATATGACCCAATTACTTTTCACTAGTCATGAATCCATTAAAGACTTTACAAAGAATATTATTTTTAGCACTATAGCACCAGTATAACTAGGTTTTCTCTCATAAAACTCTTAACAAGTGGTTTTAACATGCCCTGTCTTCTTCCTCCCCTGGGAAGACATATAATCCCTGTTTTTTTTAAACTCTTTCCTTTTCTCTGCACTTTTGTACCATTCCTCTCTCACTAGTTGCTGACATCTATTCCTCAGTTATTTTATTTTCAAGAGTATAGGACGCTAATTAAGGTCAAACAGCTGTGTCTTAATCTCCAAACAGCAATTGTGCAGAATGAACTTACATACTAACACATAGATACTAAAAATCCAGTCCTGAAACTCAAATAAACACCATCTGCAATTATTTGTGCATTTTTTTAAAAAAATGGGCCAGGCTACAACACTAAAATGGCATTTCTTTTATCTATGTTACTCAAATATCTATCCTTAATGTGTGACACAACTACATGTAACTATTAAACTAGGCCAAATGTCTACAGGTCAAGTTTTAGACCTTTTATCCATTGCAATACTGAATTGCATCCTGGGATTGAGAATTATTGAAACACTTGACCCAACACAGTGGCACAAGCTTGTAGTCCCATCTACTTGGGAGGCTAAGGCAGGAGAATCCTTGAATACAATAATTTAAGGCTATTCTTGACAACATTAAAAAAAAAAAGCAGGCTAAGAGGAGTTAGTCTCCTAAGATTATAAAAACCAGGGCAATAAAGAAGAAAAGTCTTACATTGTTTTCAAATAATGCCACCAAATATTTTTATAGACCTGTAAAGATAATCAATTATCTTTTATAAGTTTGCTCAATTTAATCTTAAAAGAATTTCACACATTTCTTCTTCATCATCATTTGTCAACAGAGAATTGTGAGGCTCAGAGAAGTCTAAGAAACACTGAAGTTGTTCATACAGTTGTTCAGTAGCAGAGCCAGGTTCCTCTAGTTCCCCAGCTTGTTCCATTACCCCAGAATTGGCCCCCACCATGTTACCCACTCTATTTTTATTTCACTCCTCTAGCAACGTGGAGAGCAGCCTGGCTTCCTCTGAAGTCATTAGGAATGCTGATGAAACACAGACGTGAAGTCAACCCACCCTCCAGTGAAAATACACAGTGTATTCGTTATATAAGGAATGTTAAAGGATGCCTGTGGATGTGGAAAGCTTTTTAAAGGAATGCATAAATGAAGCTTGGAATCCTGAAAAGGCCCCCAAAAGATATTGCCAACAAATGACCAAATGTGGAATAGGGGGTGGGGGAATTCCATGCATGATCAGTATTTTCATTTGAATGGCTTTGTCTTATTTTCGTAAGGGCTTCTCTTTCATGGAAAAGATTTTTTAAAGTTTCCAAACAAATATCATAACCAACCTGTAGATGGAGAAGGTCGCCACTGATCGGATAAGGGATGCCAAAGCTCCCACCTTGGCAGCCTCCACGGCCCCCCGGACTCGGTATTCCACTGTCATGGCATAGCTGACATAAGGTTGGTTATAAACAACAATCTTCCCTCTTGCTTCTGGGGCCCTTCTCTGCAGTTCAGCGAAAGAGGTCACCACCAGAACTTCTGCTGTAATGCCTAGAAATAAAAGTCAAATGAGAATTAACTTATGGTTTCCCATCAGCCAGGTGGAAATGGTGCACAAAAGGTCACACATGCTTTGTCCCCTACATCTGGCAAACTTGTTTGAGAAGATCAAAGTTTAGAGCCATTTACCATGGGAGAAAGATTATGAGGTTAGCATTCAAAATAATACAACATACAACTCAGGGTTTTTCACCTCACTTAACCAGCTGGTACTAAATCACTAATTGCTTGAAAAAAATAGCCCCTTTTATTTTCTTCTTCTTCTTTCCCACCCTAAGAAGTCATGCACTTCACCGAATGACACTAATTATTTATTTTCAAAAAGGCATTTTAGAAAATTCCTCTAAGGATTAATGAAACACATATTCATCTTTTCATAAAACTATTTTGATATGTTGCCAAACAACCTTCAATGACATCATGCAAAAGATGGCAGTTTGTGAGGAACACTCTTAAGAAGCCAATGTTCCTTGTAAATCCAACTTTTAACAAATGGTTAATGTGACTTCTCCTAAGAATTATAGAGAGCTTGTTTTCTTTCCTCTTTTGTATAAAAACATTCTTAAAGGATCTGGAAACTTCCCATGCTTCTCATTTTACAGTCCTCATTCATCACCAAACACGTTACTAGTCTTCAAATAAAACTCTCCACCATGTAGTATAATTGTCCTGTTAACTTGGGGAGATGTGTGCCCAAAGAGCATCACCAAAGAGCCTACTGAATAGAGCAGTTAGAATGACAAAGAAAAAATATTTAGTAGCAAAGGCCAGATGCAGTGGTTAAATAAAACCATATAAAAGAAAGTGGTAAACAACTACCATTTGTGGCTTTAACCAGGCAGTCAAGAAATACATTGCTAACATGTGAAGTATCACCATATATTTTTCATTTTTCCTTAAAAATCCAAACTAGAGAACTATATTTCTTTATTTTCTTTTTCTTTTGAAAGCTTAACTTATGGTTAACTATAGATGTCATTAAAATGCTAACTGCCGGTTGGAAAATCCTTTTAAAATGCATTGCAGGTACTGGAGAATTCTATACAGGCTCCATTATAATGGTCCCTTTAGGCAGGCTCCTCTCCTACTTCCGGCCTGGTTTTGTACATTTACTTTAAAATGATTAGCTACAAATCTATAAGAATGTCTCTGTCAACACTCAGAATTTAATTTATTATCTAAGAAAAGCAGTGTACAAATATGGAAAATAAGGAAACCTCCAGCTCTTTATGTGACAAATCTGCATAAAAATACAAATAAGGAGTCAGCTAGACAGATTATGAGATTCATAATTTTCTGAAACCTAGAGTTACCTTGAAATTTGACTGGTGTTATTGTTGGCATAGTGCAGGAATTTTGCTGATGGTTTTCAGCTGCTCCTAATGAATAACAGGTTCAATGGTCCACCCAAGGGATGTCCCAGCAAATGGGGTAATTTTGTGTCTAAATTAGAGCCGCTAAAAATGAAGCCAAACTTCTATAAAATTTCAAAATTAAAGTCATACAAGGGTGGTACTTCACTCAAATCTTGACAAAAGAGAGCCAAAAGGTAACCTAGACAGCACAGTTGTTAATGCAAATCACTAGTAGCAACTACAGGTCAAAGCCTGTCACAATGAACTTGGGAGAAGAGTTTGAATTAAACTGTTTCCCTGAAAGCTGAGAGTCATCTCTTATTCCTGTCTCCTTCATTCCCAATAATAAAATCAATCCTTAAAATACTAATAATTTTACCTTTAAAAATTAGTATCAACCAAATCCATGTCCCCTGGTCCAACCTGTTACACTCTCTGACCTCAGGCCCTCATTATCTCCTTTTGGATTCTTACAAGCCCCTCCTCCCCAGCCCTCTCACACCACTGGCATTCCAACTTCCAGCCCAGTTCCCCCAAAACGTAACCTACACGGTTACCCGAATGTACTACCTGAATTACTGAGAAGCCGGATCTGCCAACAGAACCATCACTCTGTCGCTCTCCCTGATGAAACTCATCTATCAACCTACCTCTACAGACACTCGTTCCTGTTTATTTTAAGCTTCATCAATCCTAATCCTACAAGTTCTCACTCTTATCCTCTGTTATTCCACTTCTTGGGTTTTTTTTTCATGCTATGGTACATTGTGTCTATTGACCCCATTCTCTCAACATCTTATTTTTTTTTCTTTTGGGTACTAGGGATTGAACTCAGGGGCATTAGACCACTGAACCACAACCCCAGCCCTATTTTGTATTTTATTTAGAGACAGGGTCTCACTGAGTTGCTTAGCACCTCGCTTTTGTTGAGGTTGACTTTGAACTCACGATCTTCCTGCCTCACAGCCTCCCAATCCACTGGGATTACAGACATGCGCCACTGTGCCCTGTTCCTCTCTCAGCATCTTCATGTTACCAACACCAATTCCTCCCTCAAGCTTCCATTTAAGAATCATTTCTTTAGGGGGCATTTTTCAGCTTCCTGCTTCCTTTCCTATCCCCTCACTCCTGTCCCTGGGAAGGCTGAATCATACACCACCCTCCTCCAGATTTTTAGGAGTGCTCAGAATAGTTGGGCACAAGACAAATGAAATTGTATATGCGGCTCTCTTTACTGCCTAAACTGTGAATTCCTCAGGCTTTGGGGCCAAGTTCATTCTCGTTTGTATCTCCAGGGACTAACACAGTTCTGGGCGTGTGGGTAGACATTTGGGCATTAAACATTCCTTGAATGTCATGGCTCCAAATAAGGGATCATTGACTGGACCAACAGCATTCCCATAGTAACTCATCAGTCTGACTCTCTTACCACCCAGAGTAAAGCTGCAACACAATAACCAAGCAAAAGAAGCACTGGGTAATCCTGATACCAATATAAATCCCAAGAATAAAATCCAGGTTCCTGAACATAAGGTAGTTCTTCTAATCTCCCTTAAAGCCTAGGTACTCTTCCTTAGCTCAATATTCTACATCTGGCATTTAATCCTAAAATCTATGAGAAACAACAAATGAAAAGGGTAAGATTGGTCTGAAAACTGACAGCAGCACCACAAAAAACCCAAGTCAGAGAGGGAAACATGCAAAGCAACAAATACTAACAGAACGTTCCACAGTGATGGAAATGTTTTACATCAGCGCTATCTAACACAGTAGTCTCTAGCTACTTATGGCTATTGAGCACAGGAAATGTGACTGGTATGATTGAGAATGGGACTTTCAAATGTCACTTCATTGTAATTAATGTCTATTTACATTTAAACAGCCACATATGGGTAGCATTCACAGTGACTGCAGGCTCAGGCCCCTGCACAGGGCAAATAGCTGAAAACATCACTGCTGGTCCCAATGGACTTGCTTGGTGACAGTCCAATAACAGACATACATCACGGTTATGATCTCCTCTAGTAGTCACAGACCAGGTAGACTGTACTCAGTAGCCATTGTTGCAGAAAGCAGGATACGTACAAAACATCACAGGAAGATATTTGCCCAAATTAAACAAAATAAAATCAGGCCATCTGGAAAACTTCACTCTTCTGAGTTTGCATTTTGACATGTTACACCAAAGGGAATACTCATGCTCTCCCACAAATCAGCAGGTTCCTACTCCTCACTTCCATCTCCCTCCCTCCCATTCACCATCCTGAAAGGTAGTTTTAAAAAGCCTCTGAGGATATAAAACCAAGGTCATGTTCACAACAAGGCCTACCCCCAAATTCCAATTCACAATCACAGCCTGTTGCCAACCTCCTGTTCCTCTTAGCTCTCTTAATTTCTTCAGAGCCTTTAACAGCATCCAGTCGTACCCACAACAATAATGTACGGCACACATGGGGTATAAATTTTTATCTATTTTACTCATTAATGTTACCAAAGTACTTGAAATGATGCCCGACATATATATGTGAAACACAGACTGAAGAAAAAACAACAACAAAAAAAATAATTAAAATATAATGCCTCATCCTTTATCACCCTCCAAAAAATGCATGTTTCCAAGGAACTTGCATATTCCTGTAGGTGAGAATAATTGATATTAATAGCTGTACTTGAGTGACTGTTATGTACGTTAATGTTCACAGCAGCTCTACAAAGTAGCTTTTACAAGGATACTGAGGTACCAAGAGTTAAGTGTACACAACTACTAGGTGTGGAAGCTGAGATTTGAGTATCCGTGTTGTCTGAATCCAAGGGCCATGCTCTTCCTATTAACTACATTACTCTTCTCTCATAAATGTAGAACATATCAAAAGAAAAGCTCAGTGTTTTCATTTTAAGAGGAATAAAAAGGAAAAAGAAATAGTTACACAGAAGCCAACCTAAGTTGTCAGGCGTCAGTCATCTTCCAGGAGCCCTCCGGGTACTGTTATCCAAGGGTCCAGCCTATTCACAGGGGAGCATTGAGGGGCTCTTCACTCTAGGGCAAGATCCTTATAGTGATGAAAAGGATCACAGTAGTTAATTTCAGAAGAGGAATGTGGGACCCAAGCTAAAAACACCCAAAGTGACTCGCTTGGTGATAGCCTCTTAAGTCACAAACAGTTCAAAAATCCTGGATTTCTTTTTATTTTTTATACCTAATTTTCAAAACTGATCGATTCGTTTTAAGCCACTTATCCTGTGTGTGATTACTGTTTGCAGTCTCCCTGCAGGGACAAAAGATGCTAACCAGTGTGGTATTGGCTCAGTCATCCATTCTATAGGGAATCTGATAGAGACCCACTTTCCATCTCTTCTGACTTGATTCCTTCCAAACAGAGTTAAAAATAAGAAGAAATTAAGACATGGTAGTGCATGCCTGTAATCCCAGCTACTCCAGAGGCTGAGGCAGGAAGATAGGAAGTTCAAGGCCAGCCTGTGCAACATAAAGAGACTGCCTCAAAAAAAAAAAAAAAAAAAGATAGCGAAGGGAGAACTCTATGTTTTCTACTATTGAAAGCAAATAAAAGATATAAAAACATGTCTCTGGAGTTCAATTCAAAGTGGTATGTTTTAGGAAATTGATTTTGATTCAGAAGAAGACTTAACCTCCAAACAGGAAGTGGTCTAGCCCTACCCAAAAGGAAGCCCAGCTTCATAGTCTTATCACGGAATCTTCCACCCTGTGCGCTATGAAAGATGACTAGGTCCCTGGAATGGTTGGCCTTTCCTGAACTCAGAGTTATGGAGAAGGGAAAACAGTTGTTCTTGGAAACTCGCTGTTTTGCCTGAAGTGGTAAGGAAATTGCAAATTCATGGCAAGGCAGATAAAAGAGCATCAGATGCTCCTTTCTGAGGGTCTATTTGTTTATGGAGAATATTACCGATTGTTCATGGAGGAACAAGACTAAA